>NC_056739.1:1241958538-1242279788 GCF_019279795.1 Protopterus annectens
GTAACCCCAATTACTGATACATTGGTTAATAAGGCTCTATCTAAAGCTAAAAACACTGCCTCCATGGGACCAGATGGTGTCCCAGGCTGTGTCATACGCGAGCTCCAAAATGAATTAACCCCGCATCTGAATACCCTGTTCAGTCTCAGCCTCTCGACAGGATATGTGCCCACAGAATGGCACACAGCAACGGTGGTTCCGCTGCACAAAGGTGGACCCACAACAGACCCTGGGAACTACCGACCAATAAGCCTTACCAGACTGATCTGTAAGGCAATGGAGCGAATCATTATGGAACTCATAAAGGGAGAGATTGGGAACCTCCAAACACTTGACCCCACACAGTTCGGCTTCGTCAAGGGCAGATCATTCCTCCTGAACCTGGTGGACTTCTTTGAGACAGTTACTCAGGCTATAGATAAGGGAAAGGAGGTACACATGGCTTACCTTGACCTTGCTAAAGCATTTGACACCATTCCCCATTCGGGTATTATTGATAAACTTACCAACCTGGGCATAAACCCTTATGTCACAAGATGGATCACAAACTGGCTCTCAGACAGATCCCACAAAGTAAGAGTAGCGGGATCTATGTCTGAATCCAGACCAGTAACGAGCGGTGTGACTCAGGGCTCTGTCCTGGGGCCCCTCCTGTTTGGCATATACTTCTCAGAAGTACAGGCAAGCACTGAAGGGCTGTGGCTGACCACGTTTGCAGATAACTGCAAACTGGGTGCTATAATAGAGTCTCCGGCCGACATGGATATCCTCCAGAAGGGCCTAAATGAGACTGATGCATGGTGTCAAAGCCATGGTCTCAAGCTAAATGCTAAAAAATGCATAGTAATCCCCTTTGGAAAAAACAGAGCACCCACAAACTACCACATAGGAGGTAACCCCCTGAAATCTGAAGACGTAATAAGGGATCTAGGGACCCAAGTAGATAGTCAGCTTTCCTTTGATATTCATGTTGCCAAGGCGGTTAGAAAATCCTTCTATGTGACCCATCTGATCACGAAAGGGTTCGCATCAAGATCTAAGGATGTAGTGGTGCCCCTCTACTTCCCTCATCAGACCCATTATTGAGTACAATGCACCAATTGGAATGTACCTGGCTAGGCATCTCCAGCAGCTGGAGAGACCACAGAGGTACCTCATTAAGAGGATTACTGGCCTCAAACAGTTGCCCTATGCAGCACGATTGAAAAAACTAAGGCTTTTCTCTGTTGCATACCGCCTTCTCAGAGGCGATCTCTGTCTAACATACAAAGCCATGTCCAACCCAGAACTGTTGAACATGCTCCATCTTAGCAAAACCAAATCTACTCGAGCTACACGCTCTAGGGATATAAACCTCAGCACAACAATGAATAGAACATGCTGGAGGGATAGATTCCCTTAGCAAAGACTTCCCTTGCTATGGAACAAGGTCCCGATCTACATAAGACAGAGCCCCTCTCTATCACTCTTCAAGAGGAATCTTGACAAGTGGATGGGTAACAAAGTTCACACCAGGGATCATACCAACCGCTCTACTAGATAGGGGCCAAGGGTACTAGCTGCTAGATCAAGGGCCTAGGGAACTAACCAAAGGGGCGGTGAATACCACACAACGTGGCTGGGCTAATATATACCTTCAGGCAGATAGCCCAGTACCTACCTATGAACCTATAAACCTATGAGACGGGTACCAACAGTAATAGAATAGGAGCAGGTGGACAACTAAGAAGGAACTAGCAGAGACTTCATCTGTCCATCCGCCGAACAAGGAGTCTCGAGCGATAGATAGATACGGGAAGCATATCTTTTCGTCAGCGGCATTCACACTCAGATCACTGAACTAGCTAACACATTTTACGAAGCTTCCGAGAGATCTCCTTAAGGAGTTGGGAGATACTCTACAAGGTACATCTACTGAAGGAGTCCCTGATAAGGTGTCTGCTAAGTTGTCCACCTTGAATTCCATTGTTAACTCCTCCATGAGGCTGATTTCTTATGCAGCCGACGGAGCAAGCATGGCAGCAGGTTCAGGAGCTTCCCTTAGGAGACACTCCTGGATGTGCTTGTGTAATTTTGCGGAACCGTTCAAGTCTACCTTTACCAACGCCCCCTTTGACAGTTCTTCGTTGTTTGGACTTAAGGTAAAAGAGAGACTCACCAGGTGCCAGCAAGAAGGGAAAATGCTGCCTGCCGTGGGAGTACGTTTTACTGTCCCCTCTAGACCATATCCCAAGGGTCAGAGAGGTGGTAAGATGTGGTTCAAGAAGTCCCAGAGATTTTTCCCGGATGCACAGGGTGACTCCTCCTTCAGAGGCAGCGGAGGAGGAGCAAATCGTAGACTGGATTGTACTGGTGCATTATGGGATACCTATCTAGCCACGAACCAACTAGAAGACTTTGAGCTTTGTAATAGGCTGAGTCGGAGCAGAGGATTGGCTCCGAACCCATATGCAAGAATGAAGGCGAGATAGGACTACAGAATATCTACTATTATAGAGTCTAAGAACTTTGTGTGAAATAATTAGCTTTCAGAAGGGAATATTACATACATATATATATATATATATCTATCTATATATATATCTATATATATATATATAAAATCTATATATATATATATATATATATATATATATATATATATATATATATATAAAATCTATCTATATCTATAGATATATATATATATATATATATATATATATAAAATCACCTATATCTATCTATATATATATCTATATATATATATCTATATATATATATCTATATATATATCTATATATATAGGTGGGGACTGGATCCTGGTGTGCAATATGCAATAGTGCAGATGTATCAGGGGACCTGGAAGGGAAAACGTTACAAAAGAAGGTAGCTTTCTGAAGAAATACTAGAGACTATTTAGAATGGAAGATCCAAATTTATTAGCTGGAACTTGGAATTTACATATTATTCCATGCAAGGGAAAACATAACAAAAAGGGCAGATTTCTAAAGAAAGACAGGAGACAATTTGGAATGGAAGATGTGAATTTACTAGCAAGAACTCAGACACAATTCACATATTATTCCCCAAGCTACAATAAAGGGCTAAATTGGATAGAAATTATATTTTACAAGAGAATGGGTATTTAATTGAAAGCTTTGAAACATCAATAACAATTTCTAATCATGCATCAATAAATGTTAAGAAATATGGAGGATAGTAAAATAAAATGAAACACTGACAGTTACCTACTTATTTGCTAAAAACAGGAATTTAAGAAATAAGCAGTGGAGATGGTTTGAGAGTTATTACGAAAGGCAGAAATTTCTTCACATGGCGTAGCAAGGGAGTGAGACAAAATGAAAATAGAGTTTAAAATATGGTAAAAATAATAAGTAGAAATATGGGAAAAAATAGTAATTGTTTAGACAGGTTGTATTGCAGAAGAAGAAATCTCTCAGAAAAATAAAATGGTGCTAACAGGAAATAAGAGATCTGGATAATAAACATGTACTTTGAAAGGTTGCTGTTAAGCAAGTATTGTTGACTCCAGAGCATACAAATGTCTTAGCACAATGAAATAGGAAACAAAGTAGAAAGGGTTGTTGTCAAACTTACAGAGCTTATGACAAGAAAAATAGCCAGTGATCCTGTACAGACATTAGACAATCTCAGAAATTCTGTGAAAATTTGTACAAAGCAAAGCAACGGGGAAACCAACAAAAGGCACAAATGGAAATGTTTATGGAATACTTAACTACGGCAAGGTAAAAGGAAGTTGAGACTTAAAAATTAATAGCCAAGATAAGAAGTGGTGAGATAAAAATAATGAAGTATAATCAATCAATAGGGACATCTCCAAGAAAAGGTAGAATTCTTGCGGAAGTCTGGAAGTTAGGTGGGGAGAATGTGATAAAAACATGGACTTTTTAACACTATTTTAAAAGAAGGGACAATACCAGCTTCTTGGAAGATAGCTATGGTAGATGTATTATACAAAGAGGGTAAACACTCATCAGACCCAGCTTCACTTAAGCCAACTTCAATTTTAAACCACAATTAGAAAGTGTTTATGTCTACATTAGCCAAGATAATGGCAAAGGTATGATCAATGTGCTTTTGTGAATGGGAAGCACGCATTTGACAACATTATTAAAACAATTAAGATCTGAGAAAAGCAGATTGCAATGAAATGTTGACACTGTTTGTGGGTCTTGATGCAGAGAAGAGCAATGGGTGGGCTTAATGTGGTATTGTCTGCAGTAGTTGATGAGGAAGTGGTAGTGAACCACTCTGATTTAATGGGCAAGTTCTGGTAATTGAGGATTCTATGATGAGAAGCATTAAGAATCTGCTACCATCAAAAAATAAAGATCATTTAATAGTCTCATGCCTGGGAGGGAGAATGACATTTTGGTAGCTTTGAAGAGGTTAAGTATGGTGAAAATGTGATATGGTGGTAGTTGTAGTAAGTGTTAATGATGTTCTTATAACGAATGAGAAAGTGTTCATTGACTATACTGAATAGCTGATACGTTTGTGTGGTAAAAAGTCTGAGATGGTTTTATGTGATGTTATTTCAAGCCTGATCTATAATTCCATTTAAACTAAGGTGGCCAGGGGTTTTATAAATATTAGGAGAGTCTGTTATTTGCATAGAATTTAATGTGGTTATGCTTGCGAGGCTATGTATATACGTAAACATCTGTTTGGTTATGATAATAGGTATCTTAGTTATGCTGGTAGTATATATTTATCCAACAAACTTTTGAGAATTAAGAGCTGTTTTTTTAACTCTATAAAGTATATCTAAGTTTAGCTACAAAATCTAGGTTTAGATTTCTTTTTATATAATGCAAGAAGTTTAAATAACAAGTTTTCTTTTTATACAAGTTAGTGTGTTGACTGAAGGTTCTGAGGTGGTCATAGTAACTGAGACTTGGTTGTCGAAAAATAATTTGCCACTAAGTCTACCTGGATATAAAGCCTTCATAGGATAAGGGAGATAGGTAGAGGATGGAGTTTCTGTTTCTGTTCAAGGCAGTTTGGGGTCTAATTTTATATAACAAGGATGGTAATTTTGAGATAATTTCAGTTCAGTTGGGTAGAGAGATGCAAGCATGTAAAATGGCACTTCTTTATAGGCCTGCACATCAAACTATAGGTGAATTGAAGGGTTTTTGTAAATTATCAGGACTTTTTGAGGAGGGCTGTGATATTATTGTTCGGGACGTACATGCTCCTGCTGTTATAATTGGACTGAGCAGAATTTAAATAAAGATTTGATAGATGATTTGGTTGATAGTAGTACAAGTATTGGGTTATTCCCAGGTCATAACTTTTTCAACCAAATGTGTTAATATTTTGGATATTGTCTGCATTAAGAATCATGAGATAATAGAAAATTGTGTAGTATGTGAAGAATTTACTGGTTCTGATCAGTAACAGTATCTCCTGGATGTATATATTTTCTTCGACAATTAAAACTATAAATGACCAGGGAATTAGACATGCATTTTACACAGCAGATTATGATAAGATAAGGTAGGGGTCATCAGTTTCCAATTGGAAGGATGCACTTGTACAGCAGATATTTAAGAAGCTTTTGAGAAGTTTTATGCTTTTTTGTATAAGTTGATCAATGATTATGTCCCATTAGTCCCTAAAAGGCCCAAGGGGTATAAATCTTCCCGGTGGAATGCTTGTCTAGAGAAATTATATAGAAGAGTTTGAAATTTACTGAAAAGAACTAAGAAATCTCATGGGAGGAAAAATCAAAATAAATTTAGAGTAAGGAATACATCGAGTACAGCAGTGAGGTTAACATCGACAATTATGAAATGAGGTTGGCTGGTAATGTGGCCTCGAACAAAAAGGCTTTTTTAGGCAGCTGAATCATTATAAGAAGGATGTGTATTCAGGTGTTGCTATATCTGCTGGCTGTGAGTTGGTTACTGATAATGGCCTTTTGTCTGATGTATTTTCGAATCCTTTCGCAAGTCCTAATTGTAATAATGTTAAGGGAAATGTTTTAGTTGAGCTTCTAGTGAGCGTTCATCCCTTTTGTTTGTTAAGCGCAGATGAACTGCTGAAGATGACTGATAAAAGTTAATTGCTGGTCCTGATGGTATAAATGGAATCTTTTTTGTCAGCTATTAAGGAAATGTATCCGCTTGGCTTTTCTATCCCACAGGTTCTTAGAAATTGGTTATGTACCTGCTATATGGAAAACTGCAAATATAATAAAGGGTAGTGACTATGGTATGTTTGAAAATTATAGACTGATGAGTCTAGCATTGTGGGTAAATGTTATGAATGGGTAATTTTCAAACATGTTACTGATATGTTAGATGGGAATTTTGATGTTACCCTGCATGTCTTGTTGTACTAATGAGCTTCCTTTTTATGGCTATGGAAAATTCTGAGTGAGGGGGTAGGCATTGATATATTTGGAAATGTTGAAGACCTTTGATACAATGCCTCATTTCAAGATTTTCCTACTAAAAGACAGTAATATTGGTGTGTATGTAGTGAGATGAATTAGTAATTTGTTGATGCAGAAGAGAGATGTATGGTAAAGACTGGTCACTCTTTTTCAGAAGAGAGGGGGTATAACTGCAGGGGTACCTCAGGGCTTTGTTCTGGATCTAGTCTTATTTGGAATTTTTATGGCTAATTTTCCAGAAAATATTAATGGTTGGTTGTGTAACTATGCAAATAATGCAAAAGATGGATCTGTGATCTCAGGAGTAAATGATCAGTTTGTTCTTCAGACATATTTTGATAATTTAATTGGGTGGGTCATAGAAAATGCAATGAAATTTAATGTTAAAAAGACATGTGCTATTTGAAGATGTGAACCCTAAACATCCATGTATCGGATAACATTAGCATTCAGGAGTTTAATGTTGTAAGGGATTATTGGGTGTTAAAACTGACAACACATTATGTTATTGCCAACGTGCGCTTAACAATATTAGATGATGTTATACTGAGATGGGCTATACTTTCAGAAGTCTGATTAGTAAAGATAAGATGGTAATAATTCCACTCAATAAATCCATAGTTAAGATCCATTACTGAATATGGTGGGTATATTTATGCGTATGACAGACTACAGTTAGATTTACGACTACAAAGGCATTTTGCAAGAATACATGGTATGATGGGAAAAATTACCATGAAATGCTTAATCAGCTATCATTAATTAAATACAGGTTAATTAGGTGTGATTTAATTATAAACATGTTAAAAACTGTGGTATTGGAAATACTGTGGGTATTAAAAGTAAATTAGTCACTGAATACTAGGAACAATAATTATTTTATTGAAAGAGTTTTCCAGTGCATCTCTTGTGTGGAATAATGTTTTCCACTGGAAAGCTAGTTTGTCATAGAATAGTTAGGAAATCTGAATATGTTAACTGATATAAAAATCTGGAGCACTGGACAGGCATAGGTTCATAGGTAGCTACTAGGCTATCTGCCCAAGGGCATTTATAAGCCTAGCCAGAAATGTGTTGGCTTTCGCCTCCCTTTTAGATTAGTTTCCTGAGCCTCTGTCCAGCAGGGCCACTGAAGTGATCCCAGGCGTAAATTTACGATTTCCCATCCACTCGTCAAGATTTCTCTTGAAGAGAGTCAGTGAGGGGCTTTACCTAACCTAGATTGGGATTCTATTCCAGAGCGAGAGAAGTCTCTGGGACAGGAATCTATCCCTCCAGCATGTCCTATTTATTGTTGTGCTGAGGTTTAAATCCCTAGAGCATGTGGCTCTAAGAGATTTGGTTTTCTTGAGGTGGAGTATGTCCATTAATTCCGGGTTAGACATGGCCTTGTACGTCAGGCAGAGATCACCTCTGAGTAGGCGGTAAGCAACCGAGTAGAGCTGGAGTTTCTTTAGTCGAGCTGCATAGGGCATCTGTTTGAGGCCCATGATCCTCTTGGTGAGGTACTTCTGTGGTCTTTCCAGCTGTTGCAGGTGTCGAGTAAGGTACATCCCAAATCGGGCATTGTACTCTATTATGGGCCTGATGAGCGATGGGTAGAGGAGCACAATAACCTCTCTTGATCTAGATGTGAACCCTTTCGTGATTAGGTGGGCTACATATAAGGATTTTCTAACCACTTTGGCAATGTGATTATCAATGGAGAGGTTGCTATCTACTTGGGTCCCCAGATCCCTAATTACATCTTCCATACTTAGTGGATTACCACCTATGTGGTAGTTTGTGGGTACTTTGTTTTTCCCAAAGGGGATGACTATGCACTTTTTGGCATTTAGCTTGAGGCCATGGTTCTGACACCAGGTATTCGTCTCCGTGAGACCCTTCTAGAGGATGTCTGTGTCGGCTGGAGAGTCGATTATGGCCCCCAGTTTGCAATCATCTGCGAACTTGGTCAGCCATAGTCCTCCCGTGCTTGCCTGTACCTCAAAGAAGTATATGCCGAACAGGAGGGGTCCCAGGACTGAGCCCTGTGGGACGCCACTTTTAACCGGTTTAGAGTCGGACATGGCACCCGCAACTCTGACCCTGTGAGTTCTATCCATGAGCCAGCTGGCAACCCATCTCGTGACATAGGGGTTAATGTTCAAGCTGGTAAGCTTATCTATAATGCCAGAGTAGGGGATGGTGTCGAAGGCCTTTGCGAGGTCCAGGCAGGCTGTGTGGACTACCTTTCCCTCATCTATGGCCTAGGTAACTGTTTCAAAGAAGCCAACTAGGTTTAGGAGGCAAGATCTGCCTTTTAACAAAGCCGAATTGGGTAGGGTCCAGAGTCTGGAAATTCCCAATGTCTCTGTTAATGAGTTCCATGATGATGCGCTCCATAGCTTTGCAGACCAGGCTGGTCAGGCTTATAGGGCGATAGTTCCCAGGATACATTGTGGCACCACCTTTGTGGAGCGGGATAACTGTAGCTGTACGCCATTTTTTGGGTACATAGCCTGTGGTAAGGCTGAGTTTGAACAGTGAATTTAGGTGAGGGGTTAGTTAATTTTGGAGCTCGTGTAAGACGCAGCCTGGGATACCATCCGGTCCCACTGATGCTGTGTTTTTGGCTTTGGAAAGGGCTGTTTTCACCTGTGTGTCTGTGATGTCTGGGGCTCTATATTCTTCTGGGATGGACACGGGCCCTTTTGGGGGTGAGGAGGGGGTAAAGTTTGCAATGAACCTGTCAGCCAGGATGTTGGCAACGTCAGTTGGTTCAGTAGTGTATTTTTTGCCATTTTGCACTAGCTCAGAGCAGATCTGAGAGTTGCCACCTAGATTCTTGACATAGCTAAAGAAGGCTTTGTGATTATCTTTAGAGTCTTTGGCAATTTTTCTTTCGAAGCTGGCCTTGGATGATTTTATGAGGGATCGTAGTTTCTTGCTAATACTGATCAGGGATGCCTTCCATTTTTGGGATTTTGCTCAATCATGTAATACTTTCCTCCTTCTGTTGTATAGTTTATTTATGGCTGGGGTCCGCCAGACTGGTTTCCTCTTTTTTGCGGCGTGAGTCTTGGTTTTACTTGGGATGGCTCCATCCATGCATTCCTGTAGGTGCTCATAGAATGCATTTGTAAAGGCTTCTGCGGTTTGGGCAGCATTATCCTTTAGCAAGGGGGCTTTGAAACTTTCCACCTCGGTCTTGAGAAGTGTGAAGTTTGCTTTTGAAAAGTTTTTCACAGTGGTTTCCTTGACTGGGGGTGGGGTCGGGATGTGGATGTCCAGTGTGATTAGTTTATGGTCTTATCTTACCAGCGACGGTTTTACCTCTGGTGTGGAACATCAATCCCCCATGTTGGTGATGATCAGGTCCAGTATGTTGTCACTTCTTGTGGGAGTGGTGACCAGCTGTTCCAAGGCGTTTGAGTTTATAAACTCTAGAAAGCGTTGGGCAAAGGAGTTAGTACTTGAGTAGTTTTCCCAGTCAATGTTTGGGTAGTTGAAATCACCCAATATCATGGTGTTAGGTAGGACCTTCATATTTTCCAATGTTCTCAGGAATGTTGAGTGGGGGTCCTGAGACAAGGTGGATGATCTGCAGCAAGCTACAATCTAAAAAGCAGCTTTGCCCACTGTTAGTTGCACATGGATGGTCTCCGAGGCCTCGTGCTGTGCCACTAACCTGGAGGTGTGAGTATCCCTGATGAAAATGGATACACCCCCACCTTTTGTATTTCTGTCTGGGTTCTGGGGCCGAAAGGTATGGTATGAGTTATAGCCTGGTAGTGCTGGGGTGCTTTCTGGAGCCTTGAACCAGGTTTCTGATACTGCACAGATATTGATTCTCTCCATACTGAGGAGTGCCTCGAATGCGTGCATTTTGAGGTTTAGACTTCTGGCACTGAGTAGCATTACCCTCAGTTTTTGGTTTCTTGTGTTGTTTACAGAGGTGGGTTTGTCTTTTTGAGCCTTGCCTAAAAAAGGCACTATGGGGGTGGCAAGAGCCTTGGCCAGTATTCGAAAGCCTAAGGGTGACATGTGCAAGCCATCTCTGGCGAAGCAAAGTGGCTTGTCGAGCATGTCATCCCAGGCTGACAAACACTGAATCCCCTTTGAACGACACCACAAGCTTAGCCAATTGTTAAAATTGATCATTTTATCTTTATACTGTGGCATCATTCTTGGTGAGGGCAAGATGCTACTCAGGGTCATACTGGCCTGGGCTACATGATCAGAGAGCTCCTCTATGTCTCTTTTCATGTAGTCCAGGGAGGTACGTCTCAGGTCGTTCACACCAACATGGACAATGACAGACTCATATTTGTACCTGTTCTGGAGTGACCTGAGTGATTGTGTTATGTGGCGGATCCTGGCACCCGACAGGCAGCTTACAGTAACCTTCTCCTTGTTCAGTCTAGTGAGTGGGACGTCAGTGTGCCTGACAATAGAGTCACCTATTACTAGTGTATTGGGTGTGTTATTTAGCTTTAAGGGCTGTGATTGTGTGGCACACTGACTTTGTGAAGTGTGTGATACATGGTTGTTGTTGGGGGGGGTGGAGGTTGCTTGGATGTCTGCTTTGGAGGTCTCTGCTGCTTTGGCAGATTTTTATTTAGAGCCTCTGAGTATGTTTTTGTGTATTTATGTGTGTTGTTTGCAGGTGCAGATATGACTGGTCTATGTGAGACTGGTGGTGTGGTGCAAGTGTTTCCCTTCTCCTCATGACTGACTGTTCCAGTCTTGGGTTGAGAGAGCCTGGCCTCCAGTTTGGCTGTATAGTTGCATCTCTCGCATACATTTGTGTTTGTTGGAAGGAGGAGAGGGTTGTCTATGTACATGAGGCAATTGTAACATTGCCTCAAGATGCCCAGATTCACCAGCTGGACTGGAGAGTACACCTGAAACTGTCCTTTGGACATGCCTGAACAGATAAAGTGAACTGTTTTACTGATTGTCCGGTAGGGATGAATAGAGAGCTTTGTACTATGGGGGTATAGTGCTAGCGTTTATTAGTGCTTACTAAGAGATTTGAGCAAGTGCTGGACTGTAAAAGGAATGGTCTGAGTGCTTAAGTTGAGAGTTTGACTACTTCCAAGGGAAAAATTGCAGAGCAGACTTTGTGGAGCCGGGAATAGTTTAACCCTAGCTAACTGGCGCGCAAAACCATGCAAATGCGGGTTTTATAGCAGGGAGATGAAAGAGATAGAAATTAGCCCAAAATGGCCAATAAACTACTAGTTGCTGGGCGGAGACCACTCCTCCAGGTACAGATAGGCTTCTCAAAGCTCTTCACTCTCACTGCTGAACAGAGAAACTTCCTTCTATCCAAGTAAGGTATGGGCAACACAGGAACTTGTACCACAGCCCTGAATTCAGCAGAACCTGAAAACTGGACTAGACTAGCTTAGAAAAGGCGGGAAAACAATAATTTTTTTGTTTCTTTTCTTTTTTTCACAAAAATACAGCACCTTTACTCTAAAACACTTTAAATGCTCAGAAAAGGCTAGCGCACTTGAGTGTGTAGCCTACAATAGTTAAACAGATGATTTGGACACAAAAATTACTAAAAACAACTTTAACAAGTGCAATCAGAAAAATAAGTACAATTTGCAGCACAAATAAGCTTTTTTAGAACACAAAAACACTAGAAAATCACGTTTTAGGCGAAATTAGCAAACAACAGCAAAAAAATGCAGAGAAATGATACTTAATCCAAAGTCTCTCTTTTGTCACTCTGCTGCTGTAGGACTCTGCAGGACACCACAAGGAGCTTGCTGAGCTGTGAGGAAATGTAATCTGGGTCTGCGTAGAGACAAGCTCTTTGATGGTGTTTTTTTTTTTTAAGACATTGAGCTTGTTTCTTCACAACATTGAACACTTGAGCATTTTCTGAACAGGGTAATGGTGGCATTTGATTCCGATAGAATAGGGTTCATTAGAAACATATATAAAGAGTCAGAAGCAAGAATTAAGGTGGAAAGGGTTCTCTAACAAGAATTTTTTTTAACAGAGGAACCATGCAGTAGCCTAAGATGTAACGGTAGATTGCCAAGCTTAGAAGTTCTGGCAGAAGTAAGGATGAAGGTTGAGGTGCCCCTGGAGAATGGTCCTAGCAAACCCTGTCCCACACCTGGGGAAGGAATCTAGTTTATAGTGCTTTGTAAAACTGCGCACAGAGGACAAAGTTGCTACCTCCAAAAAACTTCTAGAATCCAAAAGTTTCAGAAAGGAAATAGATGAAACCAAGGGCCCTGGTACAGTGAACCCTGAAACTGCCTGGAATAGTTTTGCTGTGGCGGGAATAACAAATTGGAAATAGTTTGCTTTGTCAGGTCCCCCACCCTCAGAAGAAATTAGCAACTGATAGAAGTTCTGAATGATTTTGTTCCATCAATATACTACTAAAGTTGGCTATGGACATCCAAGGTATGAAAGTATCCTTTCTTCCTCATTATTACGTTCTGAAAAGAAGACAGGGAGATGGATAATTTGGCTTAAAGAAAACTTGGATACCACTTCAAACATAAAAGAATTAGTTATCAAAGAAACCCTATCACTGTGAAAAATGAGATATTGGTGAACCACCACAACACTTTGCAACTCAGATACTCTTTTTGCAGAGGTCAAAGTAATAACTATGAATGTTTTCCATGTTAAAAACCTCAAGTCATCCTGATGAGGATTGATGGAGGAGTAAGAAAGGTCATAGGTAATTAACTATACAAATACTCAGTAGCTCACTCCTGGAACTCCCTCCTCATAATATTAGTAGTATCCCCAACAAGGCCCAATTCAAACTGGAACTTAAACACTACCTACAAAACACCTGATCCAGTCCATGCCTAGCTCTTACCTGATTCTACTTACCTTCTTCCTAAATTCTACATTCTTACTCTCGTTATTTTTCTCTCTTCTCTCCCTACTGCTAACACTACAACACAACACTCAGCTTTTGTAAATCCTTTTTTACATCCACGTTATCTTGTTGTTACTATCTATCGCGATATATATATATATATATATATATATATATATATACACACACACACACACATACACGCGCGCACACACACACACAGAAACGTGTACAAAACTGTTTATATTATTAACTTCTTTTTGTTGTATACATTCTTGTATACCACTTATGATGTAAATGTTTGTCTTGAAAGGCTAATTGTAACTGGAGCTTTTCTCCTTGGGTCTCCATTGAAAATGGGCCTTTGCCTCAGTTGGACCAACCCAGTTAACAAATGACAATCAATCAATCAATAAATAAATAAATACATACATAGATAAATGAGCTGATTCAAATGGAGTAAGTGTTAGCTTCTCTAACACAAAATTAAGATTCCAAGGAGGAGCCACTGGTTTTCTTGGAAGTCTCCTATGTAAAACCCCTTTCAAAAACATTCTGACATGAGAATGTCTCGAAAGAGGACGATTTGTGGGGAGATATGCTGAAATGAATGATAAATGAACATTGATGGAGGAGTAAGAAAGACCATAGGATAGTAACTCAAGCAAATATTGTAAAACCAGAGAAACACTAGCCCTCAATGGGTACTCATTATGTTGTGAGCACCAACTACAAAACCTTTTCTATTTGTTAATATATGATTTTCTAGTAGCAAGCTATCTTGCCTAAATTAGTACCTGCTGCACATCCACAGCAATCAGGTGCCTAAAGAGAACTAAAACCCTATCGTCAAACAGTCAGTTGAAGTTGACTGGGGTTGGGATGCATTAAAAAAACTCTGAAGTTGTGTGAGTAAATCAAGTCTGTGAGGAAACTTGTGGTAATTAGCCCTGGCATTTCCAAAAGAAGGGTGAACCACTGTTCCTGAGCCAGAAGGGAGACACCACAGTGATCTTTAGGAGTTCCTCCTAATTCTTCAGAAGTACCCTGAAAATCAGTGGAAAGGTTGGAAAAGCATATAGGCACATTCCTGCCAAAGCAAAAAAGGCAAATAAAATAAAACAAAATGTAAAGTAAACCAGCATTACAAAACTCGATACTTAAACAGCAGAAATTTTATTATAGCTTGCTAGTACTAGACTTTCACCAATACAGGCTTTATTGTCAAACAGACACATTTCATGAATTTTGCTTTTTCATTTTACAAAATGTACAGGAAAGCTTAAAAGGTGGTGACCTGAAGAACCACAAAGAAATGATTGAAAATAAGTGGATAAAACTTTTTAAAGCACACTGTCCAACTGGTCTCAATGAAAGTGTGACAATAAAGCCAGTTCTGAAAGATAAACAAAAATAAAATTAAATAAGTGACATACAGATGGAAGTAAAAGTTAACATATGGTTTTAGTCACATGCAGATATTTGTATATTTTAGTATTCTTAGTATGTGTATAGCACTGATTTATGTATTTTTTGTGTGTTACCTCTTTAAATGTGAAGTCACATGACCTTTTCCTTTTTGTATTTGTCATGTGTTTTAAATCAGCTGACTATTTGCCTGAAGACGCCTGTATTGGTGAAAGTATAGTATTAGCAAGCTATAATAAATTTTCTGCTGTTTAAGTACAGTGTGTCATGGTGCCGGTTTACTTTACATTTTGTTTTATTTTACTTGCTTTTTTAGTACACTGGCTTTATCTACATGATGGAATTATTTTATATTTAAAACAAAAAAGGCAACTGACTTCCAGCCCTTCTTGCATGGCGTGCTGGAGCAGTACTTTGACAGTTGATTTAGAAAGAGGCAAAAAGATCTACTTGTGGTGCTCCCCATAGATGGATGAAATCCTGGATGGCCACCCAATTCAGTTTCCATTTGTGAAAATCTGGCCTGGTCCTCCTCAGCTTGTCTTCCACACACTTTTGCTCTGATGGGATGCATGATGCCTGTACAGAAAGATTGTGTAAAACTATATCCCATCCAAACATGGCTGACCTTCAAAAGGGGCAAGATTTGGCTTTCCTTTGCTTACAGACCACATTACTATGATATTGTCTGTAAAGTCTTGGAGATCCCATGGACCACAGGTTACTCAGAGAGATGAGAGAATTTATAAGAGCTAACATCTTCTTCATTTGTTTTGGTCTGTCTTTTCTGTTCCAAAGATCCTGCACTTTTATGCCTATTGCTACTGCTTCCTACACAAAGTCTGAGGCGTCAGTTGTGACTGACTGTTGGAGCAAAAGAGGAGATGAGTGAGAATGGGAGACCTGCATTCAGACAAGTTTGGTGTCTCGATGACACAATCTCCCGCTTTATAAATCCTAAAATTAGAATTGAAAAGTCATTGGATGTTGATGCTGACACCATAGATATTGCAGATACCAGTGTACCTTTCTCATGTGGAATCTTGCAAGAGGTATCATGGGAATAGTGAATGCCATGATACCAAGAATAATAAGCAACTCCACTGCTGAAATGAAAGGCTAAGTGGAAAACTCCAGAAATAGATCTAAATACGGATCTATTTTTTTCCTGTGGAAGAAAAGTTCTTTGTACTGAGGTGTCCAGCAGACACCCAACAAAAGCAATCCTGTGGGAGGGGGTCAGAAAACATTTGTGAAGGTTACTCTGGAATTTCAGCCTGTGTAGGAAATGTCTTGTGGCAGAGAGAGAGATGCCTGACACTTTGAAAAAGACTCAGCAAAGATAAAAAAGTAATCTAAATAAGGAATGGTGTGGATAACCTGCAGTCTACAGTGGGCTATCACAGGAGCCAGACACTTTCTGAACACACATGGAGCAACACACAGCCCAAAGGGTAAGAAAAAGAAGTGATAATATGATCCATACACACAAAACCTAAAGAAATGCCTGGAATCTGGATGATTACAAGTGTGATAATACACATCTTTTAAAACTAGGGTCACTAAGAAACCCAAATGAGGAAGAAGGGGTAATAAGTTGTGAAGCCATTTTGAATTTGAGCACCATCAGTAACTGGTTTATGAAGGAAAGATCGAGAACTGGTCCCCAAGAATCTTCTTTCTTTGGCAGCAGACACATCCTTGAAATAAAATCCTTCTCCTAAGAGAGGATGAGGAGCAGTTTCCATTTCCTCCTGAAACACCATGTGCTGTCAGACAGGAAGGAAGAGAAGAGCTTGGTTTGAAGTATGAGGAGGAATCCACTGGAAAGGAGGGAGAATCTCCTACTGTCATCTGTAGCCTTGATGGATCACATTTAGAACCCACCAGTCTGAAACAATCTGCTGCCAAAGAGAACAGAGGTTCAGACTTTCAGGGAGGATTAATAGATGGCTGGGGGATTTTGGGGGGGGGGGGAGACTACGACGACAAAGTCCCTCAATATGGCCATTCTGACGTATTACACTTTCATTTGTTTTGGAGAGTTGCTGTTTTCTTTTTGGCTCCTCTGCTACTGTTTTTAAACATCTGCTTACAAACATTTTATTTTATTTTGCTTTTTGCTAATGTCAGACAAGAGAAAATCCCTTGCAAAACTTCAAGATGCAGAACTTAAAAACCTGAGAGATTTCTTTAATCAGTTTTCCTCTCTCGTCACATCTTTTGATAACCTCTGCAACAGAAGGTCCACAAACGAGTTCTCTACCAGAGGGAGAATTCAAACTGTCATTCTTAACATCCTCTGGGAGGTTCTGAGAATGCAACTAAGCTAACCTCATCATAAAATGCCCAGTATCAGCAGCCCTGAAAGTGGCATCCACAGAGGCATAGGTATATTTAAGCAATGAGTAGTGACTTGGGAAGCAGAAATAATACACCAAGCAGATTTCTCTTTAAAGGAAGATCTGATGTTAAAACGTTGTTTATACCTTCACAATTAGCAAGGATAAACTTCAACATATGAGCCTGACAACTGAGAATTCTAAAGTTGGAAAAGCATCCACTTTTTCCCCAAACTTATCAAAAGCCTTCCAAATCCTTGTCAGGAAAGGGAATAGTATTGACAAGTTTAACAGCAGCGGGATTTATTAAAGCAATAGCTCAGGTCTGGGATTAACATATAAAAACAAAAGATTGAGGAACTAAAAATGAGGTGCCTTGTATACATCATCTGCTTTTTAATGGACAACAGGCTGACCTTTGTGGAGATGGCAGGCTGTAAGAAAAACATCCTCAAAGGCTGACAAAACTGCAGGAATAGGCAAAGATTCTGGAAATTCCAGTTTTAACAAATAATATTTTCTGAGGATTTGAGAAATATCACTATTTTCACATTAAACAAAGATTCATCCTTGAAATAGTCCCACAGACACAGAATAATTCACAGGTACTATCAGATACTGCACTCGCCTTAGAATCTGAATCAGGAATGTGAGCACAGAAACCTACAGCTGTCCATTCACATTCCCCCTGGGGTTCAGTCTTCCTGAATCTCCTCAGGGTGACAGGAGTCCCTTTCTCTCTTAGCAGAAACAGTATTTGATGGCTGTAGGGATTACACTAGATGGATTTGAAAAAAAAAAGATTAGTGGTCCAAGGAACCAGCTTTGGCCACAGAAGGGACAACCACCTATGGCTAAAGTAAGCTACTGACCCTGTGGTAGTAAAAGCTGCTTAGTCTTTTTGTGGCTGGAAGAAAGTACAACAGAGGAACAGGTGCACTGTTCAATGGTCAAGCCAAAAATGGTGTCTGACTCCCAGGGAAGTTTAGCAGCAATAGTCAGTAAAACATTTAAGAGGTTAAAAAAAACTTTTCTTCCAAGGAAAAAAGGTTAAATAATTACATCAGCCACGAAAATTAAAATAAACAAAAGTTAAGTACTTACAATAATGCTAAACTTGTGTTGCTTGTTCCATCTAATTCAACATTTGGGTTATTGTATTGGATACAACTGGATCAGACCTTGGCACCTTTTAAAGAGCTTGCATCCAGAGCTCTGACTCCTCCCCCACCCATAATTTCCTCTGGTCCCCTGAAAGCATAGATTTAGTTTGCCTGCTTGTAGCTATGTTACCACCCATAGAAAACAATATAGACCTAACAAACCAGACCCAACTGAACCATGGACATGCATAACACTGATAGGATGTTGAAAAGACAAGGCTCCTGTTGAGGTTCTACTGATCAGATAGGAGCCAAAGACTGACAATTTAGGATGGAGGACAGAGGGAGGGATGTTGCATTGGACAGAACAAGACAAAGTGAATCTAGCATTATGGCAGCATTTGTAAGATACCCCGGAATGGGTGGTTTCGTGGAAGGACATTCTTCGGTATGGTGGAGCCAAAGGATGTATGAGATCTGGATTGTACACACAACCTGTAATTTGACACAAAGGTACGAGCTGTAGACCAAGTAGCTGCAGCACATATCTCATTAACCGCAACTCGAAATGGCTGCTAACTGGCCTTTGATAGTTGAAAACCTGGGGTCTTTCTGAAACAACTCCACCAAAAAATCTAATATAGAAGGAAAAGGAGCTGAAAAAGTGTCCAAACCTCTAGAACAAGCCACTATGGTGAATCTTTTCCATTTGCTAAGGTAGACCTTCCGAGTATTCGTTTTTTGTGAGGATAATAAAATCTGAATGATTGGAGCAATCAGTCTGGCATCTTTGGCCAACATTAAAATTATTGAAACCATGCGGTCAATTTCAGCATTTTTAAAGTCTCAGTAAGGCTGATTGAAGGGATGAAACAAAAGACTGGGATACAGATCAAACACCCATTAAGGGTGTTTCAGATGAGGCCAGAGAAAGCAGAACCAAACCTGTAGCAACCAAAATGGGGCAATGAGAATAACTTTTGCCTTCCACTTCTTAGCTTTCTGAACACATTTTATCAGAGGGAAGGGTGGAAATGCATAAAGGAGACCTGGGGGGCCAGCTGTGGACTACAGCATCCATCAGAGTGTCCCTGTGGAGAATCAGAGCAAAGTAACTGGTGCATTTGTTTAAGTAGGGAAGTGAAAAGATCGTACCAAGGTTGGCCTCAGCACCTAAAAATCAATGTCAAGATGCTCTCCTCCAAAAAAAGGAAGACAATCTGGTGGTCCCCTGCCATAAACAAACTCTACAACAGAAGGAGGAATCTGATGTGGAATAAGGTGAAGTCCCAAGACTGGAAAAACTTCCTTATCAGCCTCAACAAAAAGATGAGATCCCTCATCAAATCCTCTAAAGCTAGCTATGAAAACAGAATTGTAGCAGATAGTAAAGACAATCACAAGGCCTTCTATAGTTATGTAAAGAATCTCCACAGCAATACCCAGATTTGTTCGGAGCTATTGCATAATGTCACCTCCTATACTGAGCCAACAGATATTGCCAATATACTGGCCGACAGATTCAGTGCCAACTTAAACTCTCTCTCCCTCACCAAAGGACCAATCACAATACCAGTAGATTGCCAGGCACCCAGTATTACTGCTGCATAGGTTAAAACAGCACTGTCCAAGTCCAAGAATACAGCTTCTATGGGACCCGACAATATCCCTGGCTGTGTTCTACATGAATTAAAGAGTGATCTGGCACTTCACCTGTGTGCCCTGTTCAATCACAGCCTCACCTCAGGCTTTGTCTCTACCGAATGATGCACTGCTACAGTCATCCCTCTCCACAAAGGAGGAGCGACTACAGACCCTGGGAACTATCACCCCATTAGCCTGACGAGTCGGATATGCAAAGATATGGAATGCATCATCATGGACCTAATGAACAAGGATATTGGGAATCTCCAAACTCTGTATCCCACACAGTTTGGTTTTGTGAAGGGTAGATCATACCTGCTCAACCTAGTCGAATTCTTTGAGTCAGTCACCAGAGCTGTGGATGAAGGCAAGATGGTTCATATAGCCTACTTTGATCTGGCCAAGGTCTTTCATACCATTCCCCACTCATGAATCATAGAAAAACTCACTAAGCAAGGCATCAGCTCCTATATCACTAGGTGGGTTGCAAACTGGCTCACAGATAGAACTCACAGTGTGAAAGCAGCTGACTCCAAGTCAGACTGCCGACCAGTCATGAGTGGAATCCCACAGGGTTCGGTCCTGGGTCCTCTCCTGTTTGGTATCTACTTCTCTGTAGTCCAGGCCAACACGAAGGGACTCTGGCTGACAAAGTTCGCAGACAGTTGTAAGTTGGGAGCCATAATTAACTCCCCAAGTGATGCTGACATCCTACAGAAAGGCCTCACTGAGAACAATGACTAGTGTCAGAACCATGGCCTTAAGCTCAATGCCAAAAAATGTGTCATCATCCCCTTTGGGAAAAACCCGGTTCCCATGAATTACCACATCAATGGTAGTCCACTGAACACAGAAGGTGTTACAAGAGATCTGGGAACACAGGTTAATAGCAACCTCTCTTTTGACCCCCCACATTGCTACTGTGGTCAGAAAGTCCTTCTATGTGGCACATGTCATTACTAAGGGTTTTGCATGCAGGAAGAAAGAGGTCATTGTCTCCCTCTACTCTTCCCTCATTAGGCCAATCATAGAGTACAATGCCCCATTTGGCATGCACCTCACCACACACCTGCAACAACTGGAGAGGCTGCAAAAGTATCTCACAAAGAGGATCCTGGGCCTTAAACACTTGTCCTATATGGACAGACTCAAAATATTCCAACTATTCTCAGTCTCATACCGCCTACTTAGAGGCGATCTCTGCTTGACTTACAAAGCCATGTCTAACCCAGCTCTGTTAGAAATGCTACATCTAAAGAAATCCCAATCCTTCCGCACTACATACTTCAGACACCTCAACCTCATTACCACAATTAACAGAACAAGCTGGAGGGACAGGTTCATAATCCAGAGACTACCCATGCTATGGAATAGACTTCCCATACATGTCAAGCGGAGTGCCTCACTGGCCCTCTTCAACAGAAATCTTGATGAGTGGATGGGAAATAGAAAATTCACCCTGGGGATCACGCCAATGGCTCTACTTGACAGAGGCACTGGGAACTAAGGTCAGGTGGCATAATGCCAGGGTAATCCTACACGCTAGGCTTGTAAAGGCTCCAGGGCCATTAGCCTATTACACACCTATGAACCTATTACTGACTGAGGGACAAGGGTAGAATAACAGATCTGTTAAGTTTGTCTGCAAGAACACTGAAGTCCCTGAGATGTGTACTGTGACCAGACAGCACAGGGAAGACGCTGCCCACTGCCACACTCTCAGGGGTTCATCCTTGTTTGTTGATATACCAGACTAATGTCATGTTGTCCTTCTGGATGGAAATAACACTCTAGGGGAGGGAGTCCAGAAACACCTACAAAGTTGGGGGACTGCCCTCATCTCCAAGACGCTGGTGTGAAGACTGGGCTCTCTCAAAGACCTTGAACATTAAACCATCTTCCATTCATAATGTCCTCCCCAGCTCAGAAAGGAAGAGTATATGGTCAATCCATAACACTGAGTAAGGTCAACGGCATTTTATGCAGAACAGAGTGAGACACTATGATGCATAAACGGATGAGTCATCAAGGATCACTGCACTAACAGTGTCCACTGCAGGACTCGTGCAGATTCTTGCCTGAGGTACAAAGCATGATCGAAGCAGGCACTAAGATTAGGGGCTGATTCATTGGGGGACTAGGATGACAAAAGACCTATGAAGCCATCTAATGTAGAGAAGATTCTGGATTTTGGGAATCTGGCTATATGAGAAGTTGAGTCCAGGTGGCATCCTGTGAACTCTATCATCTGTGTTAGTGTCATCTGTCTCTTGGTAAAATTCATGGTAATTCCCAAGTGTGGAGCACAAAGTCCCTGCACTGAACTAGTAGATCCTTGGTTGATACCGTGAGGAGCCATTCATTCAAGTAGGAAATTACCTGGAGATACGTAGACACAACTGACAAGCATTTAGTTAACACCCTGGAGGCTGAAGTGAGGGCAAAGGGCAGTGCTCTGAACTGAAAGTAGCTGTCTCCCAGACGGAAATGGATAAATCTCCTGGACTGCCTTGCTATCTTGATATGATAACATGTCTCCTGCAGATCTACTGAGCACATCCAAGTCATCCTTCCACAGAAAAGTTAGAATGAACTGAACCATGACCATTAGGAACTTTGTCTGTTTTACAAACTGGTTGAGGTAACTTAGGTCCAGAATGGGCCTAAGGTCCTTTTTTTTTTTGGAACCAAGAAGAACCTGGAACAGACTCCACATTCTTGCTGGTCTGATGAAGCCTCCTGGATGACTTTCTTTTATAGCAGCATTGCCACCTCCTCTGCTGCCAATTCCATCTGACTGAGTGAACATCTGGAATTCTCTTCCTCTTCTGAGGATGGGAAAAAAAGAAGTTATGTCTTACCATAACGTTCCATCTGAGTTGTTGATTTTCTTCCAGTCTTCACTGATGGGTTTGGTTCCGAGCCCTTGGAACAGAGTCCGCCTTATACCAAGCTTGTGTGCACCAAAAACACCCGAGCTAAGCTGCTACCCACAATCCGCTTCACTCATTTACCTCAGATCAGGTTTTCATGCAACATATAGAAGAACCAGAATGTCAGAGGCCATCTCTGCGCAGAAACCCTGAAACACCACAAAGACCCAGAAGATCTGCCAGGAGCCTTTGGTGGGGGTCGGTGGGAGGGTGTGATGACTGGAAGAAGATCAACAACTCAGACGGAACGTTATGGTCAGACATAACTTCTTTATCTGAAGTTGTTAATCTTCTTCCTATTCATCACTGATGGGACAGAATCCCAAGCTACTAGGAGAACCTGGGTGGCCCTTACAGAAGAACATTCCTGAGAACCATTGAGCCAAAGGCCGCTCTTCCCCTGGAGATCAGATCCAATTTGTAATGCTTGATAAAAGGTATGGCGTTTAGCCCAAATGGCAGCTGCACAGATGTCATCCATGGAGGCTCTAGAATGGAAGGCAACCGATGCTGCAATAGCCCTAGTTGAGTGAGCTTTGATTTGACCAGGCTTAGATTAATTTGTAAGCGAATAAGAAAAGCTAATGCAATCTCTGAGCCATTTTGACAAGGGAACTTTCGATACTGCACCTCCTAGGGCCCACAAAGGAAATGAAAAGTTGGTCCGACTTGCGAAAGGACTTAGTTCTGTCTAGGTAGAAATGTAATTGTCTATGAACATCCAAGGAATGTAAGCAGTATTCTCCCTTGTTTGAATAATTTGGAAAGAATATAGGGAGCTCAATGGACTGATTAACAGAAAAGTCGGAAACCACCTTGGGAAGAAAGAATGGGTTAGTACAAAGTGATACTCTATCCTTATGGAAGATCAGATAAGGGCTCTTGATACATAAGGCTTGCAACTCAGATATTCGTCTGGCTGAAGTGACCGCCACCATAAATAAGGATTTCCATGACAGGAATTTTAGATCACATGTTGCCGCAGGCTCAAAAGGGGGCAGAGAGAGAGACTGGAGAACCTGGGAGAGATTCCATGCCTCCACCGGCTGCCTGATGGGAGGTCTGCTGTGGAATATTCCCTTGAGGAAAGTCTTGCAAAGTCGGCTGGAAATAAGCGGGACTCCATCTGACCCATTATGGAAGTTGGAAACAGCTGCTAAATGGACTTGAATGGTGGAAGCTGATGCACCATTGTCGAACAGCTCAGCCAAATAATGAAGAATAATAGCTACAGGAGCTGAGAATGGATCTAGCTAGCGATTATGTGACCAAATAGAGAATCTTTTCTATTTGTCCCTGCAAAGTTTTCTGGTGGATGGTTTATGTGAGGCCAGAATAATATCACGGACGGATGAAGAGCGGGTTTCCTGCCTTGCAACTAACGGAAGTGGAGAAACCAAGCCATCAGCTTGAAACTGGACAGATTCGGGGCCCTTGTGGGTGAGATATGAGGTCCTGACGAGTGTCTAGGATCCAAGGAGATTGCAACAGATGAGGTCGGAGGAAGGGAAACCACACCTGACGAGGCCAGAACGGGGCAATGAGGATCACTTTGCTTCTCAACCGAATAGCTTTCCTTAGAAAAAGAGGAATCAGGGGAATCGGAGGATAAGCATAAAGGAGATCCGCGGGCCAATCGCGAATCAAAGTGTCTCTCTGTGACTCCCCGTGAGGGGGAAAGAGGGCAAAGTAGCTGCTGCATTTTGTGTTTGAGGGGGAGGCGAAAAGATCGCAGCATGGCTGGCCTCAATGGCTGAAGATTTCTGCTGTCACACTCAGATTGAGAGACCACTCATTAGGACAGAGGATGCATCTGCTCAGACTGTCCGCAATCACACTGGTGCTCCCCGGGATATGCGTTGCGATCAGAAAGCGGTTGGAAGCTCTCGCCTACTGCCAGATTCTCCTGGCTTCGTGACATAGGGGGTAGGATTTGGTCCCTCCCTGCTTGTTTTTGTACCAGACAATGGACATGTTGTCCGACTGGATAGCAATCATTCCGGACGAAATAAGTGGGTGGAAAGCTTGCAACGCCAACAGCACCGCTCTTAACTCCAGGACATTGATATGCAAGTTGACCTCTATACTGGACCATGTGCCCTGGACTGCTTTCCCTGTAAGTGACCCCCCACCCTATCAGGGAAGTGTCTGTGGTCACCATGGCACTGGGTTGGTAATCCTGGAAGGGGCGACACCAAAAATTTTCGTTTGTACTCATCCATCAGAGGAGATCTTGTTTGCAGGTGTTGGTGATGAGAATCTGTGAGCTCAGGGGGTGAAGACTGGATATCCACTGGGACTGAAGAAGCCATTGTAGCAGTCTCATGTGTAATCTGGCTAGGAGAACAATTGGGATGGCTGCAGCCATAGAGCACAGAGCCTGGAGAACTTCCCTTGCAGACGTCTTTCTTTGACAGAGTATCACTTGAACTTGTGCCTTTAATCTCTGAAGCCTGTGAGAAGGGAGAGAGACCAGACTTGACTGAGTGTTGAATCTTGCCCCTATGAATTCCAATTGTTGAGGGTTGGGGTTTGGATTTTTCCCAGTGGATGGTGACGCCCAGCAACTCCGCTAGTACTAAGGTGTAGTGGAGGGCCCCGACCAGAAGGTGCCTGGTGGTGGGGGCGGAGAGGAGCAAATCGTCTAGATACCGAAACACCTGGAATCCCTGAAGTCTCATATGAGCTGTGACCACTGCTAGGCATTTCATGAACACTCTGGGGGCCGTCGAGAGACCGAATGGCAGGGCTCTGAATTGGTACTGATTGACTCCCAACCGGAAGCGAAGGAGGCTCCTGGAGCAGTCATCAATCTTGATGTGGTAATAAGCATCCCGGAGGTCTAACGAGCACATCCACACACCCTCCCGCAGAAAGGGAAGGTTGGATTGAATCATGACCATGCTGAACTTGGTCTGAACTACTAATTTGTTTAGCTGGCTGAGATCCAAAATGGGCCTCCAGTCTTCTTTGGCACTAATAAGAATCTTGAGTAGAACCCTGATCCGCACGGGTCTGGGGGGACCTGTTGGATGACAAGTTTTTGACACAGCTTTCGTATTTGACTGGGTGGAACATCGGGAAGGGATTTTGGAGGTCTTGGGTAAGATATGAGGGGAATGTGATAGCCTCTGGTAATGATTCTCTGCACCCACTGATCGTTTGTAATGGAGAGATAGGCAGCTTGGTGCAGAGAGAAATGTGCCCCGACTGCTTCCAGAGGAAAGTAATCGGGCAGCACATCAGGAGTGCTGATATGGCCTTCCCAAGAAGGAATCCCTGGAGTCCTGATTCCGTGGACCCCCTCTGCCCCGAAAGGGGCATCTTCCATTATTGAAACCCCCTCTGCCTCTGGAGGAGTTCTCACAACGTGCGTCATGGAAAGGACCTTGAGGCTTCTTGTGCCATTCCCACTCCTCTGGTTCCTGGAGAAGGAACGCTGATGTTTGGAAAGGCGTAGGCCCATGGCAGACAAGGTCTTCCTGTCCTGCTCACACCTGGCTAATTTATCCTTGACCTTAGCACCGAACAGAGCTGATGGTTCGATAGGGGCATTTAAAAAGGAAGACTTGAAGGAGTCTGCGAGGTCACAAATGCACATCCAGGCATGGCGTCTCACCCGCAGCTCTAGCCGCTCCTTCGGTTGCGTGGGACAGCAACCTCATGGACAAATTGGATATTGACTCTAGGGTGGCAAATTGGGAAGCAACTTTATCACGTGCCCAGTTTGAAACTTGACCTGCGAGGGTTCCAGAGAGTTTGGTGATGAGATCTCTCTGGAGCCTCGTAAAATGTGCCAAAATATTCAGAGACCTGACAGCAAAGGTCGCTGACGCAAACATTTGCTTCCCTAACCTGTCCACCGCCCGGTACTCGCTATTGGGTGGGTGAACAGCAGGACTTTCCTCCGCCAGGTCCTTTTTCATGGCTGCCGCCACCACCATAGCGTCTACTGGCAAACATCTAGACCAATGGGGCTGATCCTCTGGAGGGGAGAGTATCTTATCTGATCTCCTAGGGATGGCCTTAATGGTGTCAGGGTTCTTCCACGCCCATTGCACAATGAGGTTGATCAACTCATCGGTGGGGGGGGGGGGTCACCCAAGAAACAGAGGGTGAGAGAGGAAGGCCTGCAGGAATACGAATTCCTCCGCGGAAGGATTGTAGGGCTTCCAGTCACCCCTCTGTTTCAAGATTTCCAGGATGTCTCCAAATGAGACATCATCAGGGGGTGACTGTGGGGATCCTTCCCCATCATCGTAGTCCGTATCTTCCTTGAGGGACTCCTTTGGGGAGTCCATGTGTTTCTTCCTACACATACGTTTCCGAGGGGGTTCTTCGGTGGGAGCATCCGAAGAAGACTGAGAAAGGGAAATACACTGAACAGGGGTTTCCTGGGCCTTGTTCTCTCGGAGCCCTGGGGGGGTGGCCTTTGACAGCTGCAGCTCAGAGGGAACTGATGGGGTGACCGATGCAGGAGGATTGCTCGAAGCAAGCACCCTCTCCATCACCAGGAAAGCTGGCCTGCCCAAAGAGGAATGGGTGCCCGGATCCAAAGAAGACAATTCCGTAACCAGGGTCACACCCCGCTCCACGCGGTCAGCCCCCGGGGACGGAACCTCAAGCAAACTCGGGGTGGGAGTCACCCTCGGAACCGTGGCCGGAACCAAGGGTTCCACCCCACCCCCCCCAAGTATGAGATTGAGGAAGGGTGGGTTCCATCGGAACCAACACCCAAAGGGGGCTCAGAGCCTCAGACTCTGTCGCTGTCATTGCCGAGGAAAAGGGGTCCTCTCATAGATGTCTGGTATATGGGCCTCAGAACTGAGGGATCCAAGGGAGGAGCGTATGTAGGGGTTGCCGGTGTAATAAACCCAAAGCCCAGAGTGGGATGCGCTCTAGGAAAATTTGTAATTCCCCTGGCGGTAAGCAGCTGATCAAAAAGGCTCATCTCATCCAATTCTGAAAGGCTCCAGGTGGACCTTACTGATGCCCACGAGGGGAAATCAGGCCAGTCCAAAAAGGGGCTGAAGGCTTGCCCGGCAAATGGATCCGCAGATGGAGAGTACTGGGTCCGTGGTGTTTTAAAAAATGGCATTGACGATTCCAGTTTGGAAACCGGCAACAAAGGAATGATCGTAGCCAAGAACGGGCTCGGAGCCGAGGTCTCACCTGGGGTGGAGGTCAATAACGACTCCGAAGTTGTCGGAACCGATGTCGGGACAGAGATGGGGGACAGTGGTGCTGAGATGGAGGCAAACTGGTCGGAACCGAGGTTGTAGTTGGCGCTGTAGTCAGAGCAGGGGGGCAAGTGCCAACGAGGTGACCTCAGTATGAATCACTAGAGCCAAACTTGGAGCCGAGGTGGTCGGAACCGAGGAGGCAGTATGATGCTCAGTGGAAGTCTTATGGGTCTTGTGCTTATGGCTTTTGCCCCTATCACTGTCTGGTGAAGAGGGGTCTGAGTGAGGACGTTTCTTGTCCACAGATGGAGGGGATGAGACCTCTGATGCAGAAATAGCCTCTGAAAAGGCAAAGGAAGCAGGTCCTTAAGGATCAATTTATTTCGTCGCTCATTCAGCTTCCTCTGACTGAAGCTGGCACAAATATCACATGGAGGTTTCGCCGATAAATGCGGAACCCCTAAAACAATACACACACTCTTCATGAAAGACACTATTCGGGAGTTTACCACTGCAAGAAGAGCAGTGTTTAAACCCCGTAGTCCCTTTCTTTTCAGACATAATAGGAGACAGACACACACACACACAAACAGAAATAGAAGAAAGTGAAGAAAAGGAAAGAGGCAAATACCAACAATGGTACTGGGAATTCCACAAGGGTAGAAAGGCCAATACCAACAATGGTACGAAAGGAAATACCTGTGGGTAGAGCGGAGTGAGTAAAGATACAAAAAAATAGCAAACTAACAGGAAAAATATCCACAAAAACTTGTAAAATTTAGAAAAATATAACACTTAGCTTGAGAGCTCGGTGAAACACTGCTATATGGCAGCGTGGCAAATGAGATCTGGGGTAACTGTGTGAAGGGCACTGCGGGTAGCAGCTTAGCTCGAGAGTTTTTGGTGCACGCAAGCTTGGTATAAGGCCGACTCGGTTCTGAGGGCTCAGAACTGAACCCATCAGTGATGAATAGGAAAAAGATTAACAACTTCAGACTTAAAGTTAGTGCTGTTCATCTTCATTCTTTCTCAACAATTGAGTCTCAGATCCAACCTCTTATCTGACTCTGCCACATTTAGAAGACTCTCCGATCCAACTCTTGAGCTTCAACCTCTAACCATAATGCCCCAATCAACCTGCTATACCTCAGATCGAGTTTGCTGCCTTATAAGCCCTAGGAGTAATTAATCCTAAACATAGTGCAAGTAAGAATACTGGTAACAGAACTGGGGCTCAAACCTGGAAAATATTTTGTTTATTATTTATTTCACATTTGTTTACCGGGAAAGTCTGACTGGACACAGGTCGTTTTTCAGTCAAGGCCCTAGGAGAAAAGCTCCTAATACAACAAATAACTTCCTTATTCTACAGTTGTGTTTACATAATACACTTTGTTTACATAAGATAATTTGAGATACAAAGAAACAGTGTACAGCACTTGTGGAAGTTTATAACAATATAAAAACTAACAACATTTATTGCAGTACTGAATTCTAGAATTACTGAAGATTCTAAATGTTATACATTATGAGTTAATATACATTTAGTTCACTATGCAAATTCCCAGGATCTCAAGGACTGCATGTGTTGCAAGTTCTAGTTAGTGGTGGATGAAATGAAGCAGAGGTAAGAAGGAAAAAAAAGGAGGGGGGGGGTTAGTGGGGGAAGACAAGTACTAAGTAAAGGGAGATGGTTGACAGTAGAAGGTAGTAGAGGATTAGTCTGGGTTTCCACAAAATAAAGTAGCAGGATGCATACAGTGGTATTAAGACTAAGGGTGAGATGACACAGGAGCGTGGTATGCAGGGTAACTGGGATACAGGAGGGAAGAGATACATTGGTGGAGTTAGCAAAGTGCTTGAAGAGAGGGAGGTGGTAACAGAGCTAAAGAAGCCTAAGAGTTTAATTAGCACTGTCACACCTTAAGATTGCTGTAGGTGGGACTTTAAGGCCTTTTAGAAGGAGGCAATGGAGGTGGTAGATGAGATGCTGGGGGAAGGGTGTTCCAGTGTTGGCAATGGTGTTGCTATAGAGGGATATACCTGCAAAATTATTGGCTTTGGTCACCTCCAATAGGAGGTTTTGATTTTGGTGCTTGGGTGTACTATATTTTGTAGAGCAGGGTTTTTTCAGGGTAGTGAAGTAGTTTATGGGTTAGTAAAAGTTGATTGTAGAGAATGAGGTGGGAAAGTTCCAGCCAATTAAGTGTTTTGAGGGGAGTGCAGTGGTGTGTTCTATGAGGGCTACTTGTTGCAAATTTGGCAGTTTTATTATAACATACTTGCAATTTGGACAGGTCAGATTTTCTGAAATTGGTAAGGATAAGTGAGGTATACAATAATGTGGAGATGAGGTGGGTGCATGCAATTGTGGCTCTAGTGAAATCTGTTAGGAATTGTTTGTTTCTGTACAGCATGGCCATTTTATATGGACTTTCTTTATGGTACTGGGTACATGTATATCAAATTTCATGTTGCTGTCGATGATAACCCACAATAGCCCCAAGTTCACTCCAGGAGAGGATAGGAAGGATGAGGACTGTGGAGAGCTGAGGAAGAATGAAAATGAACAACACAGATGCATAGTTATGGTGAGTACATAACTTTAATATCTGATGATGTCCTTTTCATTCGTTCCTCAATGATTGGGACAGAGTCCCTAACTATGTGGACCTTGGGTGACCCTCATGGAAGGATATTCCAAAGTACGGCAGAACCAAACATAGCTCTGTTTCTGGAAATCAAATCCAATTTGTAATGAGCAATAAAGGAATGAACATTAGACCAGGTAGATGGTAATGAGGAAGCATTTTCTCAAGAGTGAAAATTAGATGTGGCTGCCAACTGCACCTTGACAGTAGAAAAACTAGCCACTTTTTGAAAAATAGATGCTAAACATTCTAGGACCACAGAACAGGAGCAGTGAAGGGGTCAATTTCTCTTTGTAGAGCCCAAATAGAGAATCTTTTCCATTTGCTTTTGTAAATCCTCCTTGTAGAGGCCTTGTGGGAAGATGCAAGTATCTGTTGGACCAGGAAGAAAATCCTGAGCTATCTAGCCATCAGTGGAAATGGAGAAACTATGCTGTCAGCTTGAGGCTTAGAATGTCTGTCCATCCCGGAGGAGTGAGAAAGCAGGTCTGGATGGGGGTCCAGTATCCAAGATGGATAACAAAGGTGAGACGAAAGTTAAGAGAACCACATTTGACAAGGCCAAAAGGGGGCAATGAGGATAACTGTGTTCTTCAACCAAAGTGTCTTCTGCAAGAATTTGGGAATTAGAAGTATCGTGGCATAAGCATAATGGAGACAGAGGACCAAAAGTGGACTAGTGCATCTCTCGGTGACTCTCCCTGAATGTATACTGGCTGGCCCCTAGCTAAAAGCACAGAAATCTTCAGGATTCTTTGTTCATCATGATGTGATAGTATACATCCTGAAGATCAATGGAGCACATCCAATCGTCCTTGTGTAGAAACAGCAGAATGGACTGAACAGTGACCATTTGGAGTTTTGACTTTACATTTTTTTATTTGGTTTTCAAACAATATGTAAACGAATTAATTATAAAACAAACTATTTACATATGTCCACAGATGATCAACACATCCAAGTTTTATATATATATATATATATATATATATATATATATATATATATATATATCAACAACAATTAATGTTTTCCAAGCAAGTCTAAGTTTCAGCCAAGATTAATATGAATGTGTAATATTAGAAGTTCTCATCTTTATAGTATGCGATTCACTACTGCATACTATTTTTGCCATACTAATAAATTCAACACTACAGGGGGTAACTTTATTTTTCCAATTTTTTAACTGACTTTTTCACAAATTGATTTAGTTAGCTTAGATCCAGAATTGGTCTCAGGTCCCTGGTTTTCTTTGGTACTAAAAAGAGTTCTGAGTAAGTTCCGAATCTTTTTTTGGTCTGGTGGGACCTCATGGATGACTCTTTGGTCTAGCAGCTTTCGAATTTCTTGAGCTGCCGCTTCCATCTAACTGGGTGGGATGTCAGGGAGTCTTTCTTTTGTTGGGGGGAATCTGAAAAAAAAAATGGTATGCAGTAAAGTACAGTTTTGTACCTACAATAAGTGTAGATGTTCGAGTGTTCACACTGCTGCAGTCATTACACTTGGGTTATCCTGCCATCAGGCGGTCCCGCAGTTGGCCCGAATTCCAAAGTCTTGGTCCGGGGTCGGTTGCTGTCGCTTCTTCCCTGACGTCAGTGCGCCAGGGGTTTATAAGATGCATCCGACGCCATTTTCATCAGTTTTTCTTGCCCCAGAATGTCAGGTGCCCCCAAGTAGGTAGGCAATACATACTGCTAATCAAAAACATACAATAAAAACAATACCTTCAGTTACCAGCAAATACACCCCAAAGGTTGTATAGGATAGAAAGGCATAGACAAGCCCAGCTAGTTCAGAGGGGATGGAGGGAGGGTAACCTGGACTGCAGCAGTGTGAACACTCGAACATCTACATTTATGGTAGGTACAAAACTGTACTATGTTCATCGTGTTACACTGCTGCAGTCATTACACTTGGGTAGAATCCCAAAGCTGAGGTTGGGTGTCTGGTCTATAAAGAGTTAGGATTGGCTATGAGACCCTGCAGAACTGCAGTGGCAAATCCTGCTCTGGATTTAGAGTAAAGAGGCAGGTGGTAATGCTTGGTAAAGGTGTGCACTGAACTCCAAGTTGCCGCCTCCAAAATTTCCTTGGTAGGTACTCCTCTGAGAAAGGCTGTTGAAGTGGCTGTTGCCCTGGTGGAATGTGGCCTAATGTTATTTGGGACTGATTTTCCATGCTGTGTGTAGCAGTACCGAATACAGTGTCCTATCCATTTGGATATAGTCTGCTTTGAGAAAGCCTTGCCCTGTGATCCTGAAGCATATGCTACAAACAGTTGCTCAGTCTTCCTGAAAGCCTTTGTTTTGTCCAAGTAGAAGTGTAGCTGCCTGTGTATGTCCAAAGAATGCAGAAGTTTCTCCCCTTTATTCTGGGGGTTTGGATAAAAAGTTGGCAAATAGATGGTTTGGTTAAGAGCCACGCTAGATACCACCTTTGGCATAAAGGTAGGGTTTGTTCTTAAAGATACCCTGTCCTGATGAAAAATTATAAAAGGTTCCACTGCCATTAATGCCTGTAGCTCTGAAACTCTTTGTGCTGAAGTTACTGCCAGGAGCAGAGCTGTTTTCCATGATAAAAATTTTAGATTGGCTGTATTGGCTGGCTCAAAAGGTGGTAGGGTCAGTTTTTCCAAAATGAAACTGAGGTCCCAAGTTGGTGTTGGTGCTCTCCGGGGCGGTCTTATGTTTTTAGCCCCTCTGAGGTACTGCTTTAGCAAGGAATGAGAGAATAAAGGAGGATCCGTGTTGTAATGTGCTGAAATGGCAGAGGTGTGGATCTTAATTGATGAGGATAGGCCTCTGTCCAGCATCTCAGTTAAGTATTGTAAAATCTGAGGAATGTTTGGAACAAGAGGGTCAAGGCTTTGAGCCTGGTTCCAGGCGCAGAATCTCTTCCATTTTTCTGAGTAAGCTTTCTGGTGCTAGGCCTCCTGGCCTCCAGAATGACATCCATAACAGCTTTAGATAGAGGTGTTATCTGTTTGATTAATGTATCTGCCATGCAGCCAGATTTAGGGTTTTTAGCTGACCGTGCAGGATCTGATTGTTTTGTTGAGTCAGAAGGTGTGGAATTTGAGGCAAAATCCATGGTGGGCCTTGAGTCAAGTTCCTTAAGATAGGGTACCAGTGCTGGCGTGGCCAGTCTGGAGCAATCAGGATCATCTGTGGTTTTTCTTGTCTGGCTTTTAGGAGTACCTTTGAAATGAGAGGTAGTGGTGGGAAGGCATAAACTTTTAGGTTTTTCCAGCTGAACAGAAGAGCATCCACTTTCCATGCTTGTTTGTGATAAGTCCTTGTGCAGAATTTTTGTAGTTGGCAATTCAGTGGGGATGCAAAAAGATCTATGTCTGGGCATCCCCACTTTTGCGTCACCATGCTGAAGATTTGTGGATTCAATTTCCATTCGTGAGGGTCCATGATATTTCTGCTTAGATCTTCTGCCAGAGTATTTTTCTTTCCTGGCAGGAATTGTGCTTGTAGGTGAACTTGATACGTTAGAGCTGTGTTCCACAAGGTCATGGCTTGCCTGCATAAGGGATAAGAATGCATGCCCCCTTGCTTGTTTATGTACCCCATTACTGTGGTGTTGTCTGTCTTTAGTAGTAATTGTCATGGATGTAGAAGGCCCTTGAAGGCTGTTAGGGCATTTTGAACAGCAAACATCTCTTTTTGATTGATGTGAAGATTGCATCTGGGTCTGTGGTCCACTTGCCCTGAATGCATTTTCCTGCCATGTGTGCTCCCCAGACGTAATCCGAAGCATCTGTTGTTAGAGTTTGCTTGGCTGTGGGTTGGGTGAAAGGCTGACCCTTGTTTAGGTGACATGCCTGTGCCCACCATTGAAACTCCTGTTGTAGGCAGGGAATCATTGGTATTATTGCTTCTAAACTGTGAGAGTGTTGAGTCCAAACACTTTTCAGGTACCATTGTAATTTCCTCATATGCAGTCTGGCATATGGTATTAGTAGTATGCAGGATGCCATGAATCCCAGGGCCTGCAGAATTTTTCTTGCAGGGAGATGGGACTTTCTTGCCAGCAATTGAAATTATTGAGTTAGTTGAACTTGTTTGTCTGGCGTGAGGTAAGCCATCTGGGCCGTTGTATTTAAGCTGACACCCAGGAATATAATCTGTTGCGAGGGCACTAGTTTGACTTCTTTTCGTTTACTGTGTACCCTAGAGAAATTAGCAACCTTTTTACAAACGCCAGATGCTGTAAAAGAATGTCCTTTGTCTCTGCTTGAATGAGGCAGTCGTCCAGATATGGATATATTTGAATTCCTTTCTGTTTGCAAAATGCAATTACTGATGCCAGGCACTTTGTGAAGACCCTGGGCGCAGTAGATAAGCCAAAGGGCAGTGCATTGTACCAGCTTTGAATCTGAGGTATCTTCTGCAATTTTGTCTGATAGGGACATGCAGGTATGCCTCTTTGAGGTCCAGGGTAACAAGCCAAGCCTTCTTGCCCAGCATGGGTAGAAGCTGCTGTAATGTCAACATTTTGAATTTTGGAATATCCAGGTAAGTATTCAGAATTGAAAGGTCTAGTATGGGCCTCCAGGCCTTGTCCTTTCTGGGGACCAGGAAGAGTCTTGAGTAAAATCCTTGTCCTTGTTCCTGTTGTGGTACTTTTTGAATAGCTCTCATGCCCATGAGGGCTGAAATTTGTTTCTGTGCCTCTGCCCATTGATTTTGCGGCAGGTCTGGCATTCCTTTTAGCCTTGGTAAAGTATGAAAGTGGAATCTGTAACCTTGAGACACACTATTCAGGACCCATTTGTCTTGGGTGATTGTTTGCCAGTTTTGAGAAAAAAGTGCTAGTTTTCCCCCTAACGGGGCTACCAAAAGGGACGTGCTTGACGTACGAAGGGGAAAGTCATTGTGACTGTTTCCTGTAAGGTTGAGACTTGTCCTCACCACCTTTTGGGGTTGAGGTGCCCCACTGTCGTTGTCTGTTTGAGCCTTGGGGTTGAGATCTGCCTCTTGGGCATCTGTATCTGCCTCTCTGTGGCCTGTCTGACACTGGAAAGGACCAATTCTTTGTTGGCCAATTTCTGCTAAACCGAGGTGGCTGTACCTGTAATAAATCCTTGACTGTTTGCATAGATTTAGCTTTATCCTCCATTTTCTTTAACACCTCTTCTGCCTTAACACCAAACAAAGTATCATGCTGTAAAGGAGCATCCAATAATTTTGCCTTAACATGATCAGGTAAACTTTGTTCTTTTAACCAAGCATGCGTTCGAATTACAGAACCTGTAACTGCGGCTCTACAAGAGGCCTCTAAAGAATCAAAACCACATTGCAGAGTATGTTTTCCCACCTGTTCAACTGCATGCAATAAATCCTGCATTTCTTTACAATCAGGAGCTTCTGTGCTTGCAAGCATTTTCTGTTTTAACTGAGCCATTAAATATTGTTGGTACTTAAGCATGTGAAACTGGCAATTTAAAGCTCTTACTGCTAAAGTTGCAAAAGTGTATACTTTCTTCCCCCATCTATCTAAAGCTCTGGAATCCCTGTCAGAGGGTACTGGATTTTTTGCAATGGAAGCCTTAACCCCTTTTGGACCCTGGGAAATAGTTTCTGGATCAGCAGAAGGGTTTTTGTAAAGAAACTTGTGAGAGTCGGGGACTCTATAATACCTATCTGGCTTGGCTGGAGCAGGGGGCCAAGAGTCAGGAAATAAACTGGATTCAGAGAACACATCATCCACAATATCTAGCACAGGCGGAATAGCCAGGGGCCTGTGTTGAGGCAATAAGAGGAAATCCCTGAGCCTTTTCCTGGATTCTGAGTAATCCTGGCTTTCCCAATGGAAATGCTCCCTCATGGTATGTAAAGTTTCCCCAAACGAATAATCCTCAGGAGGAGAGGCTGAAGGGATAGATTCTTCAGCATCAGAGTCCTCATAGGGGGGTACAGAGTATCCCTGGTCTGAAGAGGAATCAGAGGAAATGGAAACCTGATCAGAGGAGTCATAGTCTGTATCATGCCTAGGCCTTTTCTCAGGAGGGGGATGGGAACCCCTGATTAAAGTAATGAGGTCTTCGGCCATTTTAAGCATCTGTTTCTTAGGCATGGAGGACTGTCCAGGAGAATGCTGTACTTGTTTCTTTGTCTTTAATGGTACCTTTGTCTTGGCTGTTGTTTTAATGGTGAGTTGTGAAGGTCTGAAAACACCCTCAGAAGCTGATGCCTGCTCAGCGGCTCTGGACCCATCTGAGGGATTAGTTTCCGTAGGCCCAATACCTTGAGTTTCCAGAGGCCTAGATGTCTCCACGTGGGAGTCGGAAGCAGCCTGTGGCTCTGAGGTAGCGGGTGTCAGGGGCTGCAAAAGCGCCTCACTGAGAACCGGCGACTGGCCTAGAAGAGGTTTCGTCGTCAGTTTTGGACCTTGGATGCCTATCTTTATCCTTGTCTTTGCGTTTTCTCGGTATTGAGGTCGTCGGCTGATCTGATGGCATCGTATAATTGAACCTTCGGCCAAAGTAGTGCAAAGCAAAATCAAAACGTCTTTTTATAGTGCGTTTGATAAATCCAGCACAAAACCGACAACTAGTGACGTAGTGATCAGGGCCTAGGCATGGAATACAGTAAGAGTGGAAGTCCTTATGAGGTATTTGCTTCCCACAAGAAATACAATTATTAACTTTTTCTGACATCGGTCTGAGGCAAGAAAAAAGTTTCCCCAATGGGGTGCTTAGCTTTATTGAAGACTTCGGATCTGAAATTCAACTTCAAAAATCTCAGGAGTTGGCCGACCGGCACTTGCGAACTGCTTCTGCTTCGGGCACCGCATGGCAAGAAAGACTGAAGAAAATGGCGTCGAATGCATCTTATATACCCCTGGTGCACTGACGTCAGGGAAGAAGTGACAGCAACCGACGCTGGACCAAGACTTTGGAATTTGGGCCGACTGCGGGACTGCCTGACGGCAGGATAACCCAAGTGTAATGACTGCAGCAGTGTAACACGATGAACATCCTCTGGATATGATTTTTGGCACCCAAGAATCTTTTGTTATTTATGCCCAGGTGTCTGGGTGCAGAAACAAGCCCCCCCCCCCCCGACTGCCTCCAGGTTGTGCCATTGAGCAACTTCTCAGGAGTGCTGGAAGGGTTTATTTGAAAATGAATCTTGGAAACCCTGGTTTTACGGGCCTCCTCTGGTGCAAGGACAGAGTCTTCCATTTGAATTCCTCCCTCTGCCCCTGAGGGAGTTATCCCTGCATGCACCATGGAAAGGACCCTAAGAATTACATTTTATTGCATCCTCTTTGGTTCTTGGAAAAGGATTGTTGAGGGGTAGAAAAGCGTATCCCTATGGCAGACAGCATCTTTCCATCCTGTTCACTCCAGGAAAGCATTTCCTTTACAGTAGGGTCAAATAAAGATGTTCCATCAAAAAGAGCACTGATGAAAGAAGACTTGAAAGGCACCACAGGGTTGCACAAGTGCATCCAGGTATGTCTCCTAACGGATATACTTGAACAAGCCGCCTGTAGGTACCCTCTGCAGGAATGTATATTTTCCATCCCTAATACATCCATGAGGCTAAGAGAGTGGCTAGTTGGGAAGAAGATTTCTTGTAATCCTCCATGAACATGGACTCAGAGAAGGATTTGGAAAGTTTAGTTAAATTCCATTGCCATCTTGTGAAATGCACCAAGTAATTCAGCGACCATAAGGCAAAGGTTGCAGAGGCATAAATGTGCTTTCTGAATCTGTCCAATGCCCTGGACTCTCTGTTAGGGGGATGAACAACGGAGCTCTGCTCCGCCAGCTCCTTCTTTGTGGCTACCGCCACAACCATAGTATCAACAGGGAGTCCCTTGCCCCAGTGTGACCTGTCTTTAGGTTGTGCAAGAAATTTATCATGGTGAAGGGGAATGGGTTCTACAGTATCTGGTTCCTTCCACACCCAGCAAGAGACTAGATCTATAAGCTCATCTGCCAGGGGAGTCACCCAAGATGTAGATGGGCTGGACTCAAAAGCTTCCAGAAGGACTGACTCCTCTTGGGAGAGACTGTCAGAGGACCATCCACCCTTTTGCCTGAGAATCTCTAAGATACCTCTGAAGGAGACGTCATCCAGTGGAGATCTGGGGAACCTCTCCCTTTCATCGAAATCAGAGTCTTCAGTGAAACACTCTTGGTGGAGTCTATGCGTCTCCTCTTACATGTTCTCTTTTGGTGAACCTCTTCATTGGGATGATCTGGAATGGTATCCGAAGAGAAGGGAAAGTACTTGACTGGGACGGTCTGTATGCTGAATGGGCTGGCTGTCTTTGTGGAATAGGCCTGAGAGGATCAGGCTTGGACCCAAAGGGGGTATTGGCTGTAGGATCTAAAGACAACAGAGTACCTGAATCTCTCAGATGAGAAAAAACACTCTTCGTTACGAAGACAGAAGGAGTGGAAGTATTAGTAGCTGGATGCACTGGAGCTAAAGTTGCTTACGCTACCACACCACAACCCTGCCCAGATCCCAGTCTCGAAGAGGGAGTCAGACCAGAGATGTCCAACACCAAAGCTCCAAGGGGCAGGGATGACCCCAAGACCATTGGAGTGGAACCTAGCCCCTAGGACCCGGTGCTGACACTTTGACTCAGAGACTCATCCGGTTCCAATGGAATCAGGGTCAAACAAATCAGAGAAGCAGTCGTAACAAATCTAGTGGTCTTTGGAACAGATGTGTGCACTCTTGGGTCTCTCAGATCTGAGGGTTCCGAAATTGTGGGTCAGACAGGAGGAGAGATCACTGCATGAGAAGAAGGGTGGCTCATGGGTCCAATGGGAGATGAAGACATGATAACCCCCAGCTGAATCTGAGCTCTGAGGAACTTTATCATCATCCTTATCCACTTCGGTTTCTGAAAGGCCCTTGGAGGACCTAATGACAGAAGTGGTGTGATGGGCCAAGACTCTCTCCTAGGGGTCCCCTGAAGGAAAGAGGAATGGAGCTGGGGGAAAAACAGACTCTACAGTGAACCCTGGGAAAGTACAGTTGTATACACTAACCATAAATGTAGATGTTGGATTGTATTCACTGTTGCAGTCATCACCTGTGGGTTATCCCTGCTGTGGTAGCCATCGGCTGGCCCGAATAACAGAGTCAATGTTTTTTGTGTCGGATGCTGTCGCTTGCTGTCTGACATCAGGTTGTCAGTGCTATAAAGGAAGGCAGCTGACGTTATTACATCAATTTTTCTTGCCCTAACCAGTCAGAAGCCCAAGTAAACATGGTAAAGTGGTCCTGGTGGCTAAAATCACATCAGTCGCCCTGCTAGATACGGGGCCAGGGAAGAAAATAGTGTGGGAAGAAATACTCAGGGAATTGTTGTATAGGTCCTAGGGCCGATAGCCTAGTACCAACCTATGAACCCATGAAAAGCCACCGTTAGAAACTTATGTCTCCCTAAAGAAAGAAGATATAAGGGGGAAGGAGGGTGGGAAACCAGGACTGCAACAGTGAATACACTCGAACATCTACATTTATGGTAAGTGTACACAACTGTACTATGTTCTTCGTGTTTCACTGTTGCAGTCATCACCTGTGGGAGGATTCCCAAAGCTGAGGAGAGGGGTGGTAGGATTAGTAAGAGACCTAGGAATGGGTCAGCATGCCCTGCAAAACTGCAGAGGCAAACCCTGCCCCAGCGTTAGAAAATAGAGGTAGGTGGTAATGCTTGGTAAAGGTATGGACAGAAGTCCAGGTGGCATCTTCCAGGATGTCCCTGGTGGGAACTCCTCTGATGAATGCTGTGGAAGTGGAGGCTGCCCTAGTGGAATGGGTTTGAATAGACTTAGGGAGGGGTTCACATGCAATCTGTAGCAGAAATGGATACAGTGCAATATCCATTTGGAAATGGGCTTCCCCTCTGCCCCTGAGGCAAAGCTGACAAGTAGTTGGTCTGTTTTTGTGAAGGGTCTAGTATAGTCCAGATAGTATCTGAGCTGTCTGTGCATGTCAAGTGAGTGTAGAATTCTTTCCCCCTTGTTTTGAGGGTTAGAAAAGAAGGTGGGTAGATGTATGGCCTGGCTGAGAGTTACATTAGATACCACCTTGGGCATAAAAGAGGGATTAGTCCTCAGGGAGACCCTGTCTGCATGGAAGATGATGAAGGGATCAATAGCCATCAGTGCCTGAAGTTCTGAAACCCTTCTGGCTGAGGTGATAGCTAGGAGAAAAGCAGTCTTCCAGAGGTATCTTATTTCTGCTGAAGCAGCAGGTTCGAAGGGAGGTAAAGTTAGTTTTTCCAAAACATAATTCAGGTCTCAGGCTGGAGTGGATGGCCTTCTGGGAGTCCTGATATTAGAAGCCCATCTGAGGAATTGTTAAATCAAGAGATAGGAGAACAGGGATGGTTCTGTATCAAAATGAGCTGAAATGGCAGAGGTGTGGATTTTAACAGAGGAGAAGGTGAGGCTACTATTAAGTAGCTCCGCTTGGTAGTCCAGGATAAGAGGGATGGAAGGGTGTGAGGTATTGCCCCATCTGGACTGGCTCCAGGAGCAGTATTTTTTCCATTTTCCTGTGTAAGATTTTCTGGTGCTGGCCTTCTGGCTTCTGTGATAATGTCTAGGAACCATTTACTTAACAAGGGCACCTTGTTTGCTTTTAGAGTATTAGCCATGCTGATAGTTCGACAGTCTGCAAGTCTTTGTGCAGCATTTCTCCCCCCACCTTAGTTAAGAGGTCTGAGATTACGGGAAGCTGCCTGGGAGGCTGTAAGGTCAAGTTCCACAGTAAGGGGTACCAATGTTGTCTGGGCCAATCTGGAGGAATGAGGATTGCCTTTGGTCTCTCCTCCCATATTTTTATCAGTACCTTTGGAATAAGAGGCAGAGGAGGGAATGCGTACACAAAGAGGGTGTTCCAAGGGAAGGTTAAGGCATCCACTTTCCACGCTAAGTGGTGATACTCCTTGGTACAGATTTTTTTCAGCTGATGGTTGAGATGCGAAGCAGAGAGATCCACCTCCGGAGTCCTCTATGCCTGAGTGATTTGAAAAAGATTTTTCTGTGGAGCTGCCATTTGTCGGGGTCCAGTAATTTTCTGCTTAAGTAGACTGCCAGGGTGTTACTGATCCCTGGTAGGTATTGTGCTATCAGGTATAGTCCCATGGAAGAGGCTGTCAGCCAGAGGTTCATGGCTAGCCTGCACAGAGGGTAAAGATAGGGTCCCTCCCTGCTTGTTGATGTACCAAATTACTGTGGCGTTGTCTGTTTTGATAAGGAGAAAGTACAGTTTTGTACCTACCATAAATGTAGATGTCCGAACAGGATAGCATCTGCAGTCCTTACAAATGGGTTGTCCTGTCGTCAGGCAGCCCTTCGGTCGGCCGGATTCCAAAGTCTGGGTTTGGCCTCGGCTGGTGTCGCACTTCACCCGACGTCATAGCTGCAGTTCTTCGGGTATAAAGGCATCAGCCTACGCCATTTTCCTCAGTGTTTCTTGCCCCAGATGCCAGTTGCCCTCTTGGATAGCTAAATTTTTGGATAAATGCCAGTGTTTCCAAATAGTAGAAGGCAAACACAAAAAATAATCATGTATGTACATATATACAAACAAATACACCATAAGAGATCCCCCCCAGCTAGCTATTAGGTGGGCAAATACCCTAGGAGTACCACAGAGGGGAAGGAGGGTGGGTAATCCTGACTGCAGATGCTATCCTGTTCGGACATCTACATTTATGGTAGGTACAAAACTGTACTATGTCCTTCAAGGATGCATCTGCAGTCCTTACAAATGGGTAGAATACCATAGCCAAACTAGGGGAGGAGGAAGAAGAAATTATGGTGTAGTTAGGATCCCTTGCAAAACAGCAGTGGCAAACCCTGCTCGGGATCTAGAGTATAAAGGTAAGTTATAATGCTTGGCAAATGTATGCACGGAGGTCCAAGTAGCAGCCTCTATAATGTCCTTGGTAGCCACTCCTCGTAAGAAAGCTGTGGTAGTGGCTGTAGCCCTTGTAGAATGAGGCCTTATGAACTGTGGAATTTGCTTTCCATGGTAGGAGTAACAGAATCTAATGCAATTTCCTATCCACTTGGAGATTGTCTGTTTGGAAATTGCTTTTCCTTCCCTTCCTGTTGCATATGCTACCAGAAGCTGGTCAGATTTTCTATTGCCCTTGGTTCTGTCCAGGTAGTAGCGTAACTGTCTATGTACATCCAAGGTATGCAGCAGTCTTTCCCCCCTGTTCTGTGGATTGGGAAAGAAGGTAGGTAGGTGGATTGCCTGATTTAAAGACACTCTTGATACCACCTTAGGCATAAATGTAGGATTAGTTCTCATGGACACTCTATCTTGATGGAAGATTAGGAAGGGTTGTACTGCCATTAAAGCCTGTAGTTCCGAAACCCTTCTTGCTGAGGTAATTGCCAGCAGGAAAGCAGTTTTCCAGGATAGGTGTTGAAGATCTGCTGTTGCTGCTGGTTCGAAAGGGGGAAGTGTCAATTTTTCTAGTACAAAGTTCAAGTCCCATGCTGGCAATGGTGGTTTCCTAGGAGGTTTTACATTCTTAATTCCTCTCAGAAACTGCCTGAGTAAAGGATGCGAAAAGACAGGTGGATCGAAGCTGTATTCTGCAGAAATAGCTGATGTATGTATTTTGATGGAGGAATAGGACAGGCCTGTATGGAAAAGCTCTGCCAAATACTCCAGGATGTTGGCAATGTCTACCTTTGACACATCTTTGCCCCTGTCGGTACTCCAAATGAGAAACCTTTTCCATTTTCCTGCATAGTTCCTTCTTGTTGAGGGTCTGCGGGCCTCAAGGATAATGTCTTTAACCCTTTGGGATAAATCTGGGTTAGTTGCTCTTATGTAATGTTCCAGGCAGTCAGTTGCAGAGTTTTCAGGTTTGGATGCAGGATGTTGTAGTTGCTCTGAGTTAACATCAAGGGAATCAGGGTAGTGTCCACATTCTCCCCCCGAGACATGCTCCTTAGTAATGGGTACCAATGTTGTCTTGGCCAATCTGGAGCTATCAGAATTATCCTTGGACGTTCCTCTTTGATTTTCAATAGCACCTTGTGCATCAAAGGAAGAGGTGGGAATGCATATGCTGTCAGGCCTTTCCAACTGAAGGATAGAGAGTCCACCTTCCAAGCAAGTGGGTGGTATGTCCTTGTGCAGAATTTCTTGAGCTGGTGATTGAGTGGGGATGAGAATAGGTCTATTTGTGGCAGTCCCCATTTCTTTGTGATGGCCTTGAAGATGTCCGGGTGTAGCATCCATTCGTGAGCATCCGAGGTAGTTCTGCTTAATATGTCTGCTAGGATGTTTTCTTTTCCCGGTACAAAAATTGCTTGTAACTGAATGTTGTACCTCAGAGCCATATTCCATAGGTCCAGGGCCATTCGGCATAGAGGATATGAATGAGTGCCTCCCTGTTTGTTGATGTACCACATGACTGTGGTGTTGTCTGTCCTTATCATCAACTGGCCTTCTTGGAGGAATGGTCTGAAATTCTGGATTGCTAGTTGTACTGCCAGCATTTCTTTTTGATTTATGTGCAGGTGCAGCTGCTCTGGAGTCCATAAACCTTGTATGCACTTGTCCAGCATGTGTGCCCCCCAACCGAGGTCTGAGGCGTCCGTTGTGATGGTTTGGCTTGGTTGAATGCTGTGGAAGGGCAAACCTGGGTTTGACTGGCATGCCTGAGCCCACCATAGGAACTCTTGTTTCAGGCATGGAATTAGTGGTATTTCGGTTTCTAAGCTGTGCCTGTGTTGAGACCATAAATTCTTTAGGTACCACTGTAGCTTTCTCATATGCAGTCTGGCATGGGGGACCAGGATTATGCAGGATGCCATGAAGCCCAAGGCCTGCAGTACTTTCCTTGCTGTAAGTTTGTTCTGCTTTGTTAAAGCCAAAAAGTAGAGAGGAAGTTGTTTTTGTTTTTCTGCAGTTAGGAATGCCATCTGTTTTACTGTGTCCAATTCTGCACCTAAGAAGGTTATTGTTTGGGATGGTATCAGTCTTGACTTTTTTATATTGACTGTGTATCCCAGGGCCTGTAGTAAGCAAATGACTCTTTGTAAGTCTTCTGTTAGCTTGTTCTTGTTGTCCGCTTGTATCAGGCAGTCGTCCAGGTATGGATAAATTTGGATTCCCTGAAGCCTGCAGTGAGCGATTACTGATGCCAGGCATTTCGTGAACACTCTGGGCGCAGTAGATAAGCCAAAGGGCAATGCTGAGAATTGATAATGCTCTGATCCTGCAAGAAATCTGAGGTATCTTCTGCAATGTGGTCGTATGGGGACGTGCAGGTATGCCGCCTTGAGATCTAGAGTTACCAGCCAATACTCCTTGCCCAGCATGGGAAGAAGTTGCTGTAGGGTCAGCATTTTGAATTTTGGAACAATGATGAATGTGTTTAAAGCGGACAGGTCGAGAATAGGCCTCCAATTTTTTTCTTTTCTTGGTACCAGGAATAGTCAGGAGTAAAATCCCTTGCCTTGTTCCATAGGTGGTACCCTTTCCACAGCTCTCATCCTTGCTAATTGAGCTATTTGTTTTAGAGCTTCTGTCTTTTGATTTGGTGGTAGGTTTGGCATTCCTCTTTTTCCGGGTAAAGTGTGGAAATGAAACCTGTAGCCTTGGTCTATAGTTTGCAAAATCCACTTGTCTCTTGTGATATAGTGCCAGTTTTTTGAAAATAATGCTAACTTTCCGCCTAAGGGTGCTGCTATTTGTTCCCTGGTAGGCGGTGTCAAAGCCAAGTCACTGTGATTGTCCTGTTGCAGTGGTAGTGGTTGTGTCTGTGCCTCGCTGGTTGTTACCTTGCCACTGGCGTCCCCTGTAGGCACCTCCTCTGGATTGATTTCTGCCTCTTGAATGCCTATTCCTGCCTCTCTGAGTTTTAGAGGAGTCTGGAAAGGACCAATTTTTGGAAGGCCAGTTCCTGCTAAACCTTGGAGGCTGAACCTGTAAGAAATCTTTCACTGTTTGTACAGATTTTGCCTTCTCTTCCATTTTCTTCAGTACCTGTTGGGCAGGAGAACCAAATAAACTGACCTTATCCATAGGAGCATCTAATAGCTTTGCTTTAACATGATCCGCAAGACCTGTTCTTTCAACCATGCATGCCTTCTTATAACTGTGCCAGTCATGGCTGATCTAAATGAAGCCTCCAGTGCATCATAGCCACATTTTAAGGAATGGTTACTAACCTGCTGAATGTTATTCACCATTTCTAGAACATATTTCTTATCTAAAGAATCATCCGAGGACAGTTTCTTAGTTAACTGATCAAGCATAAACTCTTGGTATTGGATCATATGAAACTGACAGTTCAATGCTCTAGCTGAGAGAGTAGCAGAGGTGTATACTTTTTTACCCCATCTCTAAGGACCTGGATTCCCTTTCAGAAGGGAGAGGGTTTTAGCTGAGGTCGGCTACTGCCTTAGGCCCCTGGGAGATAGTCTCAGGATCTGCGAAAGGAGCCTTGTATAAATGGTGATGAGTGTCCGGGACCCTGTAGAACCTATCGGGTTTAGCAGGGGCTGGAGGTAAAGTATCAGGAGCAGTGCAAGCATCATTAAATGCATCATCCACAACAGGAAGAACTGGAGGTATAGCTAAAGGCCTATGTTGCGGTAAGTGTAAAAAGGTCCTAAGCCTTTTCCTTGAATCTGAGAAATCTTGCCCCTGCCATTGGAATTGCTCTCTCATGGCATGTAAAGTTTCCCCAAAAGAAAATTCCTCTGGTGGAGAAGCAGAAGGAATCGATTCTTCAGCATCAGAATCTTCATAAGTAGAAAAAGGAGCCTCTGGATGGTCTGTATCATCAGAAGAGTCATCTGAGGACACTGGCTCAGGGGGCTCTGCTCTAGGTCTCTTTTCTGGGGGTTGAGAGGCCCTGTCTGGGTGAGATTGGGATCCCCTTATTAAAGAGATGAGATCCTCTGCCAGAGTAAGCATTTGGGAACTGGAACTGGGCCTGTGAGAGGGGGGCTTAACAGGCACAGACTTAGAAGTTTTGGCTGCTTTAGCCCTGGCAAAGGCCTTTATAGACATGGCTGCAGGAGGCCTAGCAGCACCACGTGTTGGGGTAGAAACATCCAAAGGGATGATGTCCGATAAGTCTTGTGAAACCACAGCAGTAGGTAAAACTTCAGAGGCCGATTCAACTAGGGTAGAGGGGGCCTCGGTAGTAGTCATGGATTCGGCTGAAGATTGAACCGTTTGCTCGGTTTCGCTGAAACCGAGACACTCATGTTTGCTTAACCGTGGTTTCGCCGAAACCGCGGACCGCGAGTGTCGGTCCTTTCTTTGCGCTTAACAATTTGGGTAGTCGGAGGATCCGACGGCATTATGTACGCAAAATCTGAGCCGAAAAACTGTTCAGCAAACTCCGACCGACGTCTAAGCGTGTCGGTTGAAAGAAGCACAGGCTAAACAAGCTGCTACGCCGTGGTCTGGGCCTAAACAAGGTAAGCAGTAAGAGTGGAAATCTTTATGAGGTATTTGTTTCCCACAAGTTAAACAGTTATTCACTTTTTCTGACATCGGCTGAGGCAAGAAAGAGTCCCCAACGGGTACTTAGCTTTTAGAAGTCTTCGAAGTAGTATTCGGTAGTAGTAATCTCTGGATCTGACCGACCGGCACTTGCGAACAGCTTCTGCTTCGGGCGCCACGCGGCAAGAAAGACTGAGGAAAATGGCGTCGGCTGATGCCTTTATACCCGAAGAACTGCAGCTCTGACGTCGGGTGAAGTGCGACACCAGCCGAGGCCAGACCCAGACTTTGGAATCCGGCCGACCGAAGGGCTGCCTGACGACAGGACAACCCATTTGTAAGGACTGCAGATGCATCCTTGAAGGACATCCCCTGGCTTGAGATGGGGTTTGAAGGATGTCAGAGCCTTTTGTACTGCCATCATTTCCTTCTGGTTGATGTGTAAGGGAAGGTGCAGGGCATCCCAAACACCTTGGGTGCACCTGCCTTCTAGGTGAGCTCCCCAAGCTATGTCTGAAGCATTGGTGGTAATGGTCTATCCGCTTGGGTGGAGGGTGAAGGAAAGACCCTTGTTCTGGGCACAGGCCCCTGCCCACCAGAGAAATTCAGCACTTATACAGGGGATCAGAGGAAGAGAAGTCTCTAGAGACTGAGAGTGCTGACACCCAAAGGTTCTTTAGGCACCACTGAATTTTTCTCATGTGAAGCCTAGCCAGAGGAATTAGAAGGATCCAAGATGCCATGTACCCCAAGGCTTGCAGGAACTTCTTCACAGTGAGGTGACTTCTGGAAGCCAGCTGGGATAAATAGAGAGTCAGGAAGCTCTGCTTTTCTGGGGACAGGAAAGCCATTTGGGATGCTCTGTCCAGCAGTGCTCCCAAGAAAATGATCTTCCTGGAGGGTGTTTGCTTTGATTTCTTCTCGTTGATGTGTACCCTATGGAGGTTAGGAGGGTTTTGACAAAACAGAGGTCCCTGAGGAGCTTTTCTCTGCAATATGCCTGAATGAGGCAGTCATCCAGATAAGGGTAAATTTGTATATTTTTCTGTCTTCAAAAGGCTATGGCTGGGGCTAAGCATTTGGTGAATACCCTGGGATCAGCAAATAAGCCAAAGAGTAGCGCAGAGAACTGAAAGTGTTGTGAGCCTGCCCTAAAGCAAAGGAATTTCCTGCAAGATTCCTTTATGGGGATGTGGAGGTAGGCATCTTTTAGATCTAAAGTAACTAACCAGGCATTTTTTTGTCAGCATAGGCAGCCGCTGCTGCAAAGTTAGCATTTTGAATTTGGGGACCACCAGGAAGGTGTTAGAATGGATAGATACAGGATGGGGCGCCACGTGCCCTCGTTTCTGGGAACAAGGAATAGTCTGGAATAAAAGCCTGTTTGATCTGAGGGGACAGGTTCTACTGCCCATTGGGATATGAGAGTTTGGACTTGTTTCAATGCCTCTGCCCACTGATTTGGAGGCAAGTCTGGGTACCCTTTTAGAATTGGGAGCTAGTTGAAGGAGAATTTGTATCCCTGAAAAATGATCTTTAAGACCCATTGGTCTTTGTTACAGAAAGGCAATTTTCTTTGCAGAGGGAGAGCGTTCCTCCTAGTTTTTGGTGAGTGAATAGAGAGCAGAAGTGGGGAGAGGGAGTCATTGAGAGTTTTTGTCATAGAGGGATGGCTTAGAACTCCCTGCCTTTGGAGTGGAAGTGGTCCACTGTTTGGTTCTCTGCTGTCCCTGGGATAGGAGTCTGGGTGGTCTGTCCTTGCGGGGCTTACCTTGCCCCCGTCTGCTAGGTGCAGGAAAGGGCCAGTGTTTTTAGGGGAAAATTCCTGCTGAACCTAGGAGGTTTTACCTGAAGGAAATCTTTTACTGTTTGCATAGATTTTGCAGCACCTCTTCTGCTTTTACTCAGAACATGCGGTCCTTATCCAAGGGTGTATCAAGTAATTTAGATTTGACATGATCAGGAAGAGGTTGTTCCTTCAACCATGCATGTCTCCTAATGACAGATCCTGACACTGCTGCCCTGCTTGAGGCTTCTAGGTCATCATATCCACAGTGTAATAATGAGTGTTTAGCCACTTGACAAGTAGAGTGCAGTAAATCTGCTAACTCTTTCAAATTGGCACAGTCAAGAAAGGTTGAAATCTTTTGTTTTAATAGTTCCAAAGTGTGGTGTTGATATTTTAACATGTGGAACTTACAGTTGAGTGCTCTGATAGCTACGGTTGCAGAGGTGTATACTTTTTTACCCCATCTGTCCAGAGCTCTGGAGTTCTTGTCAGAAGGAATAGGATTCTTTGCAGAACTAGCCTTAGCTCCTTTTGGTCCCCATGTAATGATCTCTGGATCTGCAGCAGGATTTCTGTACAGGTATTTCTGAGGATCCGGTACACTGTAATACCCGTCAGGTTTTCTGGGAGCAGGTGGGAGGGTGTCAGGAGTTAAGCTGGATTCAAGGAAGGCATCATCAACCACTTCTAAGATTGGAGGGATGGCCAAGGGTCTGTGCTACGGCAGGTCTAGAAACTCTCTTAGCCTTTTCTTAGTCCGAGGGAAGTCCTGGGATTCCCAGTGGAAATGTTCCCTGAGGGTGTGAGGGGTTTCCCCAAAGGAAATATCTTCTGGTGGGGAGGCAGAAGTAATGGATTCCTCTGCATCTGAATCTTTATAAGCAGTCAGAGGTTGTTATTCCTCTTCGAAATCTGAATAATCAGACTCCTCAGAATCCTGTCCTGTCAGTACTTCTGGAGAAAGGTCTCTTTTCCTTTTAGAAGTTGTGGCCTGACTACCCCTGATAAGGGAGATAAGATCCTCCACCATTTTAAGCATTTGAGCTTGGGGTGGTGGAGCAGAAGTAAAATGGTCATTAGAGGTAGTTTTCCTAGGAGTGGCCTTGCTTCCAGGCCTAAGAGTATCCATCGGTCTGAGAGAAACGGTAGTCGGAGGAGGAGAAGATGTCATTTTTTGTCCAGATTCGGTAGTGCGAAAAATCTCCTTGGAAGCCGGTGCCTGTGTCGTGGCTCCAGATCCAACCAACACAGAGACAACCAAAGGCTCGGAAGACAAAGAAGATTTCTGCGGCATACCGGACTCCAAAAGGGTCTCAGTAGAGGCCTGTGAATGTATCCAATCGGGCATCAAGGGCTGCAAAGGCGCCTCACTGAATTCCAGAGAAATGACAACCTGCTTAGCGGTAGAGTCATCGGAATGCTTAGCTTTGTGTGGTCTGTCTCTATCTTTAGCCTTACTTTTTTTGGAATGTCTACGGACTGTTGGCTGACAGATGCCATTTTGGAATGCGAAGACAGAAGATGAAAATACCTGGCTATAACAAGAGCTCTACGACGAATGGTTCTCACGTTAAAGAGTGCACAGAACCGGCAACGGTAGACGTTGTGGTCTGGGCCTAAACAAGTGACATAGTATGAATGGAAGTCTCGGTGTGGTATTTGCTTTCCACAGGCGAGACAATTGTTAAATTTTTTGAACATCGGTTAATGCAAGAAAAAAGGATCCCCAACAGGGTACTTAGCTTTAGACATTTTCAACTGTAATTCAAACTCTGGTAGCGCCTGACCGGCACACTTGCAAACTGCTTCTGCCATGGGCTCCAAGGCAAGAAAGACTGATGTAATAGTGTCAGCTGCCTTCCTTTATAGCACTGATGACCTGATGTCAGACAGCTAGCGACAGCAGCCGACGCAGAAAAACATCAACTCTGGTATTTGGGTGGGCCGACGGCTACCACAGCAGGGATAACCCACAGGTGGTGACTGCAACAGTGAAACACGAAGAACATCTGGGGTCTTGGAGACTTCATATGAATAGTTTTCCGATCCAATGAAGTGGGATCTGACTGCTTCCATTTTGGATCCAAGAGGTCGGATCCGATTTGTTTTGAATCTTTTCAGGAGATGGAGTAGTCTTTGGAGAGTGGATTAGAGACCGCTTACGTGAATCCTTCACCTCTGAAGAGGCTTTTGTAGTAGTTTGAACCCCTGATGCAGAGGAAGGTGGTGGCAGCAATCCCTTTAAACCTAGCTAATTTCTACGATTGCCAAGACCCCTGGAATTAAAGGCTGTGCAAATAAAGCAATCTGTGTTGAGAAGGGATGTTCCAAGACAGTAGAAAAACTCCCTGTTGGCATCAGAGTTAGGGATCTTATGCCTACAGGAAATGCATTTTTTGAAACCTGTTGGTTTCTTGGCTATGAAACAACACCTCACCACTATATTACCAACCAAGACAGAAAATTGGGAAAAGGATTTTTTTTTTAACTAATAACAATGGCAGGTTAAGAAAGTACTTTCTAGAGTCTACAGGGTAGAAAGAAGGAAAGGGTAGGAAAAAGTACCAACTATGGTACCAAAAGCTAACTGAGATAGAAGGTATAGAGAAAAGAAGGGTACTGCAAAGCAAAGAACTTGAAAATGCAATAACTAGGTGAGGGAGGTGGGTGAAGAAGTAAGATAGTAAGACAGGAAGTTCAAGAGATAAAAATATTTGATTTACAACAAGGGAAAACACCCAAAAAGCTCTTTGATATGGATCTGCATCTGTAGTGATATGGCAGCAAACGAGACTTGAGGTATAGCAGGTTGACTGGGCATTACGGGTAGAGGGTACAGCTCGAGAGTTGGATATGAGACTCTTGTAAATACAGCTGAGTCGGATCAGAAACCTAGTTGCTGAGGAACAAATGAAAAGGTCAACATCAGATCAAAGGAAATAATGTGGCCTCTGGTAACCCAAGAATTTTGGGGCAATAGCCTGCCAGGATTGAGGGTGCAGGGATAAGCAGCAACCCCCCCCCCCCCATCTGCCTCCAGAGTACATCAGTCAGGCAACAGTTCCGAAGCACTGGAGGGTTTCCTCCTTGAAGGGGCCTCGAAACACTTGATTTTGCAGTCCACCTCGGCTCCGGGAGTGGTATCCATTAAACTTTTTCCCCTCTCTGTGCCAGGAGGTGGAGCTCTGTCAGCAAAATTATCCTAACCAAAACCCTGGAACTTCAAAACCATAACTTCTTTCCACCCTTCTGGTTCTGGGAAAAGGTCCTTTGTGGGTTGGAAAAACATATGACAACTGCAGACAGGGTTTTGCCCTCCTGCCCACTTCTGATAAGTGCATAACTTCAGGCCTAAAGAGGGTTGAACCAAAAGGAGAATTGATAAGGGATGTCGAAGATTTTTTCAGAATTGTATAGGAGCATCCAGGCATGCCAACTAACAGCTATGCCTGGCATCGCCTGCCCTTGCTGTGCCATGAGCTGCTTTAGAAAGCAGATGAATGGTCAGGATAGTCTTAGATTTAAGGGTAAATAGTTGAGACTTCACTGACTTCTGGATGTCCCTGGTAGGTTATCCAAGAGGGATTTTGATAGTTCCCATCAAGTCTCTCTGGAACTGAACTATGTGAACTGAGTAGTTAAGCTCTCAGAGTTCAAAAGTCACTGAAGCATACATCTACTTCCCAAATCTATTCAATGCCCTAGATTCTCTATTACGGGGATGAACAGATGTGCTCTTCTCCAAGAGCTCCTTTTTTGTGACTGCCTCAACAACCATGGCATCTAATGGGGGATCCCTGCTCCAGTGAGACTTACTTCCAGGGGCAAACATGATGGCCCCACCATATCAGGTTCCTTCTAGTCCCAGAGAGATACCAGAAATATTAACTCAGCAGATGGGACCACCCAGGAGGTAGAAGAGCCAGCCTCAAATACCTTTAGGAACACAGTTTTTTCTAGGGGGGCTCTGGTGGCCCAAACACTTCTTTGCTTCATCAATTCCAGAATATCTCCAGAGGAGGCGTCTTCCAGGGGGGATTATGGGGAACCTTCCCCTTCATCGAAATCAGTGTCTTCTGTGATCGACTCTGGAGATAAGTCCAAGTGTGTTCTCTTACAGGCCCATTTCCTAGGGTCCACCCCCATATGGGTTTCTGGGGAAGGGTCGGAATAGGAAGGAGAGTTCATCATGGGATACACCCCTCCCTGGAAACTGACTGTCCTTATAGAACAGGATGAGCAGACATGGTGACAGAATCCACAGGGGGTCAGGATGAAACCAAGCGAGACAGATGCACCTTGTCTATGGATCTGTAGACAACCCTCTCAAATACCTCAAAGCCAAAGCAGAGGCTGGAGCTGAAGCAGTACCTTCCTGACCAGAGGAGAGGGATGGAACATCTCTGGCTGCAATCTGACTCGGCACAGCATTAGCGGAGAGTCAATCCTCAAAAGCCTGCAAAGGAGTTGGCCAAGCAGACATTTGAACTGCAGGTCACAGACTGCTTTCCCTACCAGTGACTGACAACAGAGTATAGGCAAATAGAAAAAGATAGGTGACTGCTAAGTAAAAGACCAGCTCTGTTTGAGGATTTAGTATGTAGCTCAGAAACTCCTGTTAAAAAACAGATAATTAGTAGGACATATAAAATATTGCATGATAACTCTAAACATAAATCAGAAGAGGTAATAAAAGATTGGGAAAGAGAGAATGGAAAGGGAATTTACAAAGTAAGAGTAGAAAAACATTTATTTAGCTCCCAAGTATGAAACAAAGTCCAGAAGGTTTAGGATTTTTGCATGGAAGTTTCTGCACAGGTATTTTATACACCCAAGCAGTCTTTAGAGAATTTATTCTCGGGTAAAAATAACACATGTGGGAAATGTGATGGGAAAGACAGGTTTGGGACCATGTTTTTTGGGAATATATTTAGTTTGCAGATTTAAAAAAATTCTTTACAGAGTGTACTTTGCCAGAAAATTTGGGGAAACAAAATGATTTTAACTAAGGAAATTATTATTCTGAGCTGGGAAATAGGAGTACAAGTGCCTAGATACAGTGAGGCCTTTCTAAGTTTAATGCTATTGGCTGCCAAAAAGCCAATTACTAGAAAATGGAAATTAAATGTAAACCAACCATAACTGAAGGACTGCATACTGTAAAGGAGATACAAAAACTGGAGGCGGGATCTTTAGAAAAGGGAAACCACAAATTTAATTGAAATAAATGAAATCTGTGTAAAACAGAGGCAGAATAATGTTCAAGAGAGAAAGTTAAGAAAAAGCAAGACTTGAGCAATTTATATAAAGGCAACAAACTTTGGTAACCACACTCAAGCAGCTAAATCAAACAAGTTCAACACACTCATGCAGAAGCAAAAACGTTTTCACCAGTTACCCTCAACAGATATAAACCAAAGATAAAACATAAAATGTAAGAGGTCACAGATAAATAATTACTAAGGAAGAAAAACTAGTCAATGCTGAAAGCTTTGCTTGATAAAAGACATTTATGTCACTCCAGTGCTTGATTTCTTCCCTTCTCCCACAATGCACCCATGTCATTTCACCTCTCTGATCAAGTTTGCCACCGGAATAGTGATATGCTCATAATGGGAAAATAAGAAACATAAATGGAGTACAGGCCTCATGCATAGGTTTACCAGATCTGTCCATAAGCCAGGAAGTGACAATTTGGTGGGAGCCATGTCAAGACGGACACAGTGGGATAACAAAGATGCAGTGTTATGGCTAAGTATATAACTTCTGATACTTAAATTATCTCCTCCATCCAACTTGACTGTTGAGACAAAAATCTTCATCTACTGATATGATGGCATCATGACAGGCTACCCTTGAAGATGATGGATCAAAGGAGCAAATGGTTCTGGATATCATATCCACCTTGTAGTGCTTGATAAAGGTATGCAATGCCAACCATGTTGTGCAGTACAAATGTTGTCAAATGAAGAACTTTTGAAGATGGCTATGGCAGATGTGATGGACCTTATAGAATGTTCCTAAGGTTTTAACAATAGAGTTCTGTTGCTGACAGAATAAACGTGTGCAATGCTATCTGGTAACTATCAGAGCATAGTACTTTAGAAGACCTTGGAATTCAGCTTAGCGGAGGAGTAGGGGACAGAGTTGATTGCCCTTGCAGAGGTACTTAGTAAGGTGAAGGTAAAAGTGAAGATATGTATGGATATACAAAGAGTTCAGTAGAAACTCTCCACAATTGGCATGGTTAGGGAATAACACTGGGAGGTGGACAATTCTGAAGTGTCCTTGGATAAAAAGGGGGGGGGGGTAGTTCTGAGAGAAACACTTTGTGAATATAATGTGCGTGGGGTCTGCACGAGACAGTACTTAATTCTTTAATTTTTCTGGTGGATGTTATAGCGACCAGAAACAATGCTTTCCAGGAAAGATATTTTAAGCTGCAGGAAGAGTGTCTGAAGGGGGCTCAAGTAAAGGCCTCTAAAGCTAAATTCAAGTCCCATGGAGGAGAGATATCTTTAATAAGAGGTCTTAAAAGCAAGATTCCTTTTAGAAAGACTTTGCAAACCTTTTGAGAAGCTACAGGTGCAGACCTAAATCCTTGCTGAAAGTTATACATGGCTGCCAACTGAACCTTGACAGTAGAATAAATGAAAGTTATGTACTTACCAAAACGTTAGATCCATGTTATCTTGCACCATATGACAACAGATGGGTTATCAGATCAGACCTCAGTGCATTTTCAAGACCTTGGATCCAGGGCTCTGGCTCCTCCCCTATCCATAACTCCCTCTAGTTCCTAGACTACCTCAGATTGAGTTTACCTGTTTATACCTAGTATTCCTCCTAATGGACACAACATAGACTCATCGACCCATGTAACAGAGTATAAAAAGGTATAAACAGCTCCAAGCAGTCAATAACACAAGGCCCTGGTCAAGTCCAACTGACCAGTCAATGGCCATGAAAAATACAATTTAGAATGAGGGGCAATGCTGAGCTGGAAGGAAGAAGACAACACTGATCTATTATTAAGGTATGTATATAACTTCCATATCTGATGTTTTCTTTTCCGTCCGACTCAAAAGGTGGGATAAATTTCTCAGCTACAACAGATTCCCAGAAGGTCTCATGGAAGGATATGCCGGAGTACAGTACAGACAAAAGATGCAAAGGATTTAGACTGTACATCTAGTCTGTAATGTAACATAAAAGTATGAACAGTAGACCAAGTAGACACAGCATAGATCTCATCTATGGGTAATCTAGCAGTGGAGGTAGCAAATGTCAGAGTTGAGTGAGCTTTGGGTGTGTGCAGTAAAGCTAATCCCATTTCCTTGTATACAAAAGAGATGCAGTTGGACAGTCACCTGGACAAAGTCACTTTAGAACTCCTTGACCCAATTTTGCCTTTGAAAAGGAGAGGTAAAAGTTGATCTGTCTAATGTCTTTGGTGTGACACAAATAAAATCTGACTTGCCTATGAGCATCCATCAAATGTAAAACATATTCCCTTTTGTTGGAAAAAACTGGAAAGAAAACTGGTAGTTTAACTGGTTACGATTTGTTTCTGAAGCCACTTCACGGACAAAATGAGGATTGGTGGGCAAAAATTATGAAAAACAAAGTTTAGAGGTCAGCAAGACAACTCTTGTAACAAAGGGATCCTCCCAGCTGAGGAAACTGCTACTAGAGAATTGGTTTTGCAGGTAAAGAATTTTAAAGCAACACCATCAGCAGAACTAAAGGGGGAACTAATTAATGCCTGAAAAGCATGAGAGTAATGTCTCAGGGGGAATTAGATTCCTGATTGGAGTTCTGAGAAGGAAAGTTCCCTTTAGTAAATCCTTGGAGAACTTCAAGGAAGCACTGGAAGTTTGGTTTTGTCCTATGTAAAAGCTGGATATGGCTGCTGTCCCTTGATGGTTGAGAAACTAGTACCTTTCTGAAACAAACTCGCTAAGAAAACTAATATGGATGGTAATGCAGCTGAGAAATGATTCAGTCCTTTAGAAGAAGCCCATATAGCAAATCTTTTCCATTTGCTAAAGTAAATCTTCCATGTGTTAAACTTTTGTGAAGACGAAAGGGTATGTATAACTGGAGTAGATAAACCTGGCATTTCTGGTCACCATTAGAACTGAAGGGACTATGCTGTCATTTCAGGGTCTTTATGTCTCAGTGAAGCTGATTTTCTGGGTGTATCAAGAGGTCTGGATGTGGATCCAGCACCTAGGAAAGGCATTTCACATGAAGACAGAGGAAGAGGAACCAAACTTATCAGGGCCAAAAGGGCACAATATGAATTACTGTTGTCTTGTACCTCATGGATTTCTGAAGAAGCTTGGTTATCAGGGGAAAAGGAGGAAAGGTGTATAGGAGACCCAGGGGTCTAATGTGAACTAAAGTATATGTGATTGACCCTCTGGGAGAATTGGGGCAAAGCAGCTGCTGCCTTTGTTGTTTAGGTGGCAGGCAAAAAGATCACAGCAAGGCTGGCGCAATGACTGACAATCATTGTTACCACCTGACTGAATGAGGGACCACTTGTGAAGAAGCAGAATAGACTTACTCAGTTTGTCCACCAGAACACCAGAAGACCCTGGGATATGCAATGCTACCAGAAAGTGTTGGGAAGACATTGCCCATAGCCACACCCTTACGGCTTCCTGCCATAATGGGTATGAATGGATTCCCCCTTGCTTCTGGATATACCACACCACTACCATGTTGTCCACCTGACTGGACATCACACCCTTGGACACAGATAGAGTCCTGAAAGGTCTGCAGCATTAGAAGAACTACCCTTATCTCCAATATGTTGATGTGGAGTTTGTGGCCTCTTTCGAAGACCATGTGCCTTGAACCATTTTCTCTTTGCAATGCTCCCCCACCCCAGAGGGGAAGCGTTCATGGTCACAGTGACGATCTGAGGGTAGGATGAAAATCTAGCCCCATATGAATATCGGATATGTCAACCATCAACAAATATGGCTCCTGCAAATTGATGTGAGATGAACTCAGGAATGAATTGGTTGGTGCAATAGTGACCAGTGTAAAGATAGTGTCCACTGTAGAACTCTCATGTAAAATCTTGCCATAGTTACTAATGTGACAGACACAGCCATCAATATTAGCAACTGTAGAATAAGTCTCGTCGGACAGTTCGAATGAGAGGGGACCTCTGAAGCTACCAAAAGTAGGGATAGAATTCTGGATTCTGGCAATTTGTGAAGTTGAATCCAGGTGGCACCCTATGAACCGTGTCTTATGCAACAGTGTCAGTTAGCTTTTGGTTAGATTGATCATCACTGCCAAGTAAGGGGCTAAGTGGAGCAAGAAGTCCCTGCATTGGATACATAGATTCCTGGTGGATGCAGTAAGTAGCAAGTCATCCAAGTAGGGAACACCTGGAACACTTGCAGCCTTAGATATGCTGTGACAACTGACATGCATTTGAATACCATGGGAGCTGTGATGAGACCAAAGGGTAGTGCTATGAATTGAAAATGACTGGATCACAGCCAGAAAGAGGAAATATCTTGGAATGCCACTATTTTGATATGGTAGCAGGCATCCTGGAGATCTATGGAGAACATTCAGTCGTCCTCCCTGAGAAGTAGTAGAATGGACTGAACCGTGACGATTAGGAACTTTGTTTCACAAACTGGTTGAGATGACGTAAGTCCATAATGGGCCTGAGGTCCCTGGACTTTTTTTGAACCAAAAAGAATCTTGAATAAACTCGGACCTCCTAGGTGATTCATTCCTCCAACAGTTTTGGTACTTCTGCTGCTGTCAATTCCTTTTAATTGGGTGGAATGTCAGAGATTCTCAATTTTCTTTTCTAGGGAAAGCAAAAGGAACACTACAATCTATGGTGATTATCTTCCGCACTTAAGAATGAGCTTGTTGAATCAGTTCGTGACAGCCCTGGCCCTGAAAGAGGCACAGGCCTCGCATTCTATAAGTAAGTAGACTACCCTTAAGCAATCCACACAAACTGTGTGGGATGAAATTTATGCACAGAGGCACTATACTTCTTGAAACCAGTGGCCTTGTCAGATTTCACCAGCAACTGTGCAAAGGAAAAATACACAGAACTGCACAATCACAACAGCCGCAACAAGCAGCTGCCAAATTGCACTAAATTAGTCTTTTTTTTTGTATTATCTAACTGAACTACAACAGCAAACACTAAATTATGGCAAAAGCAAAGCAATTATTTTTCTCTGGTACAGTAGGTAACGCGGGAAAGAAAAAACTCCTGAAACAATTACCAAAAAAAGTTAACTACAAAAAAAGCTAGTGCAGGAAAATATTAAATATACAAGAGGTCTGAATAAAAATAAATTGTTAAAATGTATGAGCAAACAAATGTGGAAAATTAAACTTATTTATGACTACGCTCAGAGCTCTTGGTGGATCAAGCAACAAATGAGGTCTGAAGTAAATCCAGGGATTACTGAGAGTTATAGGTAGGGGAGGAGGCAGATCATTTGATCCAAGCTCTTGATAAAGTGTGGAGGTCAGATCTGACTAGATCAGTTAACCCATATGTTGAGTCAGATGGTAAAGACAACACTGGATATACATCCACTGTCAAATAAGGCTACTAGAAATTGTATCACTAAGGGAAGGGGAGCTGAGTAGGAGTTCAGTTCTTGTTCAACTATCCACAATGAAAACATGTTCCATTAACTCTTGTGTATCTTCTAGTGGCGTCTTTCTGAGAGGCACAAAGATATGAATGACCCCAGAAGAAAAAGGAAGAATCTTAATTATCACTGGAATTGGAGAAACAGAATATATGTCCAGATAAGGCCAGTCGGATGGGTGAGGTAACAGATTCTTAAAGGGAGCGAGCAGCCAAGGCTGCTTCTCGAAGTAAAACCAGAGCAAGTGGAATCAAATTTGCCTAAAAATGACTGATGTCTTGCACAGAAAAGATTTCTGCAGGAACTTTGTCATGAGAGGAAAAGGGGAAAAGACATACGAGTTCAGGAGTCTAAGGATGGACCAGAATGTCTCTGAGTGTTTGTTCCTATGGAAGAATTATGGCAAAGTAGCAGCTGCATTGTTTGGCGATGCTATGAGGTCACAGCAAAGCTGGCCCCAGTAGCAAAAAATCATCTGTGCTACTGACGAACTGAGGTACCACTCATGAGACATCTAAACACAATGGCTGAGCCTGTCCACTAGAAGGCTGGTCTGACCTGGAATATACATTGTGATCAGAAAGTGCAGTGAAGACGCCGCCCAGTGCCACACTCTCATGGCCTCTCAGGACAGCAGATATCAAAAATTTCCCCCTTGCTTTCTGATATACCACACAAGTGAAGTGTTGTCGATTTCGGTTAAGATCACACCCTAGAGAAGGAAGGCCTGCAGAGCCTGCAATACTAAAAGGACCTCCCTAACCTCCAGTACACTGATGTGAAGATGGGCCTCTCATTGAAACCATCTCTCATGAACTACTCTCCCCTCAAAATAATCACCTCCCCTTGCAAAAAGGAGGTATCTGTGATGTCTGTGGCTGGCATAAGGGATACGATGAAGGGCCTTCTTAACATTACAGAAGGTGAATGAATCCTCCAACATACATTTCATCTGCAAACTAAGGAAAGATGTATGGGATGACAGAGTGTATAAATTAAGACCATTGGACATTGAAGGTGCACTGCAACATTCTCATATGAAACATGCCATGGGGACTAGAAATATTGCAGCTGACATCATATCTATTACTTAAACCACAGAAGCAGCAGGACAGATCATCTGAAGGAGTTTAGCAATGAGGGATCTGAGAAAGAAAAGTCAGTTGTCTGAAAATGTTTCGGCTTTTGGCCTCATGTCCACACGGCATCACATGAATGCAAGATTTTGAGAAGGCTCCAGCCTGGACTTTGAGAGACTTACTGTAATGCCCAGGGACAGATTCATACAAAGAAAATAGTCTCTTCCTGAAATAAGGGACTCTCATGGTGTGGCAACAAGGAGACAATCATCCAGGTATGGAAAAACACAAATCCCATTCAGCCCGAAATGAGCTGTTACTACTGACATGCACTTGGTGAACATCCACACGGCTGTGGTTGTGACCGAATGGCAATGTTTAAAACTGATGACTGTCTCTCAGCCAGAAGCAAGGAAACATTTTGAATGGCTTTGTAATCTTTATGTAAAGGTAAGTATCCTGAAAACCAACTGTGGTCACCCAGTTTCCTTCCTGCAAGAACAAGGGGATTGCCTGCGCCATGACTGTCTGGAATTTTTTCTTTTATATGTAATGGCTTAGGCCCACTTTGTTCTAAAATGGACCCAAGGTCCATTTGTTCTCGTTGGCACTAAAGAATCTGGGATGCACAACAGACCTTCTGGTCAAGTGGGATGTCTTGGTTGGCTCTTTTTTAGAGCAGAAGGGAAATCTGCTACAACGGCACTCTCCTATGTTGGGGTGGCATGTTCGGTAGCTGCAAGGATGACTTGAGAACTTATAAAAATGGAATTGTGTAGCCTCTAGATATAACGTTCTTCACTCAGTTGTTTTGTGTGATGGCCACCATGACTCCTTGTGAAGAGAAAGAGAACCTCCCCTGACTGCCTCAAGAGTGGGGTCAGTTGGGCAAACTTTCAGCGGCTTCACAGAAGAAAAACCCCTGATTTTAAGGACCACCTCTCCTCTAGGGTGGTGTTCACTGAAGGAACCCCCAACACAGGAGCACCCATCCAAAAAGGAATCAAAGGGAAGATCCTGGGAGCTTTTAAGCAAAAATGCTTTGGAACCCCTTCAGGTTTCTAGGGAAGGACCGCAGAGGTCTTAATGTGCACTCCACTTTGCTTTATGTAACTATTTCTATTCATTTGAGGAGACTTTCCCCGTGGTGAAAAGGGGCTGTATGACCTCAGCTGGAATATTCCAGTTAACAAACCATACATGCATCTGTAATATTTGTGTCTCTCTCTCTATATATATATATATATATATATATATATATATATATATATACGGTTTACTATTAAAATTTCGAAAATAAAAAGAAATTGTTAACTAAATTGAAAAAAAACCCGTAAATACGTAATTCCGGATGTCCAGAATGTCAAAAATCTTCAGTAATTGTCAAAAATGTTAAATTCAACATTTTACGGCAATTACCGAATATGCCACCCTTGCCGTGAAGTCCCATACTCCTGTAAGGAGCATCCCATTTTTGCAGGGGGGCAAGCCCCACTGCACACCCCTGCTAACTATATATTCCAACTCCGAGATCACACTGCAGTGAGGAAAGAGATGAATTTCCCTAACCACACTGTTCCACGACTTCTGTACAGCTCTTCGAATTTATATTAGCAAATGTACAGGACATTCGCTAATATAAACGTTCGAACATTGAGAATGCATCCATATGAAACATTCGAACATCCGTATTTTGAATTTTTCATATGGGTACATTCTCACCTCGACATTTTAATAGCAAACCTATATATACATATATATATATATATATATATATATATATATATATATATATATTTATTTATGGGTCTACTTCTGATTGTTGAAAACACTTTCTCGACAACCAGAAGATCAAATCCATTTAAGCGAAAGTGCACTTTTGAAAAAGCTAGTTCTCCGAAGCACATTACAGTGGGGATAAGGAAATATATCCTTTTCCCCACTGTAGTGCAATCTCAGAATTAATATATTCAAGTGGGGGGGGGGGGCTTGCCCCCCTGCAAAATACTGTTTAAAGTAGGGTTTTTTTTTTTGTTTTTTTCCAGTTTGGAGAACCGACTTTTGTGAAAGTGCACTTTTGCTTTAATGGGGCTCGATGATTCTTGTTCGAGATTGTGAAATTTTGATCAAGAAACACAGACCCATATAAATATAAATATAAATATAAATATAAATATATATATATATATATATATATATATATATATATATATATATATTATGCAGACACATAATGCGTCTGCAGTAAAAACTAAATGAAAACAAGAGATTTGAAAGGTCACTCAGTGGAAGTTACAGCTTGGCTGGAGTTTTCATTTAGTTTTTACTGAGTTTTTCTGTGTGACCTTCTGACTCTGTTTTAGTTTGTTAGTTGGGATATTTTGCAGTCACCCTAATGGTAATGGACATCAGCTGGGTATAGCAGCCCTGTGTTTCTTATGCTTGGTCAAACACTCTGCTTGTGCTGTGCTGATGAGGTCATAAGGCCAAAATATGCATATCCACAGCTAGTGGGGTTTGACTTTACTGGCTTGAAATTGTCCATTAAAACAACTTAAAAAGAAAAAAGTCATGGGCATTCAGAATTGCTATACAGCTGAAACACCTGATGTTCAGAAGGGTCATTTGCATATATCCCATGTACTCTGATGCAAGAGGTTTGAGAGGTCACTCAGTGGAAGTTCTAGTTTGGCTGGAGTTTTCATTTAGTTTTTACTGAGTTTTTCTATGTGACCTTCTCACTCTTTGTTAAAGATCTTATGCTTAAGAACTTTAAAGGTGGAGAATCTGAGCTTTGCCATCATAGGAAGGCAACAGCCCATGTTTGCTACCTCACCCACAACACCATCAAAGGAAGGCAACAGTCCATATTTGCTACCTCACCCACACCACCAGTATAATGACATTTGTAGTAGGTTCCATGACAGTCTACTGTAGAGGCTGTGTTAAGGGTTTTAACTTTCTTCTCACTGACCCAAGAGCTAGAGTGGGCAGAATGCTTCTCCAGTATCTAATTCACTAACAAAGGCAGAAATCGGGAGAGAAGAGAGTTAAAAAATCTAATCCTCAACAGTGGACATTACTGCTTCACTACCTTGTTCATGCACTTAGACTCCTTGTCCAAAGGTAAGGTTATAACAGTGCTGTGGTTACTGGAACCTATGGCGGACTGAAGAAACCATATGAACTTATCAGAAACTTACCTCTGGGATTGGCAAGTCTGTGCCTATTTGATATGTATGAGGTCAAACTACATGATGGGCAAGTGCAGGATGTTGGGTTACAGGGTAATGATGCTTGTGATATGATGTGGGAGGGCAGAGGTCTGCAGCACACTGGCAATCACATTAAGCAATATGCTCAGAAGATGCTACTCGACACCTGTGAAGACAAAGTCACAACATATGCGAAACAAGTCTTCGAATTCACCAAACTGACCTGTAAGCCCTAGCATGGAAGGATTAAACAGGCACTCACTTTGTCATCAAAGCCATCCTGGACCTGGGGTAGGGGCAAGTCATCAAGCCCTGAGTGCTAACCAAAAAGAACCACTTGGGGTAAAGGTGGTGTTGACGCCTCATAGCACATTCCTCAATGTGGTTGTCAAAAATGCTTTCTTATGGTTTCCTTAGCATCCTCCAAAACAAAGAAGGGGGTAAACTCAACTATCTGCTCATCAATAGGGAGCTTGTAACATACATGGGGACATCACAGGGATAAACTTGCTTCCAAGGATTGCCACTGATGCTTTTCATGTTCTTTGCCTTCTCATGATGTTCAGACACTATCATAGGATTACAAAAGAGATCAACTAACAAGTGCCAACCTCTGTAGAGTGCACTCAAACTCCCCCACATATACAAATTTTTGATAGTTCTACTGTTTCTCTCTCCTGCAACCACGAATCAAATGGTAGAAACTATGACACTTACTGCAGTACTCAATTTCATTCTCCTATCAAAATCAGTGCACAAATAAGAAGTTATGTACCTACCATAACGTTCCATGTTAGTTGTCTTCTCTCGCCTTCTTTCTTGCTGGATGGGTTCGGAGCCGATCCTCGGCTCCGACTCGGCACTTGCTAAGCTCGAGAGCTAATTTTACCAGCTTGAGGCAACCCTATATCCCATGATGCAAGGCGGAGACTACTCAGATCTCGTTTGGTAGCTAAGGAAATTAGAAAAATATTCTTCCAACTGTAGAGGAGGAAGAAAAGTAACAATACTAAATGACAATCATAAACATCATAATCCTCTAGAAAGGATCAACCTAATCTAGTGACACTAGAAGCTGATTAGCTAGAAAAAGGATAAAACCTCTTAATAGAAGAGGCATAATCTTCTCGGTCTGACCAAGCTAGGGGGATGGAGGGCGGGACGCAAGAAAGAAGGCGAGAGAAGACAACTAACATGGAACGTTATGGTAGGTACATAACTTCTTAATGTTAAGTTGTCAATCTCGCCTTCATTCTTGCTGGATGGGACCGCGTCCCTAGCACCTCTATCCTGGGTGGCTCAATGGAACAGACTCTTGAGAACGGTGGAACCAAAATTCGCTCTGTCTCTGGAGGCCAAGTCTAATTTGTAATGTGAAACAAAGGTATGAGGAGAGGCCCACGTGGCTGCTGCACAAATAGTGTCTATTGGAAGTCTAGCTTGAAAAGCTGTCGATGTAGCTAGAGCTCTGGTAGAATGGGCTTTTGGCTTAGAAATCAACTCTTTGCCTCTGAGCTGATAAATGTAAGTAATCACAGAAGACAGCCATCTAGATAAGGTCACCTTGGAAACTGGAAGGCCTTTCCTGTTCTCTGCATAGGATAGAAACAGTTGATCAGATTTCCTAAAAAGTTTAGTTTTGTCCAGATAATATCTGAGTTGGCGGTGAACATCAAGACAATGTAATTTTTGTTCTGCTCTATCAGAATAATTCGGGAAAAACACTGGAAGATCAATGGATTGATTTAAGTTCGTCTGCGATGCCACTTTTGGTAAGAAAGACAGATTAGCCCTTAGAGATACCCTGTCCTTGTGGAAGATTAAGTAGGGAGGACGAATGCAGAGAGCATGAAGCTCAGATACTCTCCTGGCAGAAGTAATGGCGACTAGAAAGAGTGTCTTCCAAGAAAGAAATTTCAAAGAACAGGCAGCTGCAGGTTCGAAAGGGGGAAGAATCAAGGATGTTAAAATTAAATTTAGATCCCACTGTGGTGGGGGGGTCTCTAATCGGAGGTTTAAGTAAAAAGATACCTCGAAGGAATGCCTTGCAAAGTTTATGTGACAATGTTGTGGTCCAAAAGGCCTATATAAAAATTTGAAATGGCTGCCAGCTGAACTTTTACTGTGGAGGAAGAGGATACTGAATGAAAAATCTCAGCTAGGAAGTCCAAGACCGAATGAATCGGAGCAGTATAAGGGTCTATGTTCCTAGCTTTTGCCCAGAAGGAGAAACGTCGCCATTTACTAGTGTAAATCCTTCTGGTAGAAGATTTTAGGGAAGCTACTATGATATCCCGGACGGGATTAGAAATCATAGGAAGCCTGGCTAAGGATGGAAGTGGAGCAACCAAGCAGTGAGGTTGAGAGAAGGTATGGATTGGTGCAGCTGCCCCAACTGGTGGGTCAGAAGATCTGGAACTGGGTCCAGATGCTATGGCTGTACCAAGAGATAACGATGTAGGAACGGAAACCATATCTGTCGAGGCCAATAAGGGGCAATGAGAATCAACTTGGCTCTCAAGGCTGTTGCTTTCTGAATTAGTTGAGGTATCAGCGGAAAGGGGGAAAGGCATAAAGAAGTCCCCGGGGTCAATCTTGGGTTAGGGCGTCTCTGGGGGGATGGCCTGGAAGGGGGAAGAGAGAGAAGAAGTCTGGGCATTTGCTGTTTTGAGGTGTAGCGAAAAGGTCGCAGCAAGGAAGGCCCCACTTCTGAAAAATCTCTTCCGTCACTGATTGCTTGAGAGACCACTCGTGAGGCATGAGAATAGCTCTGCTCAATCTGTCCGCTATGATGTTGGATTTCCCGGGGATATGCGTTGCTATCAGAAACCGCTGAGAAGAGATTGCCCATTGCCAAAGTCTGAGAGCCTCTCGACACAGTGGATAGGACTTGGTTCCGCCCTGTTTGTTGATATACCACACTATGGACATGTTGTCCGTTTGGACTGCAATAGTTCCCACGGGAAGAGAGTCGTTGAGGGCTTGCAACGTTAAAAGCACTGCTCTCATCTCTAGGACATTTATGTGCAGATGGTATTCGAAAGGTTGCCAAGTGCCATGGACCATCCTGCCCTGATAATGCCCCCCCCCCCACCTGATCAGGGAGGCGTCCGATGTAACTGTAGCGACCGGGGCAGGAGGAACAAAGGGCCTGCCCTGATGGATTTGAGGAGATGATATCCACCAGGTCAGATGCCTTTTGCAAGATGGAGTGATTATGATCCTGTGACGCATGGGTAGTTGTTGAAAGGACCATTGGGCGAATAGCATCCATTGTAGAAGACGCATGTAAAAACGGGCGAAGGGAAGAAGTGTTATGGCGGCCGCCATAAGACCCAATACTTTCAGAGCAAATCTGGCCTGAATTTTGTAGCTGAGAAGAATCACCTGGACGTGACTTTGAATGTCCAAGATCCTTTGGTCTGTTAACGTTGCTGAAAGTTGTACGGTGTCCAATTTTGCGCCTATAAAAGTAATAGATTGACAAGGCGACAAGGCAGATTTTTCAAATTTATAGAAATCCCTAGCCCTCTGCAAATGTGGATGGTGTAATCTCTGGCCTTGAGAAGTTGATGCCTGGTGGTGGCAGTGAGGAGCCAGTCGTCTAGATATGGAAACACCTGGAATCCTTGACGTCTCAGGTGAGCCGTAACCGCTGCCATACATTTGGTGAACACTCTAGGGGCTGTAGTGAGTCCAAAGGGCAGGGCCCTGAATTGGAAGTGACTGGTCCCCAGCCGAAAGCGGAGAAATCTTCTGGAGCGCCTGTGAATTTTTATGTGATAGTACGCATCCTGAAGATCTATCGAGCACATCCAATTGTCCTTGCCCAGAAAGGGTAGAATGGACTGAAGCGTGACCATCCGGAATCTTGATTTCTTTACAAACTTGTTTAGTTTGCTCAGATCTAATATTGGTCTCCAGTCCCCTGTCTTTTTTGGAACTAAAAAGAACCTTGAGTAGATTCCGGATCCTATTTGGTCCGCTGCGACTGGTTGGATGGCTCTTTTTACTAGCAGTTTTGATATTTCTAGTACTGCTAGTTCCCTTAGACCGGGTGGAACGTCTGGAAGGGTTCCCTTTTGCTGAACTGGGGTTTGAATAAAGGGAATTTTGTAACCCTCGGATATAATCGACTGTACCCATTTGTCTTGAGAAAGGGAAAGCCAGGCTATTGGGTACAGCGATAATCTTCCCCCGACTGCCTCCGAAGGTGGACAATCGGGCAACATCTCAGGGATGCTGGAAGGGTTTGTCAGAAAGAGGCTCTCTGCTACACTGATTCTGCGAACCCCCTCTGCCCCTAGGGCGGCATCTATTATTGTTACCCCCTCTGCCTCTGGGGGTAAACTGACTTCGTGCGTCAGGCGTGACTCCTTGAGATTTGCGGAACCACATTTTCCCTCCCTTCTGTCCTTTGGGGTAAGGTCTTGAAGGGGTGAAGAAACGGACTCCTACGGCAGAAAGAGTCTTGCCATCTTGTTCGCATCTAGTCAAGGTGTCTTTCACTTGAGGTCCGAACAAAGTCGAACCATCAAAAGGGGAGTTTGTGAAGGACGCCTTGAAGGGGTCTGCAAAATTACAAAGCCGCATCCAGGACTGACGCCTTAAAGCCACTCCTGTGCCTGCGGCCCTACTCGCTCCATCGGCTGCATAAGAAATGAGCCGCATGGAGGCATTAACAATGGAGTTAAGGATTCCTAGCTGTGAGCTAATCTTGTCCTGAGACCCAGCAGCTGACGGATCCTGTAAAACTTCTCCCAACTCTTTAAGAACATCTCTTTGAAGGCGGGTGAAGTGGCACAAGTAGTTCAGCGATCTCATGGCAAAAGTCGCTGAAGAAAAAATCCGCTTGCCGTACCTGTCCATAGTCCTAGTATCCTTGTTAGGAGGATGGACAGGTACTGAAGGATCAGCTAGTTCCTTCTTGGTGGCTGCAGCCACCACCATGGCATCAACTGGGACACCCTTTGTCAAATATTGTCTATCTGGTGGGGCCGTAATGAATTTAGAAGGCCTCCTAGGAATAGGTTCCACCGAATCCGGAGCCATCCACGCCTTCCGAGCCACTACATCCATAAGAGGGTCGAAAGGCGGAGACACCCAGGAGGTGGAGGGTCGAGATCCGAACGCCTCCAGGTATACTGACTCGTCCTTGGAAGGATTAAGGGAGGGCCAGTTACCCCTCTGCTTAAGGAGTTCAAGGATGTCTGAGAAAGAGACACACTCAGAGGAGGACCTTGGGGATCCCTCCGACTCATCCAAGTCAGTATCAGATGTAATAGACTCGGGGGAGTCTAGATGTTTCCTCTTACATGTCCTCTTACGCGGAGGTTCACCTGACGGATCAGGAGAAGCCTCGGAAGAGGAAGATATTCCCAATGGGGAAACCTGAGGCGTTGGATCTCTGGGTCCGGGAGCAAGAGAGTGGGAAGAGACGTCAGCAGGCATTGTAGTGGGAGGAGCTGATGGAACTGTCCGTTGACTAAGCCTAGGGGCTAGTACACTCCTCATCACCTCCAAGGCTCCCCCATCAGAGAGACCAGAAGGTTCCCGCTCCGAAGAGATAGGAACTCCAGGTCTCACCGAGAGGGAAGGCTCCGAGGCAGATGTCGGGGCTGAGCTCACCAACGCCGAAGCCCCGAGAGGGAGAACGGGGTCGGACAAGGGTCCGATGCCACTCGCCCCCTCGGAGACGACGAGAGAGACCAGACGCCCGGATCCCTCCAATGAAGGCTTCAAGGAGGAAATCGGAGCAGAGGACGACGGAGCAGAAAGGGGTGGTATCGGCTCCGAAGCTACAACAGTCAGGGTTCCGAGGAGCTCCGGCTCCGAGCTCTGTAAGAGAGTCGAAGGAGGAATGTTTGGTGGATGTGAAAAAGCTACCGTCTGTTGAGACGGGCTATGGAGCATTTGGGCCAATGCCTGAGACTTTAATAGTCTACTCACCACTCTCTCGAGGTCGTGATCAGACAGCCTGGATGACCGAGAAGAACGGCTCTGATGGCTCCGCTCCGAGAGCAAGGGTGATCTCGGAGCCGAACGTATCGATTCTAATGAGGGGGATCGAGATCTCTTTTTAGAAATCGATGGAGCCGAAGGAGCCGAGGATACGTCGGCTCCAGCCGGAGCCGACACTGAGTGTCCAGATTTGGCAGTATCGGTGCCGGATGAAGCCGATACTGTGACTGCCAGTATGGAAGGATCGGCTCCGGCCGGAGCCGATCTCGACACTGGAGAAGTTAACCCAGTAGCCGACGGCTTGGGGCTTGCAGCCGAAGGCTTGATAGGTTTCGAGGGCTTCCCCGGCGCCGACTTAGTCGGGGAGCTCTCAGGCTTTAATAAGCCCCTCAATATCAATTTATTTCTGCTCTCCTGCAGGACTCTTGGGCTGAAGGCATGACAGATAGCACAAGAGTCCTGCAGGTGCAGAGGTCCCAGGCAGTAAACACAAGAAGTGTGACTGTCTGTCAGAGACATCTTCTGACAGCACGAGTCACACTTCTTGAAGCCTGAGACCTTTGTGTCCTTCGACATAGCTGTGTTGAGGAAACACAAGTTGTTAAGAAAAAAACACCGACACACACACAAAAAAAACACCCAATCCAAAAATCTACATTAAACAGGGATACACACAGTCAAACACAAAAAAATCCCTGACAGGAAAAATTTAGGAAGGGGAAGGCCTAAGGCCTAATCTAGGGAAAGGGGATAAATAACCCGAAAAAAAGGGAACACTAACGGGAATAGGGTTAAAATAAGCGTTAAGGTTAACAAAAAACAACTATAGTTATGAAAAATAAAAGGGTGAGACTAAAAGTCTTATATTAAGAAACTTACCTTGAGCTGGTAAAAAAAGGCACCTCGTTAGCGAAGTGGCAAACGAGATCTGGGTAGTCTCCGCCTTGCATCATGGGATATAGGGTTGCCTCGAGCTGGTAAAATTAGCTCTCGAGCTTAGCAAGTGCTGAGTCGGAGCCGAGGATCGGCTCCGAACCCATCCAGCAAGAATGAAGGCGAGATTGACAACTTAACATCTACTGATAACAGCCTAGGCCCAATTTAGTGGCTATACAAAAACTTTGATGTCTCCAGTTTCATAGGCAACTAATGTGGGAAATTTTCCACAACAAGCATCAGGCCTGAGTTCCAAACTACAAGCAAAAGAAGAGAGTTGGCACACTAAAGGATGATGCATGCCCTCTTTCTGTGGTGTATGATAAAGCATCATGCTAAAGAAAAAGGTGCATGTACTCCCAAGTAAGGAAGCTTCACAAAAAAACAGCCAAAATGATGACAGCAGGAGAATTTTACAATCTTAAACCCACCAAAGATTGCCCCAATATTAGATCATTGTTTATGTTAAAAAAAAGTACATGTCAACTAATGATGAAAGAAAAGCAATGCAGGACAAGTGTTATTCTTTCAAAGGGGAAAGTCTGGCTACTTGAAAAGTAGGCCTGATGACTGAAGGCAGTAAGTACAAGCCCACACAAATTCACCACTATGAAATTCCTCCAGAAGTAAATGACAGCAATAGACAATATATATTTTAAAAATCAGTGGGTATGCACTCCTAAATTCCAAACTTCTGTTAAGTGAGATGCTCTTCCCATCAGTTAGGGGGAAATGAGAAGGCGAGAAACTAAATATCAGTTACTTTCTGCCTTCTACACCATCTATTGCATTGGCCCCAAGAAACAATTGGCCACCTCTGCAACAGCTGTCTGATATTTCAATTTATTCTCTTGTCTGACACATATTCTTCAATGTGTATATCCACTTATTATAAATCTGGCACACCTCCATTTATTATGAATTATGTAATATGCATTTTAGATACGGACATCAAAAGCTACATTTATTTTAACAGATTGTAAAACAACAAGTAGTACATAAAAAAAAAAAAAAACTGCAAACAAAACATGATACTCAAAGTCATGGAAACTAGCCTAGTACCTGTACTAGATTTGTCATCAGCAGCATCTACTTTGCTTAGCTCAGTGTTAAAAGGATGTTGTTCCAAATTGCTTGCATCAGTAGAACTGTCCAAGCTTCCATGACTGACAGCATCCAGGTCACTTCCATCTGCTTAGAAAGAAAGCATTAACATTCTAACCATGGAATCGAGGGAAACATAGTATGAAAAAAGTAGAAAGACTAATTTCACAAAAGAAATAAAAATAAAAGACAAGTTAGGCATGTGCCTACCTTTATACGTGGTCTTTGAGAGTTTCTCAGTCAGCAGTCAAATTTTGACTGAGATTCTCTACACCACCAGGTGGTATACACGCACACACACACACACACAAATGCACACGCACACACAGGAACACACACATGCACACACACAAACAGCTCTCTAAGCAATTTTCAGTGAGGCCTGCTGATCCCAATGATGGCCCCACAATCTCAAAGACAAAGGAACACGCAATAAAAGAAGGGTGTCCCTCCTTACACAGAATGTTCTCGTTGGATAAACTATCAGATGAGAAGTGAGGGAGGAGAAACAGCAAACCATCTGGAATAAGCTACAATTAAAGCAGTACTCAGAATGTTATTCTCCTCTCAAAAGCAGTACATTGAAGGAACTCTGCTGCCACAGAGATAGCAGGTGGGCCATACAGAGCAGATAGTAAAACTCTAGAGGAGAAGCAATGTATGTATAAATGTGTATAGTTATCAAGAAAAGGAAGGGGAACAGGGGAAGACAGGAAAGTGACACAAGCCAGAAGCTGGTATGTGAATACAGAGAAAATTAATTCAGAATAAAGAATGCAAGGAGCAAAGAAATGACAGTATAAAAGAAGTGATAAGGGTAAAGGGAACAAATAACAGAAAGATTAGATGACTGGCAAACTAAGTATTGATGTCCACATAAAATTATGGACTGTAAATGGTATAAGGTTTAAGGTTGAGAGAGAAGGTGTTTGGTTACATGAGTAAAACAAAGGCACAAGTACTGGGACTCCAGAAAATATCTTGTGAAATAAGAACACAGATGAAAGGTGAAGGATACTAAGAAGTGCATCATGGAGGGTGGGGGTGGAAGATAGGGGTAGCATTACTGATCTGAAAAATGGCACCTCTAGAAGTAACAGGGAAAACCAAGGATAAGAAAGGTAGCTATGCTGGTGTTGATGGGAGAAAAATTACTTTAGTGACAGTATACTTATTGCCACAATTAAGTTAAAACCATAGTGAAATTTTCAAGAAGTTGTTCGCTTTCACGAAGGGGTGTATATCATAACAGGATAATGGAAAATAATTACTACTAAGAAGGTGGTAGATAAACATATGAGGAAAAAGGAACTAACGAAGGAGGGAAGGTTTCTGAGAACATATACCCAGCTAGCAGGATGGACAGACATATGGAAAAAAAGTGAAGAATATGGAAAGAGAAAAAGGATATACATATTACTCAAGCAGACATGGCACTTGGTCTAGATTGGACAGAGGTAATATTACAACAGAACATGGCTACAGGATCCATTAGGTACAGGTGGACTTTATAGTCCTTGTACACCATGTAATGCTGGGATTCAAAATAAAGGTAGAGGATAAAAACGACTTAGGTACTGAAGTATTCCAACCTATCTTACAGAACTAAGTAAAGAAAGGGAGAGAGTGGCTGTGTCAAGTAATAAAGAGAGAGAGGGCATAGTTGAGACAAAGAACTTCCCAACAATAATATAATCCAATGAAGAAAGTTAAACAGAGATTCGTGGATATCTGGTGGGGGAGGGGCAGGGTCACATGGCAGAAGGCTGTATGGGCAAAGTCTGTAGGTGGACTAGGGATAACGGAAATTAAGGAGGCTTTGCAAGCATACATTGTAGCAAACACTAATATTAGTAGATATAGAATATAAAGCAATTTGGAAAGAAATGATTTGAGCTAAGCAAAAGAGTTGAAGGATAACTGGAATATAGTAGAAACATTATCAGAGACCCCTAGTAAGGAACTGCAGTTAAGACAGATGACAGAGATACAGAAAGTATTTAACATACCTTGGAGGGAATAAGAGGAGGAGATGTGAAGAGAAAACTATCCCAGTAGGAGGACAAAGTCAGGAAAAGAAGAGATTATGACTTAGAGGTGGAAGAAAAAACAAAGCAAAGAGTATTTGAGGTACTGAATATTATGAGAGATAAAAGAACTGGAAGAGGGATCTTTAGAAAAGGGAAGGAGCAAATTACATAGAAGAAAATGGAAACTGTGGGAACAATACATGCATAATAATGTGCCGGGGGGGAGACTGATTTTTAAAGGGAGGCAGGTGTTCAGCAATTTTTTGTAATGTTGGACTGATGACATCAGCAGGGAAAATGTATGTGATGTATGTTGTATTTAAATGGAAGGATGCTGAAATCGTTTCTCTTTCTTTTTGATGTATGTTCCCTATATCTTTAAGTGATAATTTAATAAAGGTGTTTAAAAAAAAACAAGCCAAGTTAGGAATTTACCTCAAATATTAGTGGGGGACAGAGTAAAATATTGGGGAAAAATAAATAAAGAATTTATGTGGATGGTAATTTAGAGGAGGAGTACCAAGGGGTAATATGTAAATGGAAGGAGATGCAAAGAAGATGGGGAGATAAAAACAACCCACAGACTGTTAGTACAACAGAACCAGAGTAGAAAGCTGGAGAATAAAAAAAATTAATAGGCATTGCAAGGCAGTGGATACAGGGTGGAGAAGATAACAGGTCTGAAGAACTAAGGGTAAAGTATGAGAGGGAAGGAAAAGGGAGAAACAAATGCAGAATGGTGATGTAATTAGCAATAAACATCTCTAAAGCAGGGAAATTTAAAATATTCGCTTGGAAATGTCTCCACAAATTTCTTTATTTCTAGGAAAGACTAGCACAGCCATTTCCAAATTTGGATAGCATAGGCTAGAGGTGTAAGGGACAGAAGGAACACAGACACACATATCTGGACATGTAAGGAACTTTCAGGGTATATGAAACTGGCACAACCACCGGACGAAACGAATATTTACAAAGGCAGAGGTAGTGATGAAGATGTTATATATGGTAGGATGCAGGTCTATGGTTAAGGAAGAGAATAATGAGTAAGTGGGGCTTCTAATGACAGGTGTAAGAAGGCAGTAACAAAAATGGAAGCACTTAACACTTCTGACAGTATTAGAGACTGAACAAATAATGAGCCAATTGGAAGAAACAGAAGGGATAAGAGAGACCGAAAGAGAGGGAGAAAGAAAAAGAAAGGGAAACACTAAAAAAGGGAGAAATGGGTAATGAACAGAGTGAAGAGAAGAAGGGATGCAGGAGAGACTGAGGAAGAACAATAAAGTCCTCAGGAGAGATGATTCACATAAATGCCATCACATCTCCAGGCACAACATAATGTAAAAATAATTCAGATATACTGTAATTAAACTGAGAAGGGAAAGAAAGACATAAGCAAGAGAATATGAGTAGCCGGTGAACTAACCATGTGAAATGAGTAATACATATAAGATAATGGTAGTGTGTGGGTGGGGTGGGGGGGCAATGTATATGATGTAAATAACTGAAGCAGAAATGTAAACAACGGAAACAAAGAAATGAGTACAAGAAGCGTGTGTGAACAGGGACACCTGGGACAAGACGAATATAATCAAGAAACAGTTTTTAATGGGATTAGACAGGAATTCTTAAACAGGTAAGTGCAGAGGACCTAAAAAAATCTTTCCGGAGGAACATTGTAACAGTAACTAAAACCTGATACAATCCCAAAGAATAACAGGTGACCCCCAAGAACATGAACAGATACAGAATACTCTAACACTACTCCTACAACCGAGCAGCTAGCTTGTAAAATGTACTTAACATATGGACAGTAATCCAAGCTGCCTGAACTGAAATATGTCTGAAGTATGCTGCATACATGGCTGCAGCTCTTGTAATAGAAGTACTAATGGGGCCTTAAAATGTTTTGCCATATCATAACAAAAGTCAATAAAACACAGCAGTCATTTTAAAAGCATTTGACTCACTTCACTAGCAACAAGTGAACTGCCCACAGTCAGAGCCTAGAGGGTCTAAGCTGTGCTAGCTGAGAACTAGTGTGAGGTAACATGACGCAAGCTGTGTGTTCAGTTTTAGTGGAGCATGCAGAAAGCCATTGATATAGGAGGGTTAGGGCTATAAAGCAAATAAAAGCATCCCCCAGTAGATGAAGACATCATTCACAGTGTACTCTACAATTTTTTTTCCTTTTTTTTGCTGCTGGTTCTGCTTTGAGTTTGAGATGGTACATCCAAGCAGCATAGCACTCTGTGAGCCTGTCTCTACCCCAACAATTTATTCCCAGTGTCTGTTTTTTTCCCCTCCAGACTTCGGGTCACAAGGATCCTCAATAGGTCGGAAAGTTCAATTTTCTAATGGGACTGGAAGTTGGACAGACAGACTGAGATCACCAATGCTTTTTGGCAACTTAACTGATTTTAAGGCCCGCCTCCCCTTAGATGACTGCATTACAACATACGCCACTACCAGCAAGGAGATATGGATTAGAAACGTCTCCACCCTGTGTCTTAGAACGATTCCTCCCAAACCCATATTCCTAGCTTGGCAGCCATTCTGAGCTATGGTCTCCAATGGAGCTACAGAAAATGACCCATCTCCCACAAACAAGTCATCCTCAGACATCTTCCATGAAGACAGCTGTCAAAAGCCTCATCATGCATTCCTTCCCATGTCAGCTCTAACAGGTGCATGAGCCACTAACTGAACATGGATCACATTGGTCAAAGGTTTAAAGGCCTGTTGATGAGGAAGAAAAAACGACAAACTGCAAGTTGAAATGCGCTGCTTGGAGACTCATATTTCTTCTGGGAAGGTCATGATTAAATGTAAAGGTATCCATCCCTCAATGTCTGTGGAAAGGGATAATGATGAAGCATGAGGGAAATTTGAGAAGTAAGGAGAGAGTGGGATTTTGGATGCAGATCCTTAAAGGAGAACCGCACCCACAGACTCAAAAAAAAATTATTTCATCATGTTTGGTGTCTCCTACATTTTAACACCACTCTGGGACTATTTACAGTTTTTAAATATTTTTATACATGATTTCTGAGTCTGACTACATGAGGTCTGGCATCTTGAAATAATTCTGATGGTTTAGTCTGTCCCATAATGCAGTGTGTGGTTCTAAATAATTATGTCATGTATGCTTTTTTCTTCCTGAAGCTCCAGTCACTGCACTGATTTTACGTGCATACACTGCTGTCTTTCAGTCAGTTTTAAGTAACATTTCACGCCATTCAGTGACTACTTAAAACACAAACCATGCAAATGCCATAGAACAGACTTTCAAAGTGCTTTTTACTGCTGCTTCTTTTTAGAATGGCCAAACTGCAGTGCTTTGTGAAGCCTTAAGTATACTACTTTGACTCATCTCCCATTCCCCTTCACACCTGTCAATCACAGCCCACAGCAGGAGACTTGACTCATGTACTGTTTTTTTGTTCTAGACTTTACTTTCTGTATGGGTAGGGAAAGGACCAGGCAGCTGTGACATCACAGCATGGGTGGGCTTTTAGGAAGGTCATGGAAATGTCAGTTTGGGGAAGGAAGTGGCCAGAAAACTACTTGTATTTATTGGTGTTGATGACATCAATGAATTGGAGACTGCAGCAAGCTTTATAAGGGCGGGACTAAAGTTTTTTGAAAGTGAAGCCACCACAGTACAGTAAGGTACTGTTCTACTGGAAAAAAACAGTTGATTTAAAATATTTTACATGCTGTATTGCTGTTTATTCATAGCAGGGACAGTAAATAGGGAGCAAAAAGGACAGAGAAGTTTAGCATTTAATAACAAAATCCGATTGTTGTCCTTTAAGGAGAATAACAGCCATATAGAAAATTATAATCATAAAGTAGCAGAAAGTATTTTAAGAACTAAACCAACATGAGAATGGAGAAAGAAGATTTTGCTGATAGGGATTACTGCAAGTAGAGGTACATAGAATATACAAGGGGGCTACAATTTACTGGAGAAAACTGGGAAAGGAACCAAGGTATTGGGAACAAACAACTAAAGAGGGAAAGGTAACAGAATGGGATGAGACCAAGAAGATATTTGAACTGCAGGCTATAGCCTGCTTTTCCTACCACAGACTGATATCACAGTATAGGCAAAGAGAGAGAGACACAGGGGAATCCTAACTGAAAGACCTGCTCTGGTAGAGGTTTTAGTTGAATCTAGAACAGGCGCTGCTATTAAAAAGGGATAATTAGTAGAGTCTGTATAATATTGCATGATAACTATTAGAATCAATCAGAAGAGGTTAGAAAAGTTTCTGAAGACAGACTTTAAAAAACAATATATAAGGGAACAATGGGGAGGGGACATACATATGGATCCCAAGTATGCAGCAAAGTCCAGAAGGTCTAGGATTTTTTGCTTGAAAGTATTTGCAAAGGTATTTTTATATCCCAAGCAGACTTTTTCCTCACGTAGATGGCAAACATTGGAGGTGTGATGGGGAAGAAAGAGGCAACTAAGAAAAAAAAAAGTTATATACTCACCATAACATTCCATGTGTGTTGTCCATCTTGCCTTCATTCTGTACTAGCTGGGTTTGGAACCGATCCTCGGTCCTGACTAGGCCGTTTACAAAAGCTCGAGGTCTTCAACTAGCTCGTGGCTTACACCTTATATCCCATGATGTCCTAAAGAATTCCAAAGATCTTGTTTGTTGGTATACTAATATATGCATATAAAAATGTACTACTTTACAAGCCAAGAACAGGTCAGAGAATATTAGACGCCAAATAAATTCTCTTGGTCCTCCAGGAGCCAAAGGCTGGGTGAAGGAGGGTGGGATGTAAGAAGGAAGGTGAGATGGAGAACACACATGAAACATTATGGTGAGTACATAACTTCTTTATGTGATGTTGTCCTATCTCGCCTTCATTCTGTACTGGTTGGGACAGCGTCCTAGCATCATCTTTCTTGAGTGGCTCAAGGGAGAATATTCTTCAGAACAGTGGCCCCAAAAGAGGCCCTGTCCCTGGAGGCCATATCAACTCTGTAATGAGTAATAAACGTATGAAGTCTTGCCCATGTTGCTGCAGCACAAATGGTATCAATTGGCAGTTTGGCCCTAAAGGCCGAAGAGGTAGAAATAACTCTGGTAGAATGACCTCTTACTTTGTCGGGGAAGTTATCTGTTTTTTGATTTGTAGGTGAATGTAATGCAATCTGACAATCATCTTGAGAGTGTGGTCTTAGTAACCAGAGCACCTTTTTTGCTGTCTGATGAGGACACAGATAATTGGTCAGTCTTTCTAAAGTCCTTCATTCTGTGCAAGTAGAAACATAATTGCCTATGTATATCTAGTTGGTGTAACATATATTCTGCCTTACTGCCATACTTGGGGGGGGGGGGGGGGGGACTGGTAAGTCTATGGATTGGTTTAAGTTTGATTCTGAGCATACTTTTGGTAGAAAGGACGGATTTCTACAAAGTGAGACTCTGTCCTTCTGGAACAGCATATATGGGGGTTTGATAGACAATGCTTGTAATTCCGAAACTCTCCTAGCTGAAGTGATAGCTATTAAGAAAATTGTCTTCCAGGTTAGGAACTTCAAGTCACAGGATAATGCAGGCTCAAAGGAGGGAAGAATCATATGGGATAATACAAAATTCAGGTTCCATGAGAGTAGAGGTGGTTTAATGGGCAGTCTTAACAGAATGGTACCTCTCAAAAAGGCTTTGGAAAGTCTGTGGGACATGACATTTGGCCCCACTTCTCCTACATGGAAATTAGAGATCGCTGCTAATTGAACTCAAATAGTAGCTGCAGCTGCCCCGTCATGAAATAGCTTTGCTGAGAACTCCAGTATGGAAGATATAGGTGTAGAGAAAGGGTCAATATGATTTCCCAAGGCCCAGGAGGAAAATCTTTTTCATTTGCTGTCATACAATTTTCTCGTAGAAGCTTTATGACAAGAAATCAGGATATGCTGCACTGAAGGAGAAAGGTCAGGTAGCCTGACTATGTTTGGAATTGGAGTAACCAGGCTGTCAACTTGAGGGTTTGAAGAGATGGATGGGTCAGAAGAACAGGAACTGGGTCCAGAATCGAAGGCTCCTCTTGAAGATGAAGCCACAGGAAGGGGAACCAGATTTGACAAGGTCAGTAAGGGGAGACAAGTATTACGGTCCTTCCCAATACACTTGCTTTCTGAAGAACTTTGGGTATCGATGGGAAGGGAGGGAAGGCATTGAGGAGACCCGAGGGCCAATTGTGTACAAGTGCATCCTTGCAGACTCCCCCGGACGGGGTATTAGGGCAAGGTAGCTGCTGCATTTGGCGTCCATGTATGTGGCAAAAAGGTCACAGTAAGGCTGGCCCCATTTTTGGAAAATCATTTCCACTATTTCTTGTTTTAAGGACCACTCATGAGGCATCAGAATTGCCCTGCTGAGATTGTCTGCTATTTCATTTCCCCGGGATGCGCATTGCTACCAGACAGCACTGGGAGGAGGTCACCCACTGCCATACTCTCAGGGCCTCCTGGCAAAGGGGGTAAGATCTGGTTCCCCCTTGTTTCTTTATATACCACACAACCGACATACTGTCCGTCTGTATTGTAATCGTTCCTAGCAGAAGAGAATATTGAAATGCCTGCAACGCTAGAAGCACCATTCTCATCTCTAGGACATTGATATGCAAGTGGGCCTTGTGATCCTGCCAAGTGCCTTGGACCATCCTTCCCTGATAATACCCCTCCTCCACCCTATTTGGGAAGCGTCCATTGTCACTGTGGCTATAGGCTTTGGAAGAACAAAGGCTCGACCTAAAGTCACTTGAGTGGAGTGAAGCCACCAATGAAGGTCTTTCCTGCAAAATTCCATAATTATAATTTGGTGGGACATGGGTAGTTCCTGCATGGACCACTGAGTGAAAAGCAGCCACTGAAGAATTCTCAGATGTAGCCGCTCTAATGGGATTACATTTATTGCTGCTGCTCCAGCACCTAGAACTTTTAGAAAGTACAGTTGTGTACACTTACCATAAATATAGATGTTCGAGTGTATTCACTGTTGCAGTCATCACCTGTGGGTTATCCCTGCTGTGGTAGCCCTCGGCCAGCCCGAATACCAGAGTCAGTTTTTCTTGCCCTAACAAGTCAGAGGCCCAAGTAAATATGGTAAAGTGGTCCTGGTGGCTAAAAGCCAACGTTAGAAACGTATGTCTCCCTAAAGAAAAAAGATACAAGGGGGAAGGAGGGTGGGAAACCAGGACTGCAACAGCGAACACACTCGAACATCTACATTTATGGTAAGTGTACACAACTGTACTATGTTCTTTGTGTTTCACTGCTGCAGTCATCACCTATGGGAGGATTCCCAAAGCTGAGAAGAGGGGTGGTAGGATTAGTAAGAGACCTAGGAATGGGTCAGCATGCCCTGCAGAACTGCAGAGGCAAACCCTGCCCTAGCCTTAGAAAACAGAGGTAGGTGGTAAATGCTTGGTAAAGGTATGGACAGAAGTCCAGGTGGCAGCTTCCAGGATATCCCTGGTGGGAACTCCTCTGTGGAATGCTGTGGAAGTGGAGGCTGCCCTAGTGGAATGGGTTCGATCAGACTTGGGGGGGGGGGGGGGGTCCCATGCAATCTGTAACAGAAATGGATACAGTGTGTGATATCCATTTGGAAATGGGCTTCCCCTCTGCCCCTGAGGCAAAGCTAACAAGTAGTTGGTCTGTTTTCCTGAAGGGTTTAGTACGGTGCAGATAGTATCTGAGCTATCTGTGCACGTCTAGTGTGTGCAGAATTCTTTCCCCCTTTTTTCAGGGTTAGGAAAGAAGGTGGGTAGATGTATGGCCTGGTTGAGAGTTACATTAGATAGCACATTGGGCATAAAGGAGGGATTACTCCTTAGGGAGACCCTGTCTGCATGGAAGATGATGAAGGGCTCAAAGGCCATTAGTGCCTGAAGTTCTGAAACCCTTCTGGCTGAGGTGATAGCTAGGAGAAAAGCAGTCTTCCAGGAGAGGTATCTTAGTTCTGCTGATCAAGTCCCAGGCTGGGTGGCCTTCTGGGAGGTCTGATAATAGAAGCCTCTCTGAGGAACTGTTTAAGGGATGTTAGAACAGGGTTTGTTCTGTATCAAAATGAGCTGAAATGGCTGAGGCATGGATTTTTATAGAGGAGAAGGAGAGGACACTATTAAGTAGCTCCGGTAGGTAGTCCAGGGTAAGAGGGATGGAGGGTTGTGAGGTACTGCCCCCTCTGGACTGGCTCCAGGAGCAGAATCTTTTCCATTTTTCTGCATAAGATTTTCTGGTGCTGGGCCTTCTGGTCTCTGTGATAATGTCTAGGACCTGTTTGCTTAACAGGGGCCCCTTGTTTGCCTTTAGAGTATTAGCCATGCTGATAGTTTGAGAGTCTGCAAGTCTGGGTGCATCGTTCCCCTCCCCCCCACCTGAGTTAAGAGGTGTGAGATCAGGGGAAGCTGCCTGGGAGGCTGTAAGGTCAGGCTGCACAGTAATAGGTACCACTGTTGTCTGGGCCAATCTGGAGCAATGAGGATGGCCTTTGATCACTCCTCCCTTATTTTGATCAGTACCTTTGGAATAAGAAGCAGAGGAGGGAATGCATACACAAAGAGTGTGTTCCAAGGGAAGGTCAAGGCATCCACTTTCCACGCTAGGTGGTAATACTCCCTGGTACAGAATTTTTTCAGCTGATGGCTGAGATGCGAAGCAAAGAAATCCACCTCCAGAATCCCCCACGCCGGATTGATTTGTAAAAAGATTTTTCTGTGGAGCTGCCATTCGTGGGGTCCAGTAAGCTTCTGCTTAAGTGGTCTGCCTGGGTGCTGTTGATCCCTGGTAGGTATTGGGCTATCAGGTGTAGTCCCATGGAAGAGGCTGTCAGCCAGAGGTTCATGGCTAGCCTGCACAGAGAGTAAGAGTGGTTCCCTCCCTGTTTGTTGATGTACCACATTACTGTGATGTTGTCTGGTTTGAAAAGGAGAACCCCCGTCTTTTTGAAGGATGTCAGAGCCTTTGTACTGCCATCATTTCCTTCTGGTTGATGTGTAAGGGAAGGTGCTGGGCATCCCAAGGACCTTGGGTGCACGTGCCTTCTAGGTGAGTGCCCCAAGCTATGTCTGAGGTGTCGGTGGTAATGTTCTGCCCGGTTTGGTGAAGGAACGACCCTTGTTCTGGGCACAGGCCCCTGCACACCGGAGAAACTCGGCCCTTATACAGGGGATCAGAGAGAGAGAGGTCTCTAGAGCTTGAGAGTGCTGACACCAAAAGTTCTTTAGGTACCACTGAAGTTTTTTCATGTGAAGCCTGGCCAGAGAAATTAGAAGGATGCAAGATGCCATGTACCCCAAGGCTTGTAGGAACTTCCTCACAGTGAGGTGATCTGTTTCAATGCCTCTGCCCACTGATTTGGAGGGAAGTGTGGGTAACCTCTTAGAACTGGAGTTCATTGAAGGAGAATTTGTATCCCTGAAAAATTATATTTAAGACCCATTGGTCCTTTTTTACAGAAAGCCAATTTTCTTTTCAGAGGGAGAGCCTTCCTCCTAATGTTTGGTGAGTGAAAAGAGGGCAGAGGGAGGAGATGGCGTCATTGAGAGTTTTTGCCATAGAGGGATGGCTTAGAACTTCCTGCCTTTGGAGTGGAAGTGGTCCACTGTTTGGTTCCCTTCTATCCCTGGGATAGGAGTCTGGGTGGTCCATCTCTGTAGGGCTTACCCTGCCCCTGTTTACTAGGTGCAGGAAAGGACCAGTGTTTTGAGGGAAAATTCCTGCTGAACCTAGGAGGTTGTACCTGAAGGAAATCTTTTACTGTTTTCATAGATTTTGCTTTGTCCTCCACCGTTTTAAGCACCTCTTCTGCTTTTACTCTGAACATGCGGTCCTTATCTAAGGGTGCATCAAGTAATTTAGATTTGACATGATCAGGAAGAGGTTGTTCCTTCAACCATGCAAGGCTCCTAATGACAGATCCTGATACTACTGCCCTGCTTGAGGCTTCTAGGGGATCATATCCACAGTGTAATGAGTGTTTAGCCACTTGACAAGTAGAGTGCAGTAAATCTGCTAACTCTTTCGAATTGGCAGTCAGGAAAGGTTGAAATCTTTTGTTTTAATAGTTCCAAACTGTGTTGTTAATAGTTTAACATTTGGAACTGAGTTGAGTGCTCTGATAGCTAAGGTTGCAGAGGTGTATACATTTTTACCCCATCTGTCCAGAGCTCTGGAGTTCTTGTCAGAAGGAATAGGATTCTTTGCAGAACTAACCTTAGCTCCTTTTGGACATCTGTGCAGGTATTTGTGAGAATCCGGTACTCTGCAATACCGGTCAGGTTTTCTGTGAGCAGGTAGGAGGGCATCAGGAGTTAAGCTGGATTCATGGAAGACATCATCAACTACCTCTAAGACTGGATGGATGGCCAAGGGTCTGTGCTGGGGCAGGTTTAGAAACTCTCTTAGTCTTTTCTTAGACTGAGGGAAGCCCTGGGATTCCCAGTGGAAATGTTCTCTGAGGGTGTGAACGGTTCCCCCAAAGGAAAGATCTTCTGGTGGGGAGGCAGAAGGAATGGATTCCTCTTCATCTGAATCCTTATAAGCAGACAGAGGTTGTTCCTCTTCAAAATCTGAATAATCAGACTTATCAGAATCCTGTTCTGTCAGTATTTCAGGAGAAAGGTCTCTTCCGTTTAGAAGTTGTGGCCTGACTACCCCTAATAAGGGTGATAAGATCCTCAGACATTTTAAGCATTTGAGCTTGGGGTGGTGGAGCAGGAGTAAAGGTAGTTTTCCTAGGAGTGGCCTTGCTTCTAGGCCTAAGCGTATCCATCCGTCTGAGAGAAACATTAGTCAGAGGAGAAGATATTGGTTTTGTCTACATTCGGTAGTGCAAAAAACCTCCTTGGAAGCCAGTGCCTGTGTCGCGGCTCCGGACTCAACCAAGGCAGGGATAACCAAAGGCTTGGAAGACGAAGAAGATTTCTGCGGCATGCCGGACTCTGAAAGGGTCTCAGTAGAGGCCTGCGAAGGTATCGAATCGGGCATCAGGGGCTGAAAAGGTGCCTCACTGAATTCCGGACAACTGACGACCTGCTTAGCGGAAGAGTCATCAGAAGGTTTAGCCTTGCGTGGTCTGTCTCTATCTTTATCCTTACGTTTTTCCGGAATGTCTACAGATTTTTGGCTAACGGACACCATTTCGGAATGCGAAGACAGAAGATGAAAATACCTGGCTATAATAAGAACTCTATGACGAATGGTTCTTGCGTTAGAGAGGGAACAGAATCGGCAACTGGGGACCTCATGGTCTGGGCCTAAACAAGTGATGCAGTATGAATGGAAGTCTCTGTGTGGTATTTGCTTTCCACAGGCGAGACAAATATTAACTTTTTCGGACATCGGTTAGTGCAAGAAAAAAGGATGCCCAATGGGGTACTTAGCTTTAGATGTTTTCAGCTGCAATTCAAACTCTGGTAATGACTGACCGGCACACTTGCGAACTGCTTCTGCTACGGGCTCCATGGCAAGAAAGACTGATGTAATGGCATCGGCTGCCTTCCTTTATAGCACTGACGACCTGACTTCAGACAGCAAGCGACAGTAGCTGACACAGAAAAACATTGACTCTGGTATTCAGGCTGGCTGAGGGCTATCACAGCAGGGATAACCCACAGGTGATGACTGCAACAGTGAAACATGAACATCTGTTCTTGCTTGAACCTTTTTCTTGAATAGAAGGATTAAGACCTGATGTCGCAGGACATGAACTGTTTCTGTGGGAACCCTTACCATCATTTTTGTGATGTCTAGATCTGCTCCTATAAAAAATGATACACTGAGATGGCAATAAGCAGATTTTTCGCAGCTTACTGTGATCCCTAAACAGGAGCAGAGTTTCAATGTAGTGTCTCTTGCTTTTATTAGTAAATGCTTGGTGGTGGTGGTTAGGAGCCAGTCATCTAGGTACAGAAACACTCGGAATACTAAATGTTTCAGGTGAGCCGTACCTACTGCCATACATTTGGTCAACACACTGGGGGCTGTAGTGAGACCAAAGGGCAGAGCTCAAAACTGGTAGTGACTGGCTCCCAGCTGAAAGCGCAAATGACTCCTGGATCTCCTGTCCATTTTTATGTGGTAGTATGCATCCTGGAGGTCTGCAAAGCACATCCAATTGTCTTTTCCTAGAAAAGGGAGAATTGACTGCAGTGTTACCATCTGGAACTTTGACTTTTTTACTGCTTTGTTCAGCTTGCTGAGATCCAAGATGGGTCTCAAGTCCCCTGTTTTCTTTGGAACTAAAAAGAACCTTGAGTAAGTTCCGGATCTTATCTGGTCTGTGGGACTATTTGGATGACTTTTTTTTCTAGCAACCTCTGTATTTCTAGTGTTGCCTGTTTCCTGTGACTGGGTGGAACATCTGGAATGTTTCTAATGTGTAGAGCAGGAAAGGAAAAGGGTATGGAGTAACCTCTGGATACGACGCTTTGTACCCATTTGTCTTTTGTGATTTTTAGCCAGGCTTCTGGGTAAAAAGATAAGTAACTCCGACTGCCTCCAGAGACGGGCAGACGGGTCTCCTTTCTGAGGCACTGAAAGGGCTTGCCAAGGAAGGATTCCCTGTCACCCTGGTTTTGCAGACCCCCTCTGCCGCATGGCTTGCACCTCCCATTACTGGGGGAAGGATCACCATGTATCCTTACCACATTTTTCCTCCCTTTTGACCTTCTGGATAAGGTCTAGAAGGTAGGGAAAAACGGACTCCTTCAGCAGAGAGTGTTTTTCCTTCCTTTTCACACCTGGTTAGTGCATCTTTGATTTTAAGCCCAAATAAGGGCGAGCCATTGAAGGGGGCATTAAAAAACGAAGACTTAAAAGGCTCCGCAAAGTTACACAAGCGCATCCAGGAATGCCTCCTTAGGGAAATTCCTGAACCTGCTGCCCTACTCATTCCATCAGCTTCATAGGAAGAGTGTCTCATGAAGGAGTTTACCACTGAATTCAAGGTAGAGAACTGGGAGGAAACTTTATCTGATACCCCTGCAGCTACTGAACCTTGGAGAGCATCTCCTAGCTCCTTCAGATCATCTCTCTGTAACCTGGTAAAATGTGTGAGATAATTCAGGGACCTGAGTATAAAGGCTGCTGAAGAGAAAGTGCGCCTTCCATTTCTGTCCATCGTACAAGACTTTGTTCGATGGATGGACAGAAATGGACGTCTCGGACAGTTCCTTCTTGGTGGCCACCACCACAGCATTTAGAGAGACACCTTTTGTAAGGAAAGTTTTATCCTCGGGGGATGTAATGAATTTATTTGGTCTCCAAGGGACAGGATCCACTGAGTCTGGAGTCTCCCATGCCTTTCGACAAATTAGGTCCATGAGTTTGTCGAAAGGCAGACACACCCAAGTGGCGGAAGAGCGATACCAGGTAGAGAGGGTCCTCCTCAGAATGGCTGATGGGCTTTTCAGCCACCTCTCTGCTTAAGTATTTCTATGAAGTCTGCAAAGGAGATATCCTCAGAGGGTGACCGTGAGGACCCTTCTGACTCATCGAGGTCTGTGTCAGATGTGACAGACTCCTCTGGGGAGTCCAGATGCTTCCTCTTGCATAATCTCTTGCGAGGGACCTCTTCAGATGGGTATTCTGAAGGGGTTTCAGAAGAGAGGGGTTCACGCAATGTGGCATCTTGAGGCTGTGGGTCTCCTCGTCTGTGTGGATACGGTTGTGCCGAGATGGAGACCGGTGCCTTTGGGGGGAGGAATGACTGGATCTGAGAGTGGAGCTGCCTCGAAGGCCCCCTGCCTATGATCCAAGGAACCTCCCAGCTCCGAAGAACTAGAAGGCATCCCCAGCACCAAAGGGGTTGGCTCCGAGGCCGATGTAGGAGCTGAGCTAACGCATGCCGAATCCCCGAGAGGCAAGTTCGGATCAGACAAATGTCCAATCTGATTGTCCTCCCCGGACCCGACCGAAGAACATGGGCTCCTAGACTCCTCGAGCTCACATGGCACCAAGGAAGTCAGTGCAGTAGTCGGAGCTGAAGATCCTAGAACAGATCTCGACCCCGACGGTTCCACTACGATCAGCTCCATGCATTCCAGCTCTGTGGCGGCAAGTCTGGTCAGAGGAGGAATCAATGGTGAAAGGGCAGGTCTGGACAGTTCCGAAACCCTCTGGGTCGGCTCCAACAAAAATTTGGCTAGCACCAGTGTCCTCAAAAGTCTCCGTACCGCATGATCCACATCGTCATTAGAAAGGCTCTTGGGGGATCGAGAGGATGGAGCAGGAGATCTTGAAGCTTGAAAGGTTGGTGACCTTAACATCGGAGAAACCGTCTCCAGTTCTGGTGACTGTCTCTGAGCTTGAAACACTAACAGTTCCGATAAAGAAGGAACCGAGGTGGATGGTTTCTTGGGCTCGATAGATTTCGGGTCCAATAAGGACAGTTTTGGCAACTTTTTAGTCGGTTCAGAATGATCCGATGAAGTAGATGAGAATCTTTTACCCGATTTCTCTGATTCAGGAGAAGGGGAAGGGGTCTGTTTTGTAGGACTCTGACCTTTTCATATGGCCTCTGAAAAGGAAGTCTTCAATAACCCCCTAATTATCAACTTATTCTTTCTTTCAAGAAGAATCCTGGAACTAAATGAATGGCAAATGGAACATGAGTCTTGTAAATGTACTGCTCCAAGCCAGTACACACACACAGTATGACCATCAGTTATCAACATTTTCTGAGCGCACTATGAAAACTTTTTAAACCCAGAGGGTTTAGTGTCTTTTGGCTGTTTAGACATGTTAATAGCAAAAAACAACTTAACACCACAACTATGTAAATATGAAAACACTCTAAGGGAAAAGTCCTCTAAATCAAACAGGCTAAGCAGCCCTCTAACTAAAACAAGCTAGCTTGGTGGATGAAGGAAACACCAGAAGACAAACAGCTTTTTTTTTTTTTTTTTTAAGAAGCTTTACAGAAAGAAAGAAATATCTTACACACACACACACACACACACACACACACACACACACACACACACACACACACACAGACATACACACACACAGGGAAAAAAGCCCTCTAACTTACACGGGCTGAGCAGCTCTCTAACCTAAACAAGCTAGCTTAGGTAATATGTCAAAACTCCAGATAAACAGCTAGTCAAAATCAAATTACGTAACAGTTATTAAGTAACGCACACAGAAAAGGAAAAAAAGCACTTTACATAAACCGGGCTAGGAAAAAACCCTCTTAGTTAAATATCTACGATTAACTAATTATCAACACTCAAAAATTAAACAGCTCAAAACAGCAAGCCTAAAGAAATAGTTATTTAAAACACACAGTGGGAATGCCAGGATAGGGAAGGAAAAAACAGGCAGTGAGATTAAAGATAGCCACAGTAAAACAGAAGGTAATGAACACAGTCAAAAATCTTTTAAAAGAGTTAAGTAATTAAAGTATGCTAAGCTACTAACTATTTTAATCCCAAAAGGGGGGACTATTAAATTTAGTAGAGAAATAAATGACTGAAAGAAAATCACTTAGCCAGAACCAGTGTGAAGTACCCAATCTGTTTAGAAGCAAATGAGATCTAGGGAATTCCCTAGGGCATCATGGGATAAGGTGTAAGCCACAAGCTAGTTGAAGACCTCAAGCTTTTGTAAATGGCAGAGTCGGAACAGAGGATCAGTTCCGAACCCAACCAGTACAGAATGAAGGCGAGATTGAGATAGGACAACATCACATCATAAGTTTTGCAAGTGCAAAGAGTTGGTAGATTTAAAAAATTCCCTACAGAGTATGCTGAATTGCCTAGATATAATAAGACCTTGTTAAGTTTAATTTTGGTGGCTGCAAAAAAACGCAATTACTAGAAAATGGAAATCAAAGTCTAAACCAACTGTATTTGAAGAACTGAATATTGTAACGGAGATAAAAGAACTGAAAGTGGGATGGTTAGAAAATGGAAAAGGCAAGTTACATGGAAATAAATGGAAACTGGGAATACATGCAGAATAATGTTCAGGAGAAGGGCTGAGGTTTAAGGGAAGGCGGAAATTGAGTCAATCTATGTAATATTGGACTGATGACAGTTATAAAAAGAACATGTGTAATGTATAATGTATGTAATTGAAAAAGTACAGTTTTGTACATACCATAAATGTAGATGTTCGAGTGTACACCCTGCTGCAGTCATCACACTTGGGTTATCCTGTCGTCAGGCGATCCCGCAGTCGGCCGGAATTCCAAAGTCTTGGTCTGGCGTCGGTTGCTGTCGCTTCTTCCCTGACGTCAGTGCGCCAGGGGTATATATAATGTATCCGACGCCATTTTCTTCAGTTTTTCTTGCCCCAGATGTCAGGTGCCCCCAAAAAGGTGGTCAGTAATTAGTACCAAATTAAGTAATTTTTGCACAAACACAAAATCCCTCCAGCTATAAGCAAATACATCAGGAAGGTATTGTAGAGATTTAGTCAGTTAGATCAGAGGGGATGGAGGGAGGGTAACCTGGACTGCAGCAGGGTGTACACTCAAACATCTACATTTATGGTAGGAACAAAACTGTACTATGTTCATCGTGTTACCCTGCTGCAGTCATCACACTTGTGTAGAATCCCAAAGCTAAAGATGGGTGGAGGAGTTATAGAGGGTTAGAGGAGGCTAGAGGGCCCTGCAGAATTGCAGTGGCGAAGCCAGCTCTAGTCTTAGAGTAAAGTGGTAAGTGATAGTGTTTGGTAAAGGTGTGTACTGAACTCCAAGTTGCAGCTTCCAAAATCTCCTTGGTTGGAACCCCCCTGAGGAAGGCTGTAGATGTTGCTGTTGCCCTGGTAGAGTGGGGCCTAATGGTAGCAGGAACTGGTTTTCCATGATGGGTATAGCAAAAACGAATGCAATGTCCTATCCATTTGGAAATGGTTTGTTTTGATATAGCCTTCCCTTGTGAAGCTGTAGTATAGGATACAAAGAGCTGGTCAGATTTTCTGAAAACCTTAGTTTTATCCAAGTAGTAACGAAGTTGCCTGTGAATGTCCAAGGAATGCAGGAGTCTTTCTCCTTTGTTCTGTGGATTTGGGAAGAAGGTGGGTAAGTGGATGGTTTGATTTAAAGCCACACTGGAAACCACCTTAGGCATGAAGGAAGGATTAGTTCGTAGAGAAACTCTGTCTTGATGGAAAATGAGGAAAGGTTCCATTGCCATTAGTGCCTGCAGCTCTGAGACTCTTCTAGCTGAAGTTATTGCTAGCAGCAGGACAGTCTTCCATGATAGAAACTGTAGATCTGCAGAGAAAGCTGGTTCAAAGGGAGGTAGCGTAAGTTTTTCCAGAACAAAACTGAGGTCCCATGTTGGTGTAGGTGCTCTCCTGGGGAGTCTAATGTTTTTTTGCCCCTCTGAGGAACTGTCTTAGAAGTGGATGCGAAAATAAGGGTGGATCCGTGTTGTAGTGGGTTGAAATAGCTGATGCATGGATTTTAATGGAAGAAAAAGAAAGTCCTTTGTGCAACATCTCAGTTAAGTACTGTAGAATCTGAGGCATGTGAGGCTGAAGTGTGTTTTGGTCTTTAGCTTGGTTCCAGGCACAAAACCTTTTCCATTTGTCCAAATAGGCCTTCCTGGTGCTGGGCCTCCTAGCTTCCAGAATAACATCCATAACTGCTTGGGAAAGAGGAGCTGGCTGGATGCTTAGGTGATTTGCCATGCAGCCAGATTTAAGGTTTTGAGCTGGCTGTGAAGAATCTGATTGTTTTGCTGTGTGAGCAAATGGGCAATTTGTGGTGAAATCCAAGGTGGGCCCTGGGCCATATTCCTCAATAGTGGGTACCAGTGCTGGCGTGGCCAGTCTGGGGCTATGAGTATCAGTTGTGGTCTCTCCTTTCTGACTTTCAAAAGCACCTTTGTGAGGAGAGGCAATGGAGGGAAGGCATATACTGTCAGGTTTTTCCTACTGAATGAGAGTGCGTCCACTTTCCAAGCTTGATGGTGCAGTGTCCTTGTACAAAATTTTGTTAGTTGATAGTTTTGAGGACTGGCAAACAAGTCTATGTCTGGAAGGCCCCATTTTTGAGTTATCATTGCAAATACTTGTGGATCCAGTTTCCACTCGTGGGGATCCATGATGTTTCTGCTGAGGTCGTCTGCCAATGTGTTCTTTTTTCCTGGCAGGAACTGAGCTTGTAACTGAACTTGGTAAGCCAGAGCTGTGTTCCACAAGGTCATTGCTTGCCTGCATAGAGGGTAGGAGTGTGTACCCCCTTGTTTGTTTATGTACCACATTACTGTGGTGTTGTCCGTCCTTATTGTAAGTTGTCCTGGATGTAATAGATTCTTGAAGGCTATCAGAGCATTCTGTACAGCTAGCATCTCTTTTTGATTGATGTGCAGATTCCTTTGATCTGCAGTCCATGCGCCTTGAACGCACTGTCCTGCCATGTGTGCCCCCGAGGTGTAGTCCGATGCATCTGTTGTCATAGTATGCCTGTCTGGGGGCAAGGTGAAAGGCTGACCCTTGCTGAAGTGACATGCCTGTGACCACCATAGAAACTCCTGTTGTAGGCAGGGAATGAGAGATATCAGTGTCCAAGCTGTGGCTGTGTTGAGACCATACACTTTTTAGGTACCACTGTAATTTCCTCATATGCAGCTTTGCAAATGGTATTAGTAGTATGCAAGATGCCATGAAGCCCAAGGCCTGCAGAATTTTTCTTGCAGGTAGTTGGGTCTTTGTTGCCATTGTTTTGAAATATTGAGTCAGTTGTAGTTGTTTGTCTGGCGTCAAGATAAGCCTTCTGGGCCATTGTATTCAAGGTGGCACCCAGGAATGTCATATTTTGTGAGGGTACTAATTTTGATTTCTTTTCGTTTACTGTGTACCCCAGGCAACTTAGAAGATGTTTTACAAAAGCCAGATGTTGTAAGAGGATGTCCTTGCTTTCTGCTTGGATGAGGCAGTCGTCCAGGTATGGTTATATTTGAATTCCTCTTTGTCTACAGTATGCAATTACTGGTGCCAGGCATTTTGTGAAGACCCTGGGCGCAGTAGATAAGCCAAAGGGCAGTGCAGAGAAATGGTAATGGGATTAACCTGCAATGAAACAGAGGTATCTTCTGCAACTTTGTCTGATAGGGACATGCAGGTATGCCTCCTTGAGGTCCAATGTTACTAGTCATGCTTTCTTGCCCAACATGGGAAGAAGCTGCTGTAGTGTTATCATCTTGAATTTGGGTACTTGTAAGAAGGTGTTTAGAATTGAAAGGTCCAGAATTGGTCTCCAGGCATTGTCCTTTCTGGGAACTAGAAACAGTCTTGAGTAAAATCCTTGGCCTTGCTCTCGAGTAGGTACCAGTTGAATGGCTCTCATGTCCATGAGAGCTGTAATTTGTTTTTGTGCCTCTGCCCATTGATTTTGTGGCAGGTTTGGCATTCCTCTTTTCATTGGCAAGGTGTAAAAATGGAATCTGTATCCTCGTGAAATTATGTCTAGGACCCATTTGTCCTTTGTGACAATGTGCCAGTTGTCTGAAAAAAGTGCGAGTTTTCCTCCCAAGGGGGCTGCCAAGAGAGTGTTGCTTGGCCAGATGAGGTGCAAGTCATTGAGTTTGCCTTCTGGTAGTTTGGGACCTGTCTTCTCCTCCCTTCTGTGTTGCAGTGTCCCACTGTCGAGGTTTGTACTGGGCTTGTGGTTATCCTCTGCCTCTTGGACGTCTGTATTTACCCCTCTGTGGTCTGTCAGTAGCTGGAAAGAACCAATTTTTTGTTGGCCAATTTCTGCTGAAGCGAGGGGGCTGTACCTGTAGGAAATCTTTGACTGTCTGCATAGATTTTGCCTTATCCTACATTTTCTTTAAGACTTCTTCTGCTTTAACTCCAAAAAGAACATCTTGCTGTAAGGGAGCATCTAGAAGCTTTGCTTTAACATGATCAGGCAGAGTTTGTTCCTTTAACCAAGCATGCCTACGTATAACAGACCCAGTGACAGCTGCTCTGCAGGAAGCCTCCAAAGAATCAAACCCACATTGTAAAGTATGTTTGTCCACCTGTTCAGTTGCATGCAACAGATCCTGCATTTGTTTCAATTCAGACTGTTGAGGGAGTGTGCTCATTTTTTGTCTTAACTGAGACATTAGAAATTGCTGATATTTTAGCATGTGAAATTGGCAATTTAGAGCCTTCATAGCTAGAGTGGCTGAAGTGTAAACCTTTTTCCCCCACCTGTCTAGTGCTCTGGAGTCCCTCTCAGAGGGTACAGGATTTTTTGCCATAGAAGCCTTAGCCCCTTTAGGACCCTGGGAGATAGTCTCTGGATCAGCAACAGGGCTTTTACAAAGAAATTTGTGGGAATCAGGCACTCTATAGTATCCGTCAGGTTTGGCTGGAGCAGGAGGCAGAGAATCTGGGTTCAAACTGGATTCTAAGTAAACATCATCCACAATGTCTAAAACGGGGGGGATGGCAAGTGGTCTGTGCTGGGGGAGTAAAAGAAACTCTCTGAGCCTTTTCTTTGAGTCAGAATAGTCCTGACCTTCCCAGTGAAAATGTCCCCTCATAGTGTGTAAAGTTTCCCCAAAGGAGTAGTCTTCAGGAGGAGAAGCTGAGGGAATAGAATCCTCAGCATCAGAATCTTCATAAGGGGAGAAGGAGTAATCTTGGTCCTCAGAGGAGCCTGAGGAAATAGACACTTGTTCAGAGGAGGCATAATCTTCCTCTTGTCTAGGCCTTTTGTCGGGTGGGGGTTGGGAACCCCTGATTAAAGCGATCAAGTCTTCAGCCATTTTGAGCATCTGTTTCTTAGGCATGGGGCCTTGAACTGGAGACTGAAGTGCAGTCATTTTAGGTTTAATAGGAGTCTTGGTCTTAGGATACATTTTAAAGGTGAGCGTCGTTGGTCTGAAGACGCCTTCAGAAACCGAAGGTGTTTCTGTAGCACCGACATCTTTTTCAGCAGTGTCGTCAGTAGGGGCTAGACAAAATGGCTGCGTCGGCCTAGTACTCTCCGCCAAAAGCTCCGAAGCGGTCTCGGGTTCCAGATCTGCGGTAGTCAGGGGCTGCGTCGAGCCTCACTGAAGACCGGTGAACCGAAGACGGGACCAACCGAGGCCTCGGAGTCTGGCTTGGGTCTAGGCTGCCTGTCTTTATCCTTGCGTTTTTTGTGCACGCCGGTAGTCGGTTGCTCCGACGGCATAGTGTAGTTAAATTTTCTACCGAAGTAGTGTCGTGCGAAATCAAAGCGTCTTTTTATAGTACGCTTATTAAACCTAGCACAAAAACGACAACCAGTGACGTTGTGGTCTGGGCCTAGGCAAGGTATGCAGTAAGAATGAAAATCCTTATGAGGTATTTGCTTCCCACAAGAAATACAATTGTTAACTTTTTCTGACATCGGTCTGAGGCAAGAAAAGTTTCCCCAACGGGGTACTTAGTTTTATTGAAGACTTCGGATCTGAACTTCGACTTCGAAAATCTCAGGAGTCGGCCGACCGGCACTTGCTAACTGCTTCTGCTTCGGGCACCGCGCAAGAAAGACTGGAGAAAATGGCGTCGGATGCATTATATATACCCCTGGTGCACTGACGTCAGGGAAGAAGCGACAGCAACGGACGCCGGACCAAGACTTTGGAATTCCGGCCGACTGCGGGACTGCCTGACGACAGGATAACCCAAGTGTGATGACTGCAGCAGGGTAACACGATGAACTTCATGTTAATATCGCTTGTGTTCCTTTATATTACTGCATGTTTGCCTATAACTTAAGTGATAATTTAATAAAGGGGAATTGACTTCTGGAGATGATGGCTCATACAGACAATAAGACAGTACTAAAATTATTATGGGTCGCTGAGGCTTCAGAAAGGCTCTTTTAATCAGGGGGGTGGTAAAGAACTGTAAAGAATTTGTTCTACGGATTTGTCTAATCAAAAGCCACCACAACTGGTCAGTAAGAACAAAGTATGGGAAGTTTAGCACAGGTGAGACAGGTAGGTGTACACCTCTAGCCACCACAGCTACCAAACTATGCCTTGCACTGCATTACTACAGAGTTTCCATTGATGGCCCTTTTACTAAAGGTCTGCTGACACTCTCTGTCAGGCTACTGAATAAAACGAGAATGTCCTGGGTGAAAGAAAACAACACTGTCCAGTGCCCCTACACAGGGAAGAAGGCAGTGGTCCATCCATGTTTTAGCAACATGCATCACTTCCATATTTGAAAGTTAGGACACCTCGCTGCAAAAGAGGAGAGACAAAAGTTATATACTTACTATAACATATCTGTAGGAATGGGACCTACCTTAGCAACCACCAGTAGTGAGGCTAGAGGCATTAGGACTGCTTGGCACTGCACATATTCCTATGCTTCTACATCACCTCCTTATTAATCTACAATGCACTGTAGTACTGCTCATTTTCAGAAATGAAGTAGCTGTGTAGAGGCTAAATGGTAACAAGCAACAGACAAAAAAATACACTCAACAACCAAGGAAACAGTTGGATTACTACAGAGGAGTGCCACACACCAACAAATTTATCACATTACTTATAAGTGATTTGGTACAGTTTTGTAATGGTCTGTTTTAATTTTAAATGCACTACAACAGCAGTATCACTTACTGTAGTGGCATGTAATCTTTGGTGGAATTATTTCCTAGCTGAAATTGTCAAGACAATGCTTCCATTGGAATTCCGGAAACTATTTTTTTACTGAACCTCCACCCCCCAGTATGTCATGTGTGGTTAGCAGTACTAAAGAACAGCTGGAAATACTGAAGCATGGCAGGTTTTTTCAGAGGCTTGCTCTTACTTTTATGGGCTTCAGCTGAGATAGGATAAAAACAATGTAAATGCATTCACATTCATATTTGTAATATAATCAATATTAGACTGGGTGTTTTACGTGGCACTACTTTTTAAGGAGTTACGGTTATGTTTGCGCAATGGAGAAATTGGATGCACCTCTGTGATGTACTGCTGGCAGCCTCATGCTTGTTGCAGTTCACTTTTGAAAATGGCATGAATAGTGTGTTTTGTTGTGTGGAAATAGTTACTCATTTATGTAATGCTTTCAAGCTGACTACGCAAAGATATGTTGTTTGTTGTGTTGTGCATACCCTCTCAACTGAATATTGTAGAATGTACCTCAGTTTTCACACACACACCTTTAGTATAATACCCCTGAACATTTCATACATGACTCCCATCTTCACACATCACAGTTTGTCCATGATCTACTCCTACCATGATCATTACACCCTATCACCCTCCAAATAGTTTTGTGAATAAGCCCTTGTACTCTAGAGAACTGAGCTACCTACCTTTCTTACAGTTTCATACTACACTTGCTTCTAAAATAATAAAAAGTTCACATTACATACAGAAAGACTGAAACAATGCACCAAATTTCACTCCTTTGCCCAAGGACAACTGTGTGTGTGTGTGTGTGTGTGTGTGTGTGTGTGTGTGTGTGTGTGTGTGTGTGTGTGTGTGTGTGTGTGTGTGTGCGCATACGCACACGTGTGCATGCATGTATAACACAATGTGTTATAGCTTCTGAGAGGATCACTGCAGTGCTCATTCCTTATTTTATATTCAGACTGAATTATATGGATCTGTTTGAAAATTCCCTTAAAACAATTATGTGGACTTTTTTTTTCTAATAGAAGCAGTGATGTCCAAATTGTTGGTTTAACTTTTGATTTTGGAATTCTAAAGCCCTGCAAGGGTTGCTCTTGTTTGAGTTCAGCAAGAAGTTCAGAGAACAGTGATATTGATGAAGCTCCATATCATAATGAAATACTGCTGTAAAATAACTACTTGGCCAGCAATCTTCTATCTTATCCTATATTATGTCTTTTTGGCCACTTAGACTGCACCATACTCTCCTGAACTTTACAATGTGGTAAAACTTTCATAACATTGTAAAGTTCAGACCAGTCCACAGAATTGTTTTTAGGGAATGCCTTACAAGACTAATTGTCAGAGAGTACTCCAGAGAGAATTACAGGAAGGTGGCGTATCACACAATGAAAAATAACAGAAAACGATGAAAATTACTGTAAAATCATGAAACAATTATGGCAAAACAATAGAAGGAGGCATTTCTACAATAATACAACCATGAAGGTAAGAACAGTGGCAAAACACTAAGAACATAACTTCTGTATCTGATATGATAAGGGACCTAAACCTTGTCACCACAATAAACAGGGCATGCTGGAGGGATAGATTCCTGTCCTAAAGACTTCCCATACTTTAGAACAGGCTACCCATCTATGTCAAGCAAAGTTCTTCAATTAGCACTCTTCAAGAAAAATCTTGATGAGTGGATGGGAAATAGGAAATACACCCCGGGGATCACTTCTGTGTGTCTGCTCGACAGTGGCACAGGAAAATAACATTCTTGGGTGGTGTAAGCCAGGGAACCTTGCTGGCTAGGCTTACGTAGGCCCTTGGGCCAATAGCCTAGTACTGACCTATGAACCTATGAGTAGGGCAATCCCTCAGTAACCTCTAGGATAGCATCATAAATTCTTCTAAATGGTAGGGCCTAAGACAGAATATCCCACAATGCAGCTGTTCCAAAGGATGCCCTACAACTATAAACCAAATCCTATTTATAATGCCTGGTGACGGTGGTCAAGGTAGACCAAGCAGCAGCACAGATATCAATCAAGGCATTCCTGAAGATTACTGATGAGGCAATCACAACCCTACAAATACGCCTTAAGCAGACCAGGGAACTTATTCTCAAGGGCAGTGTAACAGAAGTAAATATAAAGGGAAAGTGACTTAGAAAGGTGACCCATGCATCTGAGACTAAAAGAAATGAAAAGCTGTAAATTTTTCCTGGCAGACTTAGTCTTATCTTAAAAAAGTGCAAATGCTGATGTACATTAAGGCAATGAAAATACATATATGTCTCATGGTTAGTATACTGCAGAATTAAAGGCAGGCAAGTAGATGCCTGATTAAGGCAAACCTCAGAAGCTACCTTTGGTATAAACGAAGGGGTGTGGAGAAGAAAAGGATGCTCTTTATGGAGTAGCAGGTAAAGTTGAGCAGAGAGAGCATGAAGCTCAGTGACTCTCTTCAATGAGATAAAAGAAACCAGAAACAGCTCTTTACATAAGATAAATTAAAGTTCTGCTGAAGCGGTCAATTCAAAGGTGCCTGATTATGCTTTCCCAATACAAAGTATAGGTCCCAAGGAGGAGGAGTTGGCTCATGGAACAGAGACCTCAAGAGTAAAGAAGCTTTGAGGAGACCCTAGAAATTTCTCAACAAAGCCAAGGTGACTAATGTTGGCCTCAATGAAAAAGTACAGTTTTGTACCTACCATAAATGTAGATGTTCGAAGATCCACATTGCTGCAGTCCTTACATATGGGTAGTCCGCTGTCCTCGGTCGGCCCGAATACCAAAGTATTAGGCTGACGTCGGTCAAGGCGCTTAAAACTGACATCAGGACGTCAGGGTACAAAAGCGCATGACCGACGTCATATCCTCAGTCTTTTCTTGCCCCAGATGTCAGAAGGCCCTAAAAGGAAAGGCCGAAGCCAAAAAACAGCAAACACCAACCCAACACCCCTGCACTAACCATATTTACAATATTTACAATCCAAACTACACAACCACCTCTAACTACAGAGGGGAAGGAGGGAGGGTTAATTGGACTGCAGCAATGTGGATCTTCGAACATCTACATTTATGGTAGGTGCAAAACTGTACTATGTTCTTCATCTCACATTGCTGCAGTCCTTACATATGGGTAGAATCCCAAAGCAGAGGTAAGGGAGGATGGCAAAACTAAAAAGCATTAGGAGCTGCCAAAATGCCCTGTAAAATTGCAGTGGCAAATCCAGCCCTAGATTTAGAGTAAAGTGGAAGGTGGTAATGCTTAGAGAAAGTATGCACTGAACTCCAAGTAGCTGCTTCCAAAATATCTTTAGTAGCCACCCCTTAAAAAGCTGTAGAAGTGGCAGTAGCCCTAGTGGAATGAGGCCTAATCCCAGCTGGAATCTCCTTACCATGATGGGAATAACAGAAAGCAATACAAAAACCAATCCACCTAGAAATAGTTTGTTTTGAAACAGGTTTGCCCTGAGAACCCAAAGCAAATGAAACAAATAACTGCTGAGACTGCCTGAACCCCTTAGTTCTGCTCAAATAATATCGTAACTGTCTGTGTATATCCAAAGTATGCAAAATCTTCTCCCCTTTATTTTGGGGGTTTGCATAAAAAGTAGGCAAATGAATAGTTTGGTTTAAAGCCACACTAGAAACCACTTTAGGCATAAAAGAAGGGTTAGTACGCAAAGACACCCTATCCTTGTGGAAAATTAAGAAAGGCTCAACCGCCATAAGGGCCTGTAATTCAGAAACCCTTCTCGCAGAGGTAATGGCCAACAAAAAAGCAGTCTTCCATGATAAATATTTCAACTCGGCCGTTGCTGCAGGCTCAAAAGGTTGTAGAGTGAGTTTCTCCAACACAAAATTGAGATCCCAAGCAGGAGTAGGAGCTCTACGTGGGGGTCTTATATTCTTTGCCCCTCTAAGGAATTGCTTAAACAAAGGATGAGAAAATAATGGTGGGTCACAGTCATAGTGAGCAGAAATTGCTGCAGCATGAACCTTTATAGAGGAGAAGGACAAGCCTTTGTCCAATAACTCAGTAAGGTATTGAAGAGCAACACTTAAATTAGGTTTAGAAACATCAAAGTCCTTTGCTGTGCTCCAAAATAAAAATCTCCTCCATTTATCTGCGTAAACTTTCCTTGTACTAGGCCTTCTGGCCTCCAAAATAACATTCAAAACTTGTTGTGGAAGCTGAGACCCTTCTGGGTTTAAAACAGAATATGCCAGGCTGTTAGATGTAGAGAGTGAAGTTTGACATTGAGTAAATGACTGTTCTCCTGAGACAGCAGGTGTGGAATCGAAGGCAAAGGCCATGGAGGCTCCCGTACCAGACTTCTCAGTAATGGGTACCAGTGCTGACGAGGCCAATCCGGAGCTATTAAAATCATGGTTGGCTTGTCCTGTCTGACCTTCAGGAGTACCTTTGGGAGGAGAGGCAGAGGTGGAAAGGCATACACGTGAAGATTGCTCCAATTGAATGAGAGAGCATCCACTTTCCAAGCCGTGGGATGAATCCTTTTTGTGCAAAACTTTGGCAGCTGGTAATTCAGTGGAGAAGCGAACAGATCTATGTCTGGAGTTCCCCATAACACTGTCAATTTTTGAAATACATGAGGATCCAATTTCCACTCGTGGGGATCCATAATTTGTCTGCTAAACACATCTGCTAAGGAGTTCTGTGCTCCAGGCAGAAACCTTGCCTGAAGATGTAGCTGTAAACTGAGAGCAGTCTCCCACAAAATCATTGCTTGTCTGCATAGAGGATAAGAATGTGTCCCCCCTTGCTTGTTGATGTACCACATGACAGTTGTGTTGTCTGTTTGAATCAACACCTGCCCTGGAAGAAGTAAATCCTTGAAAGCTATCAATGCAAATTGGACTGCTAACATCTCCTTCAAGTTGATATGTAAATGCTGAAGTCAGGCAGGCCACGTGTCTTGTACCCATTTTCCATTTAGATGAGCTCCCCAAGCTTTGTCTGAGGCATCTGTCGTTAGAATCTGACTCGCCTCCGGTCGGGTCACAGAGAGTCCCTTGTTTAGGTGACATTCCTGAGCCCACCACAAAAATTCCTTTTGAATGCAAGGTATTATCTGAATGACAGTGTCCAAATCTTGGCAGTGTTAGTCCATACATTTTGAGATACCATTGTAGCTTCCTCATATGCAGTTTGGCATTGGGAAGTACCAGAATACAAGATGCCATGAACCCCAAGGCTTGAAGGACTGTCCTTGCAGTCAGCCTGGACTGACGAGACAACTGGTGGAAGTAAAGAGAAAGATTCTTTTATTTGTCCGGGGTCAAAAAGGCCATCTGGGATGCTGTATTCAGTCTCACACCCAGAAAGCACATGTCCTGAGAGGGTACTAGACTGGACTTTATTTCGTTCACAGAATACCCTAGGCATCTTAACACTGCCATCACATACTGTAAATGATGAAGAAGTTCGTCCTTTCCTTGAGCCAGAATCAGGCAATCGTCCAAATAAGGATAGATTTGTATTCCTCTTAGCCTGAAGAAAGCTACCACTGGAGCCAGAACCTTTGTGAACACTCTGGGCAGTAGATAAGCCAAAAGGCAATGCAGAGAACTGATAATGAAAAGTCCCAGCCCGAAACGCAGATACTTCCTGCAACAGGGCCTGATAGGAACATGAAGGTAAGCCTCCTTGAGATCCAGAGTCACCATCCAGTGATCTTTGCCCAGTAGAGGTAAAAGCTGTTGTAACGCCAACATTTTGAACTTGGGAATGTCCAGATATGTGTTGAGGATAGATAAATCCAAAATTGGTCTCCACGTGTTCCCTTTCTTTGGTACTAGAAACAGGCGAGAATAAAATCCTAGGCCCACTTCTGGCAGAGGGACCGGTTGTATAGCTCCTATCTGAAGTAGTAGAGAAATCTGTTTGTGAGCCTCTAGTCTTTGCTGAGGAGGAACGTCTGGCATGCCTTTGAAAGGAGGTAAGGTATGGAAATAAAACTTGTAACCTTGGTGTATGATATCCAATACCCATTTGTCTTGGGTAATTAAAATCCAATTCTCTTTGAAAAGTGCCAACCGTCCTCCCAAAGGTGCTGCCAGGCATGAAGGATCTGGCAGCTGAAAAAGTAGGTCATTGGGCCTGTTTACGAAAGGACTGGCCCCTGCCCTCACTCGAAGACTGTGCAGGTGAACTCCATGTTCTAGGTCTGAAGGAACTCTGACCTCTGCCCCTACCACGTCTAGATCTACCCCTAGACTGAGAATCAGAAGGAGGATACGTCCACCCCTTAGCAGGCCAATTTCTACTAAACTTTGGAGGCTGAACTTGCAAAAAATCTTTAACAGTCTGCATAGACTTAGCCTTGTCTTCCAATTTCTTCGAGACTGACTCCACAGGTGGACCAAACAACACTTCAGACTGCAAAGGAGCATCCAAAATCCTTGTCTTAACACGGTCAGATAAATTCTGATCCTTAAGCCAGGCGTGCCTGCGAAGAACTGAACCAGTGGCAGCCACCCTAGAAGAGGCCTGCAAAGCATCAAAACCACACTGCAAAGAATGCTTACCCACCTGTTCAGAGACATGCACCAAATCTTGTAATTCTTTACAGTCAATGCCTTCTGCCAGAGCATCCACCTTAGATTTCAATTGCGAAAGAAGAAAATTTTGATATTTCAACATATGAAACTGGCAGTTCAAAGCCCTCATAGCTAAGGTAGAAGATGTATAGACCTTCTTTCCCCATCTATCCAAAGCTCTGGCCTCTTTATCTAGAGGAACCGGATTCTTAACAACAGAGGCCTTGACACCCTTAGGTCCCTGACTAACAGTTTCTGGGTCTGCCCTAGGACTCTTATAGAGATATTTATGAGCCTCAGGCACCCTGTAATACCTATCCGGTTTAACAGGCGCAGGGGGCAGAGAATCAGGATTAAGTGAAGCCTCTGAAAATACATCTTGCACAACATCCAGAACAGGGGGTATAGCTAAGGGCCTATGTTGAGGTAAAAACAAAAATTCCCTAAGCCTTTTCCGAGAGTCAGAGAAGTCCTGACCTTCCCACTTAAAATGTTCCCTCATAGAATGAAGTGTCTCTGAAAAAGAAAAATCTTCTGGAGGAGAAGCAGAAGGAGTGGAATCTTCTGCATCAGAATCAGAATAAGGAGTGTACTCCTGCAAGTCTTCAGCCGAAGACTCTGAATCATCCGAAGCCTGTTCAAAACCTTCCAACTCTGGCTCCACCCTAGGCCTCTTATCAGGAGGGGGCATAGAACCTCTAATCAGAGTAATCAAATCTTCTGCCATTTTAAGCATGTGCTTCTTAGGCACAGACCCTGCTGAACTAGGACTGACACCAGCAGAAGCTAAACCTGGCCTGCCTCTGGAAGAAGCCTTGGAAACAGAAGGAGAGGGCCTAACCCCCCTGGGAAGGGAGGGGAGTACAGAAACCTGAGAAGCCCCTTCAGCCTGACCTGCCTCAAGAGAGGCTACATCCTGCAAAATTAAAGTCTCCCCCTGAGACTCCAGAGAAGCCTCCATCGGAACCACCGGTTCCACTGAAGCCTCTAAAGAACCGGCGTCCGGAACGGACGACTCATCATGCCTGGGTTTAACCGCTTTGTCCTTGCGCTTCTTCGTGGAAGCGGGCGTCGGAGTATCCGACGGCATATTATAATTGCACCGCTTACCGAAGACCAGCCTAGCACAATCTAACCTTCGCTTAATAGTGCGCTTATTAAACCTAGCACAAAAGCGACACCTGACTACGTCGTGCTCAGGCCCCAAACAAGGAATGCACAAAGAATGGTAATCCCTATGCGGTATATCTGTTTCCCACAAGAAATACAATTATTCACTTTTTCTGACATCCGGTAATACACTGAGGCAAGAAAAAAACAAAATATTCCCCAACGGGGTACTTAGCCAACTTGGATTCGGTCTGAAACTCCGAACTCGAAAAATTTCAGAACGCCGAACGGCACTTGCAACGCTGCTTCTGCATCGGACCATGCCGCAAAAAAGACTGAGGATATGGCGTCGGTCATGCGCTTTTGTACCCTGACGTCCTGATGTCAGTTTTAAGCGCCTTGACCGACGTCAGCCTAATACTTTGGTATTCGGGCCGACCGAGGACAGCGGACTACCCATATGTAAGGACTGCAGCAATGTGAGATGAAGAACATCTGGAAATAGTGGCCAAGTAGACTTAGATGGAAGAAAAACTTATGCCACAGTAAAAAAATGCCACCGAACATAGCCAGGACCATTAAAAGAAAGGGATCCAACCCAATGGATCCAGCCCAAACAGGAAAAAAATAGTCTCATGCATCTGCTTGAACTGGAGAAATCAAACTATGAGGTGCAGTTGACACACATTCGAGTGACAGCCGGCTGATGGATGAGACAAGGAAGGTTTTTGCTGGTCTCAGAAAAAAATGGATTTTGCAGTAGATGAGGCACCAGCTCTGCTGGGGCCAATAACAGGCTATGAGGACTGAACAGCCTCAACCCATAGATGAACTTCACAATAACAGAAAATAGAGGGAAAACCCAGAGGAGCTCCCTTGACCACAAAAGGGTCTTCCCAGTGATGGGATGAGAAACAAAGTCCCTGCACTAGTACAGGAAGTGAAGTCACAAGTGTCTACCCCACATGTGAAAAAAAAATTCCCCTTCCTACTGAAGAAGCTGAGGGAGTACTCATATGGTATGAGAAGACAGATGCTTAACCTGTCTGCTGACAAACTGGATTCTCGGAGGATGTGGACTTGTACAAAAAGGTGGCTAGCAACCACAGCCCATTCTCATACACTCTCAGTCTTACAGCAGTGGGGATGAAATTGAGTTCCCCCTTTTTGTTGACATATCACATGGGAGACATGCTGTCTGTATGAATGGAAAGGTCATCTAGAGGGAAGAATGGGGAAGCCTGAAGGGAAAGGGAAAGTACCTTCATCTCTAGTTTGCTGAAGGGGAAATGACAGACAGAGAGATCTTCAGGTTACCACATTCCTTACGATCCCTGCAAACATATCCATGATGATAATCACCCTGACACTCAAGATAAGAAAATCCTCTACTAAGACTGCCATTAGCGAGTACTGGACCAAAGAGTCCACTGAAGAACTCTCATGTTGGTCAAAGAGATCATGGGAACGGCTACTGCCATCAGGTCTACTATTATAACACACTGAGCAGCTGTCATTCAGGATGAAACTGGAAGAGCAGCAGCTCTCAAGATCAAAATCTGAGCTTTGTTCATGGGGGGCCTGGCTTTTCCATTGAAAAGACTGCAAATAAGACATGCTGACATCCAGAGAAACACTCATACACTGAAACAGGGAGACCAGGGACTTCTTTGCCAGGATAATCTGATCTTGAGAAACCTCAGCTAGAAGCCAGTCACACAAGTATGGAAACATTTTCGCTTCTTGCAGACAATGATGTGCTGCCACTATGGACCTACATTTAGTGAACACCCTGGGAGCTGAAGTGAAACCATATGTAAGCATCCGGAACTTGAAATGATTGGTTCCAATCCTGAAACAAAGAAGTCTCTGGGATTATGTACATATTTTGACATGCAGGTAAGTATCCTGGAGACAGAAAAAAGCATCTCCAACCTGATTTGGCTACACATGAAAGGATAATCTTAATTAAAGCCACATTGAGAATATCGTTGTGAACAAAGGTATTTAAGCCACTTTCATTTAGAATGGGTCTGAAGAATCGTATCTTTATGAGCACAAAAAATAACCCATTTAGAATGGGTCTGAAGAATCTTATCTTTATGAGCACAAAAAATAACTCAAAGTAGAAATTTTGGCCTTTCTGCTCTGGTGGACCTTCTGGACATCCTTCTTGTCCAAAAGATAATGCATAACTCTTGCCTAGTACTATTTTAAGTCTTCAGCTGGGGAGTCCTTGACAAAAAAATGCCTAGTCCATAGGAAGATGCAAAACCTTATTAGCATTACATGAGATCAGAACCACTGTGGCCATGGTGGCCCAGTTAACTTTGGTAGCCACCTTTGTAATATTCAGTGATGGTGAAACCACACTGATATATCTCAAGACCCTTTGGATGTTCCTCTCCTGAATGTTCAAAGGGACAGAAGGCCATCCCCTTTCTGATGCATCATTTCCAATGTCCCCAAATCTTGCTTAGCAACTACCTATGAACCTATTACAAATGGCTGAGCAGCAGAAAATACATGGTCCTGGGGTGAAGCTTGAGTCACAGCAGAACAGACTGCCCAAAAAATGCCAAGCATCATAAAGCTTTTGAAATAGAGTCACAGTCAAGACAGAGCTAGAACCTCCAGATGATACTGCCTCATTAAGGCTTGAAATATCAACATGGACATCAAACAGGATAATGTCAAGAACTATTCCAATTTCCTGACTCTGGGAGAGGAGGCAAGGAAACAACCAGTGCAAACAAAAACAACATTGAGAAAGACAACACCAAAGTCAGTACCAAGTAACCTGTTGGCCATAGCACTCCTAGGTGCAAAGGAAGAATTGAGGGAGCCATTAATTAACACAGGTGGCCAACCAATGTTAATAGCAGTACTGAGTGATCTAGCTGCAAGAGAGCATGGGCATTAAAAAAGATGAGGAGGAAGACTGCAGAGGTGGAGACTGCTCAATCAACAGACTCTTAACTGAAGAAGGGAACTCTGGCCCACAGAGTCCATAAACTGGGTCATCACCTTGAATGGACACTCCATAGTGTTGAATGAGACCTCAAAGTTCAAAGGATAAAGCAGGTGCATCCTGACCTTCTGTGACACTGAGGTTTGAATCTGGAGGTAGAATACTTCTACTGTCACTTGGTCTCACACACACAGAAAATGAGGACAATGCTGTAGGACTCAATTACCTAGAAACCAAAAGAAAAACAGAACTTGGGGTAAGTGATAATTCATTTGATGCTTAAGCAAAAGCCTGGGTAGCTATTGCTGGTACAGATACAGTGTGAGCATTTTCCAACTATGTTGACAAATGGCCAGTATAATGTCCTGGCAGCCTTCACACTGGTCCTCTCTATATGCTCCCCCAAAGCAGAAATATGGTTATTATATGGGGGGATTTTCTCCCTGCTGGGTCATGCAAACAACCCTCTCTCAATAATGACTAAAGAGGGCCTTGCCTAAAAATACAAAGTGCAAACACAAAAATACCTGCAATCAAAAATAAGTACAGGTGTAAAGGAAAAGAGGAGCACCTGGAATGGAGAAAACCACCAAACCAAAAGCAACTATCACAGCTGTGAAACAGCTCTGCTAAGTGAGCAAGAAAAGATGCCATCTCAGCTCCAAAATAACCCATATAAAGGCTAAGCAAACTGTGGACATCTTGCAGGTCAATCTTAGATGTGCACTGCCACAGACATCTGAAGATGGCTCCAACATGGTGCATTATAAGGTAACAGGGAGGGGGTGTAGCACACATGGCATGTTTAGTGTGCCCAATGGTCTTAATACCTGTGGCCTTAGCCTATAGATTAACGAAGATGATCCCACAACTATCAGGTAACTGCTTCTCCCTGCTTTTTATAATAGCACCACTTCTGTTATTTCTCTAGAGCATGGTGACCTCAGATAGCAGAAGACTGTGAAAGATGACAGCAATGCCATATACCTTATAATTTTTTTATATGGAATTTAGAAACATCCTGCCATCACAGATACTATGACATGTAGTTCAATGAGCCAGGTCTACCAGTTCAAAAGATATGCATTAGTTATTCTCATCTGCATTGCATCTGGCAGTATGAATGTCATTCCTCTTGCCAGGTTAACGAAACTGAGCTATGAAAAATAGAAGTTATGTACTCACCATAACTACGTATCTGTGTTGTTTATTGTCATTCTTCCTCAACAAATGGATCTCGGATCCAGCTCAGCTGCATTTCTTCCAGACTGTTAGATCTGCCTCTCAAGCTCCTCCCCTTACCCATAACGCCCATAATTCTGCATTACCTCTGATTGAGTTTTTTGCTCAATCCATAAAAGGCTGATTATAACTTACAGAAGGAAGAATAGAATAGGGGCTCAAACAGGAACAGTGGTTCGAAGATTTCTAATAAAATCACTCCAAAAGATAAAGAAGAGGGGAAAGGAGGGTGGGACGTTGAGGAAGAATGAAAATGAACAACACAGAAGATATAACTTTTATATCTGATGCTGTCATTCTCATTCATTCCTCAACAGATGGTACAGAGTCCTCAGCTACTACAACCCTGAGTGGCCCCTCGAAGGATATTCCAGAGTACGGCTACAACCTTGAGTGGCTCTCACAGAAGAATATTCCAGAGTACTGCAGGACCAAAGGCAGCCCTACTTCTGGAAATGAGATCCAACTATGTAATGAGCGATAAAGGTAGGGGCACTGGACCAAATGGCTGCAGCACAAATGTCTTCAACAGAGGCACTAAGCATAGAATGTAGACAATGCAGCCATAGATCTAGTGGAGTGAGCTTTAGGCGATCTTGTTAAGGCAGACTTCGTACAGATTAAACATATAGGATACCATCCATTAACCAATTTGCTAAAGTGACTTTAGAAACTGGTTTCACCAATTTGTTATGGGGAAAGGAAACAAACAGTTGGTCAGACTTTCTAAAATCCTTCATTCTATCAAGATAAAAATGAAGCTGTCTATGTACATACAAAAGGTGAAGCATGTACTCTACTGGAAAATTTTGGAAAGACGACAGGCAAGTTGATTACTTGGTTGATGTTTGTTTCAGAGGCTACTTTCAGTAGAAAAGATGGACTGGTACGTAAGGTGACTGTCTTTATGGAAAATCAAATAAGGTGGTTTTGAAGAGAGTGCTTGGAGTTCAGAAACTTGCCTAGCTGAAGTTACAGCCACTAGAAAGATGGTCTTCCAAGACAACAACTTCAGATTAGACTTGGCTGAGGTCTCAAAGAGAGGCTGAACCAAGCTCTGCACCATAAGTGTAAGGTCCCATGGTGGAGTAGGGTCTTTAATCGGGGGTCTAAGAAAGAAGGTACTTTTAAGGAAAGCTTTGCATAACCTGGATAATGCTTGAGGGAAAGCATTATCTCTGGTGAAATAATTAGATGGCTGCTAGGTGGACTTTGATGGTTGAAAAACTAGTACGTTCCTGAAAAACTGAAGCAGGAAAATCTAAAGCAGCAGGAACAGCAGCAGTAAAGGGATCTAATTTTCTTTGATGCACTTAATAAGAAAATATTTTCCATTTACTCTAATATATTTTTCTAAGTGAGGCCTTCTGGGATAATAAAATTTGGCAAACTGGGGAACAAAGCCTGGGTTGTCTAGCCATCACTGGAATTGAAGAAATCATATGGTCAACTTGAGGCCTAGAATATCTGGGTGAACCATCCCCGAGAGGCAAAGCGATCATAGGCTGACCCATTGATGAAAGAGTTCTCCAACACCATATGGTTGAGAGACCACTATAACGTATCAGTATAGTCCTGCTGAACTTGCCAGCTTGAATGTTGGACTTCCTCGGTATGTGCACTGCTAGAAAAAAGCAGTTGGAGGAGATCATCCATTGCTATACTCTCTCTGCTTCTTGGCAAAGGAGGTAGGACCTGGTTCCCCCATCTGTTGATGTACCAGACAAACACGTTGTCCGTTTGTTTAGTAATTTTCTCTACAGGAACAGAGCAATGAAACGCCTGCAATGCTAGAAGGACCCCTTTCATCTCTAGGATGTTGATATACAAGTTGGTCTCTTCTGGGGACCATGTGCCTTGAACAGTCCATCCTTAGAAATGTCACCCCACCCCAACTGAGAGGCATCCATGGTCTCCGTGGCAGTTGGGGGTGGAAACACAAAGGGACATCCTTGACAAACTATGTTGGATTGAATCCATCAAAGTAGGGAGTCCCTGCAAACCCAAGAAAGTTCTATAGGATGGTTCAAAGGCTGTTGAAGAATCAACCACTGAACTGCTAGAGTCTACTTGAAGAATCCGCATGTGGAAACGAGCAGCTGATAGCTGGGTAACCACCACATCTACTGACCATAAGGCTTGAAGAACCAACTTTGCTGAGGGAGTAGGATGTGAAAGAATCTGCAATTTTAAGGTCTGACTGACATGCAGTTTTGAGATCTGTATTCTGTTTGGTGGAAGAAATGGCAACTGATTGGTTGTGTTCAGATAAGCTCCTATAAACTCAGAGACTTGAACCGGCTGAAGGTGGGACATGGAATAATTGACTGTGATCCCCAAAAACTGGCACAATTGGAGTAAGTAGTCCTTGGCTTTTTCGAGGAGATGCCTGGTTGGGGCAGTGAGGAGCCAGTAGTCTAGATAAAGAAACACTCTGAATCCAAGTAGTCTGAGATGAGCTGCTACCATTGCCATACATTTGCTGAACACCCTGGGGGCTGTGATAAGCCTACAGAACAGGACTCTGAACTGATGATTACAGGCCCCAAGTCAAAAGCACAGATATCTCCAGGAGTACCTATTCATCTTGATGTGATAGTATGCATCCTGGAGATCTACAGAGCACGTCCAATCGTCTTTCTGCAGAAGAGGCAGAATGGACTGAACTGTGACCATCCAGAACTTGTAGTTCCTCACAAACTGATTTAGATTGCTGAGACTGAAAATTACCCTTAGGTTCCCTATTTTCTTTGGCACGAAAAAGAAACTTAAGTTCTGAATACTCTCTGGTCTGGCGGGACCTCCTGGATGATCCTTTTGTCTAGCAGCTTTTGAATTTCTAGATCTGTTAACTCCCACTGATTGGGTGGAACATCAGGGGGATTTTTCAGTCTGGCTGGGGGAATTTAACAATAGGGAATGAAATATCTTCTGCATTTAATTCTTTGCACTCAAGTGTCTTTTATGAAGGATGCCCAGGCTTCCGGGTGCAAATATAAGCTCCCCTCTGACTGCCTCCAGAGAAGAACAGTCAGGCAACCCTTCGGGAACATTAAAAGGGTCTATCTGCAAAAGAATCTTGATATCCTTTGTTTTGCAGACCCCTTCTGCAGCGAGAATGGCATCTTCCATTGGAATTTCTCATTCTGCCTCTGGGAGGAATTTCCCTTCGTGAGTCCTGAAAAGATCCCCGTGATTTTCGGAACCACATCTTCCTACCATCATGTTGATTTATAGAAAAGGATCTCTGTGGGGTAGAAAATTGGATTCCCATGGCAGATAAGGTCTTTCTGTCTTGGTCACTACTGGAAAGCGATTCAACAAAGAAGATCCATCAAAAGAAGCACTGATGAAAGAAGACTTAAAGGGCTCTGCAAAGTCACACAAGTGCATCTAAGCATGTCTCCTGATGGCTATGCTTATACCCGCGGCCCGTGAGGAACCTTCTGTTGCATGAGAGATTAACCTCTTGGGTGCATTAGAGATCAACTGAAGGATGGCCAGTTGTGAATGAAAGTGTTGCTGTTCCTCCACCAATGTGGACTTGGGGCTAGATTTAGAGCGTTCCTTAATCAACTCTCTCTGTAATCTGGTAAAATGTGCCAAGCAGTTGAGCGACTATGAAGTAAAGGCCACTGAGGTGTAAATGAAGTTTCCAAACCTGTCTACTGACCTAGACTCTCTATTAGGAGGATGAACAGTGCAGCTTTGTTCAGTCAACTTCTTTGTGGCTGCCACCACAACCATGGCATTCATGGAACTCCCTTACGCCAATAAGGTCCGTCTTTGGGAGGAGTGGGAATCCTGTCCAGGCAATGGAGAATTGGTTCTATGGCATCTGGCCCCTTCCATACTCAGCAGGCAATCCAAGATGTAAAGACCATCCACTTTTTTGGCTAAGGATTTTCAGGATGTCTCTGAAGGAAAAGTCTTCTGTTGCTGATCTGGGGGGACCCCTTCACCTTCATCAAAGTCAGTGTCTTCAGTTAAAGATTCCTGAGAGGAATCTAAGTGCCTCCTCTTGCACAATCTCTTCCAAGGAACCTCTTCAGTGGAATGATCTGGAGAGGTATCAGAAGAGATTGGAAATTCCCGAGCAGGAACTGCATGGAAGATCATACCGGCTGGGTGTCCCTGTGGAATATGTAGATGAGGCTCAGAAGTCCAATCCGAAGGGGGGGGGGTGGTAGGATCCAAAGAAGCAAGAGTCAAAAGAGCTCTCAGGTGAGATAAAATCCTCTCCACCAAGATGATGGAATGGGAAACAGGTTGAAGGCTCACAGATCCGATGGGAACTACAGCAGGTAAGACCCTTATCTGGATCTGAGCTCTGAGGAATTTCTTCATCATCCTATCCACATCTACCTCGGAGAGACTTCGGAAGGACCTGATAGAAGATGACACAGAAGGTGGGTGAAACAACCTCCTGGGTGTCTCCTGTAAGAAAGGAGATCAGAGTCTAGGGAAAACTGGCTCTGGAGAGAAGCAAGGGCTTCAAGGTCACGGTGACTGTGTCGTATCCAAGGGGATCAGATCTGAAAACTTAGGTACCTTAGCAGGCAGTTCAAATACTGGTGCAGATTTAGGAGACCAAACAGGCTAGCATTTCCTATACTGCTTGGGCTCCAAAGCAGTTTTTGACTTCTTGGAGGGGGTTTCAGCCCCTGAAAGAGAAACTGAAGAAGGAACTGAAGGTGGAAGCATCCCTTCAATGCTAACTTGTTGCATCTATTGCTTAGGGCTCTAGAGTTGAACCCCACATAAATCTGGCAACGGGTATCTAGAAGGCCTGCACCTAAGCAATAAATGCACTCCCTGTGGGCATCAGAGATGGGTATCTTATGCCCACAAGAAGTGGACTTTTTAAACCCGGTTGGCTTTTCAGCCATGTTAAAAGAAAGTCTTTTTTTTAACTAAGGAAAAAAGAAAATGGAAATTTACCAACAATGGTCAAGACGGGTAAAAGAAGAAAAGGGTTACCTACCAACAATGGTAAACTAGAGATACCCAATAGAAAATGGGTAGAAAGCTAGATGGAAAGAAAAAACAAGTAAAGGGAGGATAGGTTTACTGAAAAACACATAGAAATATTAGCAATATAGGACAATTTAATAAAATCTGATTTTATTCACGAAAAACTTGTACAAAATAAACCCAGAGCTTGAGAGAGAGAGCAATCCATGTCCTAATCATAAGAGTGGCAAACGAGATCTAGGGTAATACAGGAGTTAGGAGCATTACAGGTAAGGGGAGGAGCTCAAGAGTCAGATCCAAGAGTCTAGAAGAAATGTGTCCGAGTTGGATCCAAGGTCAGAGACCCATTTGTTGAGGAATGAATGAAAATGACATCAGATATCATCTTATTTAAATAAGCTTGTCACATTAATGGAAAAGGTCAAGTTTTCGAGTGGTGCTTGCATCACAAAGTTAGTGACCATGAAGATGCCCTCAAGTACAGCTTGGTCACTGAAGCAAAATACATCAAAGCTGATAATATACTCAAGACTCGTGAGAACTCCTTGAAATACATCTACTGTAAAACAGACTGATAGTTAGAAAAAAGTGTTTTTCACTTCCTGATGAAGAAAGATGAGTTGCTTTACTAGTCAGAGGAACACATTAGGCTGTGTATAACTTGGTTAATCATGAACCTACAGAGGCTAAACATTTTGTTTGTCTGTTTGATTTTTAAATACTGTCCACAAGATTAGTCCAATAGCACCCCTACAAGTACCCAACTGACACATTTGTTTTTTTTCATTTGACCAACAGCCCTCTGGCCCATTTGTTCCTCAGATGAACAGTCACTCAGGTTTTACAGAGCAAGCCAGTCTGTGAATCCTGAAAAATGTCCTATCCCCATCCCAAAGGTAGCCTGATGAGCTCTGCTACCGTTGCCTCAGGATGCGCATGTGTGTTTAAGTGTATGCTCAACCTACCATTCAAGTGACACACTGTTTGCAGCACTGGGCTCACTGGCTTCAGTGCTGCAGCAATTGACAATTCAGTGAGACAAGCTACCACCCTCCTCGAGGATGAGGGAGCCAGCGTTAGCCACTCACTCCCATTTTCCCTCATTCAGTCACTTCACCACCTATGATTATACTAGTTGCAGTCAGAAGCTTTATCACCATGCATCATGCGAATGGAATTGAGGTTGACCAGTGTTTTGTTCCCACCAGGCAAAATTCTATTTGGTTTACAAACTACAGAAGTATAGAAACATATTCCCTGCTTTCTGAGAGTAAAAGGCACTGGATGAAAACTGCGGTGCAACATACAGTCCAAAGTTTAATGGGCTGCTTTGATAAGAAAAGCAAGACAACCTCCAGCAAGCAAGATTAACCATGATGAAAAATTATGCATCTTGCATGTCAATTTTCAGCGGCGGCCCGGGTAGAAAAGCTCCAAGATAATAATACACATTGAACATTTAGTAAATGCTAGTTTCAAGCAGATTACAAAAAAAGAAAACAAAAAGAAACAAAAATTGGATACATTTCTTCTGAGTTCATTACTTCTCTAATATCCGGGTGATTTGTGTATATCAAGCAAATGCAAACAGTCTCTGTTACTTTCTGGTTAGTGGGGGAGTAAAAGAATGACTATTTTACAAACTAAATGAGAGGCATTGCTGAAACCAATCTATTTACATACACAAAACAGAAGCAGATCTCTCAAGACTAATCGGTAAACAAATCCATTCATACAGAGGTAATGAAACTACCAAAGTCCTCCAGGACACAATGATAAGCATCTCAGGCACACAGAGCCTCATAGTCCCCTCTGCACACCAACATCCATGCCTACTACCATTACATCAGCACATGCTGTTATAAGAATCACTAAGGTAAAAACAGCTCCTTTGAGGCAGACAGAGTCTACAGTTAAAACCTGACAGTTATTGGTGAATCAACAGTCAGGCATATAGACCCTACAATCAAAAGATGCAAAGGACGGGGTGACAAGTCAACTGTCTGTCAGGTGACAGACTCAGGGATGTTACCAGGGCCCTCCAGGCCCTGAAGCTTCCAAAACATAAACATGATCTTGTTGTTACTCTTGTTTTGGTGAGCAATCAAAGGCAGTCCAATTTAAAGTGATGCAAAAAGACATGGTGGAGCTCCTGTTGTATGTATAAAATAATGCCTAAATACAAACTAATCATTACATCCTTCAACAGGTGCCTACCTAAATAGTGTAATTCTGGAGGGATCCCATCTGTAACAGAATGGGAAAACATGGTCAACAGACCATCCTACCTTGTAAGGGTGGACTGCAAACTGTCTTTTGAGGGGTTCTGCACACTGGCAAAATGCTTCCACACCATTGGTAACTATTTGTTTTAGACAATGTGAAATTGCTAGGCATTCCAACCTGACAAATTCCAATCTGTCAGGTATCAGGGTGGCTCTGCTCAATAACAGAAACCAAAACGGCAAAATGTATAACTTGGAAACTTCCTTTTATCTGGAGATCACACACCTCTCCACAGCCACTGATGCCTAGTTCCAGTCCACTGTCGAATACTCCTCTTCTGAGGTTCAACATCTGTCACTCACTAAGGACCATTAATATTGCCAGGGGTGTATACATATGGCTCTCATCCCAAACTACCTCAACCCTGATTTAGTACAGATCTAAATCACTGTCAACAATACATATTTTATGGGATGTCCAAGATGTCTGCACACACACACACACACACACACACACACACACACACACACACACACACACACACACACACACACACACACATTGTGAAAACTGCAACTGTGAAAAGAAAGTCAGTGGGAGCTGAATTTGGATAAAATCAGTTACTGGCTACTATCTAAACTGCATGGATGCCAGCAAAGAAGGAATTTGGAGAAGTAACAAATTAAATTAGAAAATGAGAAGAAGAAACTCTGGCTGTGAAGAATCTTGTAGCTCTTCAGCAAAAAAATGTTTTTAATACAGAAGATGGCTTCCAGTAATTTAGTGTAAAAATAAATGACATGTAATCAGAGATATTTAAAATAAGTGAAAAACTGAAGGAATATGTACAGTCAAACAACAAAAGGATGGAAAAATAGAAGAATATTTAACTATTCGGATGAGATAATAAAACTGCAAAAATCAGAGGCTGAAATGAAGAAAATGCTGGCAGAGTATGAGGCTTCTCAAGAAGAGCCACCTCAAAACTTAGTTACAAGACAGAATCCTCACAGAAAACATGAGGTGGTCTGCTGTCCCATAGAACCTGGAAAGAACAGACCATATTAATTTTATGAAAATACAAATAAATTACTGCATTGGTGTCCCACAGTAAAATTTGTGAAATGAGAGAGCATGTTGTGTGCATGCTCCAAACTTGGCCATGAGAAAACAGCCAAGGCCTAAATTACACTAGCAAAGAGAGTTGCTCCTGATAAAATTATTTTAGAAAGGAAAAAGCATTACAAACTGGGAACAGAAGAATGTACTGTCTGGTGTACAGTGAATAAAATTAATCCCACAATCAGGGAATGCCAAAAGGCAGGTGTGGGATTCAAGCTGCTGTATCCAACTGTTTTCAGACATTTTTTTTCTGTTGGATAACCAATACTTTTTGGACGGATAACAGGCTAACAGGGAAATAAAATTTAGCCAAGAAAGTGAGACACTGCATCTCATTCTTCTGACAATAAACCCTACAGAGATTTTACCAGTAAAACTTTTCCAATGTTCCAAAGAAAAATGCATAAATCATACAAAAAAAAGCGCAAGATTAATTCAAACCACAGACTAGTGTCAGGAGATGGAGATGATCAGGAAGACAACCAACAACATTGTGAAATTAGTGAATAAATGGGAGATTTTAAAGCATTAATCCTATTAGATATAAAATTATACATGTCAAATGTGGGTTTGCAAGAATGAAATTTTATTAATTGTGTTAAACTTGTGAGTGAACAGATTCTCCTATCTAATATGTTTTTAGTAAGACTTTTTCCCCCATGACCATTAAAACTGCCCTCAGTCAGACATTACGCAGACTGTGGGTGGCCATCATCTAACCATAAGGGTACTTTGTGTTCATGCTGGCAATGACAGTAGTTCTCATTTTATGGGCCAGTCCTGACCCTGATGCGAATACTTGCATCACAGCAATAGTCATGGATGTCCCCTACACCCAAGCATGCAAACTCTGCAACATGAGGTAATAGGGGCTACCATTGTCAGTTTGTGCAGACATGCCCTTGTCTTTTTCAACCAGCTCCCTGCATCACAACAGGCCACTGCTCTCCAGCTGACATCCTATCAATAGAGCAGCAGTGTGAGCCAAAAAAAAAAAATACCAGCATCTCCAAATGCGCATATCCACCCTCCCTACCTATGACATGAAGCACCAAGTCACTATTTGAACTCAAGTTGCCTGAGTTGTAGTCAGGGATTCATCTCTCTGTGCCACAGGCGCAGGCACTCTAGTTTGATTTTTTTTTGTTACTATTGTATATAGATCACTGTATTTTCAGTATTTTACACTACTACAATAAATTGCAGTTATAAATGGATGTTAAGAGATCAAGTCCACATACATTAAAAGTACAAAAATACTGTGAAGACCTGCTAAATGAACATGTCTTAAAGACCTTTTGATGAAAAATATTTACATGGTCAGGACTAATGAATTCAAAAATCTGTTCCACACACAAGGGGTAAAATTAATTGTGTCCAGTGTGTATTGCTACATTGTTAAAACATGTAATTAAATTACATACTTACCTGAAACAGGGGTCAGTATTGGATTTAAATGTTGCTTTTTCAATGTCTTTTTGAACTGAGCTGTAGCTAATACAGCATTTCTAACCTTCATCCACAAAAAGTAGCCACCTCTGCTGCTCGATGGCCAAGTGCTTTCCAAAACAGCCTAGAAATATAACAAGTGAAAGTTAAATACAGGCATCCAATAGATTCTAACCCCCCCCCCAAAAAAAAAAAAAAGTTTTGAGTTCTGTGCAAAAAACAATTAACACACCATTTTACCTAAAGTTAGTCACTACATATCCATTTTAACAATAAAAGCAAGTCATAAACCTCAAGAAAACAGATATTTGAAGTGAAGCCAGGCAATACAGTTTAGAAAGCAGTAGTTCCTTAAGAAAGGGCAGTTAAAATTAATAGGTATATGAGCATGCACTATATCAGCCAATGTTTGAGAAGGTCCTCTGCACAGATTGTACACTTGGACTTTTTCTAAGATACCTTTCTTGGTGATTAGTCATTTTACTGCTTTAGTGCTGGTGGTCAGGGCATACATGACCCCTTTAGCCAAAGCAGAGGCATCACTGCATCATGGAAAAGGGGAACATTATCCTTAGGATCCCCAATTTTTTACCTCATCAGAACAATTTGCAAGAAGGCACAAGTGTAATGACAAAATTATTATATTAGATATAAATTTATTAAAGTGCAGCTGTGAAAAGCACTCACTGTAAGAGTAAAAACAGCCATGGAAGATGCAATGTTTTCAGACTACACAACAGGTGGGCTATGACACCACTGTGCCATTCACCTGGCCCACTTCCAAAGCAGCATTTTTTTTTTTAAATTCCACTTTACTGAATAATAAATAAAACGATACAAACATATATTCAAAATCTCATAAAGCAGCAATTCCAATATATCCTGCTTCTCACAGATAAATGTTTCACAAACTAGAAGTGCTAAATACAACATTCATGATCTGTAAAAATGAGTATACCATGAAACACTTGTCAGTGAGCAAAACATAACTTTCAACCCACTAAAAGCAAGCCTAATAACAGCTAAAAGGAGTGAAGGGAAGCCAACTCCCAATCTCCAAAAATTGTCTGAGTCACAAAATCAAAATACTTGAACACCCAATATAACCCTTAACCATCAACACAGTAATATTGGGACTTACAGTGGAGCAAAATTGGTGAGTCTATGTTTTTCATCCCTCTCGCCCAATTTTAAGTTAATTTCACAGTTAACTTACAGACTAACCACCCTGTTTAATTTTGTGCAACAGCTACTAATATTTTATGCCACACAGTGGATGGTCCCAAATGTCCAAAAGAAAAAAGAAGAGCCTGAACAGATTAGCATCGCTTTGTGTATCGGACCCCACTGGTTTCTCAGGCCCGAGTATACCACCTGCCGCACATCCAATATTATCCATTACAGGAATGGAGGGAGCGAATGAGAAATTCAACCTTATTATGGCAGCGATCCAATGACTGACTTGAATCCTTCAGTAGTGTATGGCATGAAATGACAACAGGTTACAGTATATAAAGCAAGCAGTCACCATTCATTCTGATCATCTCACTTCCAATACTATGGACAATTCAAATGTTTGCAGACACTGAATACCATCTAGAATGTGTGTCAAAACTAAATGACTTGGGCCATAGCAGAAGAACTATAAACTATAACTAGAAATAATGCATAAATCTGCATTATTTATGTTCTACCCATTATCTTTTTTAGGGCAGGCATCATATACAAGGTTAATCTTGCCCTTTTTCCTTTATCATATACAAGGCCTTCAAGGTTCACTGTCTACCACAGCATTATCCCAGATTAGAAACATTATTCTGAATTTTATTTGGGTCCGGGGCTGCCACAGAATTTCCTGGTGCATGCCTACAATTCCCCAGGGAGAGGGGAGCTCGGGCCTCCCTTATCAGGAGCAGTAATCTGGGCCCTAACTCAACCAGATTATGTCCCTCTTCTACTCCGCTCAAGTTCACCATTTCTATAAGTAGGGAACGTAATTACCATGAATTCCAATGTTGTGAGTAGATGTCAAAAAGGTGGTTCTGTCCTCACCTGGCTGTCCTTTATTGAAATGTTACATGGGTGTGCCCTGTGACAATCCCTGCTGGAAAAAAGGGATGTCACTTTGACAGGGCATAGTCCAAGGAGGGGAAGGGAAGTGGACATGGCTGGGCTGCTACACAGGTAGGGTGATTCACCACATGAACCTCGGATGCTCCATGGTAATTGCACTGGACCATAGCAGAAGAACTATAAACTATAACTAGAAATAATGCATAAATCTGCATTATTTATGTTCTACCCATTATCTTTTTTAGGGCAGGCAGCAGCGGAAGATATTTACCGATGAATTAATTTAGATGACTTACAGGATGCCATCAAAACTGGTCCCAATAATAAGACCACAGGACTGACAGCCTAACTGTAGAGGTGTTTGCCTTGGGGGAGGGTGGTGCACCACATGGTGGAAAACGGTCATATCCTTAAAACTAATACCTGATAAAGACCCTATACACACACACACCCATCTCTTGACGACCAATTTCTGTGATGAACCATGGCTTTCTTGGTAGCATTCTTAACTAAACATATGGTCACATGTGCACACCTTGATCATACTGGATTCATCCTGGGGTGCATGACCCATGACAGCCTTTTAAAAACATACATATTGTTAAAGGATGCAGAGAGGAATCGCAACTCTCTTTCCATGATCACCTTACATGTGGAGAAAGCTTTTGACAGAGTTTACTGGCCATTCCTTTATGCAGAGCTGCACAGGATGGACTTCCCAGAGGAGTTTATTAGGGTCATCTGATGTCTCTGCATGTAGAAGGTTGACAGGATTTCTTTCAATGCTTTTTTTTTAAATAAATCGGACCCTTAAACAGGGCTGTCCCCATTTCCCCAATCCTATTCAACTTATACCTTGAACCCTTAGCCAGCAAGTTCAGACTATCCCCAGCAAAGGCCTATAAGGTTCATGGAGTTTAATACAAGTTGCTGCTTTACATGAATTACATATGTCTTTGTTTACCTGACCCAGAGATGGACTTGCACAAAGTTGCTGCTACAGCTGAGGAATTTTTTTTTTTTTTTTTTTGGGGGGGGGGGGGGTAGCAGGACGTTGGGTCAACGTGCAGAAATTCCAAGCTCTATGTCTGAATTATACCCCTTCTACCACACTCAAACAAAACTCCACATTTTTATCTGAGCATGGTTGTATTAAATATTTGGGTTGTGCTTTTTTTTTTTTTTTTTTTAAATATCTAATCCGGTACTGATAAAACAGATTAACATGAACATTCTGTTTCCCAAATATGCAACAAAATATAGAAGATAGGATTTTTGCTTGGAAATGTTTACATAGATATTTTTATACCTCAAATAGACAACAAATATTGGAGGTGTGACGGGGAAGAGAGAGGTACTTGGGAACATATTTTCTGGGAGTGCACTGGGATGGTGGACTTTAAGGATTCCTTGCGGGATGCATTGTCAGAGATACTGGGTGGGCAGATTGGTGTAAAAAGGGAGATGATTTTTCTGAGCTATGATACAGAATTGGAATTGCCTAGACATGGTAAGGCCTTGTGTCTAATTATGGTGGCTGCCAAAAAAAAGCAATTACTAGAAAGTGGAAATCAAAATCTAAACCGACTATATTAGAGTAATGAATATAGTAACAGAGACACAACTGGAATGGAGATCTTCAGAAAAGGGTAAGAGCAAACTACATAGGAAAAAATGGGAATTGTGGCAACAATACATACAGGGAAGGAATGAGGTTTAAAAGAAGGCAAGACTTAAATGAGCTATGTAATGTTTGACTGAAAATGATTGGGTAGATTATAACTGATATATAATGTTTGCATCAGGGAAGTGTGTCAGTATGACTTCTGATGTAAAATGCTTGCATCTAGGACTACGTTGGTGTGGTTTGTTTTCATTTATATAAATGTATGCCTGCTTATGTCATACGTGATGGTTTACTAAAGATGTTTCTTGTTTAAAAAAAAAAGGGGGGCAGGAATCGAATAATTTATGTAATGTTGCTTAGGTTATAGGATACATAGCAATATACATATAATGTTTGTTAATGTTAATTTAATACAATTTGATTACTTTTGTATAAATGTAAATCTGCCTATGGCACAAGTGATAATTCAATGTTGTTGTGTCTTTTGGCTTTTCCCGGTTAGGGGTCGCCACAGCGGAACTCCGGTCTGCTAATGATTGGCAGTAGATTTTTACGTGCTGGCTTGCCGGGCCTAATGCACAACCTTCAATGAAGGAACGCCCATTCACGCATGTCACCACACAGAAGACACTGAGAATCGAACGGACAACGTCTAACTGTGAGGCGACAATGCTACCGCAGCACCACCACCGCAGTCACAAGTGATAATTCAATAAAGGTGTTAAAAAAGGCATGAATATTCTGTTAGATAAAGTTCATTCACTGGTCACCGATCAGAAATTAATGCACCTTGATTTTGTCTCACAGGACACAGACAGTAGTATGGTTAATCTTGCCCTTTTTCCTTTATCATATACAAGGCCTTCAAGGTTCACTGTCTACCACAGCATTATCCCAGATTAGAAACATTATTCTGAATTTTATTTGGGTCCGGGGCTGCCACAGAGTTTCCTGGTGCATGCCTACAATTCCCCAGGGGGAGGGGAGCTCGGGCCTCCCTTATCAGGAGCAGTAATCTGGGCCCTAACTCAACCAGATTATGTCCCTCTTCTACTCCGCTCAAGTTTCTATAAGTAGGGAACGTAATTACCATGAACTCCAATGTTGTGAGTAGATGTCAAAAAGGTGGTTCTGTCCTCACCTGGCTGTCCTTTATTGAAATGTTACATGGGTGTGCCCTGTGGCAATCCCTGCTGGAAAAAAAGAATGTCACTTTGACAGGGCATAGTCCAAGGAGGGGAAGGGTGGTGGACATGGCTGGGCTGCTACACAGGTAGGGTGATTCACCACATGAACCTCGGACGCTCCATGGTAATTGCACTGGGAAGGGAGAGAAAAGTACAGTTGTGTAAATTGTACTTAGCATAACAGTAGGTATTCATATTTCTCACTGCTGCAGTAGTCTTCTAGTATTTGGGTATATAAACAGAAAGGGAGATGGAAGGTGGGTGCAGCTACAGCAGCAATTGAGGAATTCAAACATCTACTATTATGGTAAGTGCACTTTACACAACTGTACTTTTTTTTCAGTCTTCATAACCATTCTATGCATCACAAAGGAAGGTGAAACCCTCACTATCTTGCCCTGGGTCCAATATATATAACAAAACTCCTTGTTGCATTTGACTGGTAGTCAAGTCTGTAATGTTTAACAAAAGTATGAAATAACCAAATCCCGCCTTAAATATATGGTGCAGCTGAGTCATCCTTAAAGGAGGCCACAAAAGTAAAAGTATCTCTAAAAGAGAGTTCTAATATGATCTGGAAAAAAATCTAAAGAGATTCATAAGAAAAATTGACAGTGCTAGATAAACAACTGGAACTGGTCTATTCACAAATGAACAGACAACTAGCTTGGAGCAAAAGAAACTAAAAACTGATCTCGTTTTCTAATGTCCTTAGTCCTGCAGATACATGCCCAAAGAGGTTTCTGAGGATCAGTACAAAATCTTCTCAGTAAGATTTTAAGTATAAGGATAAAACACGGATTACTGAATATTTTGATAAAGAATATCTAACAAGGAAGTTGCCATAAAGGATGAGTAGATAAGAAAATTATACCCTTATGTTACATGTACTAAAACGTCTGCAACTCAAACTCATAAGGTTATAATAATGGCCAATAACAGGGCTGTTTTCCAATACAAATACTTTAAATGAATAAATTTAAACATTTTAAAGGAAGAATTAAACTGTGTTAAAGGTTTTACGTTTGGAACTCTTTCCAATCAGACAAACAAATCCTTAAGAGGAAATGAGAGTTTCATCTGGAAAAGTGCAATGGAGCAGCAAAAGATGGTGTTTTGGCCAGGAATAACAACGTAGAAGGAAAAACCTCCGGTAATCCACCACAGCAGAATTCCAAAGAAATATAATGATAAAACCAGCGATATTTATTCCACAAAAAAGAGAGCAGCAGTAAAACTAATAAAACTCAATCCTTTACAGTCCGATGTATCGGACTGGAATAAATATCGTTGGTTTTATCATTACATTTCTTTGGAATTCTACTGTGGTGGATTACTGGAGGTTTTTCCTTCTTTGAATTTAGTCTTCCATCGGTATCCTTAAACAGTGTAAGAAAAGTTTTTTTCAGGAATAACAACCTGTACAGAACAAGTGACACAGAGATGTGACATCTGAGTGTATACCATAGCAATCCAAAAGAAATACCATACCCATAATCATTTCCAGACTGTTCTATATAGTCATGTGACTACAGCTTTGCTCCAGCACAGAGAATCTATTTTATATACAATATCTGTGAATTATTATTCCAGCTTCTCTAATCAAACTGATAGACATAAGTACAAATGTACACATAAAGGTAAAAAGGAATACCAAGGCACAGTCTAGTCTTCTCAGACAGCAGGCAGTCAAAACAGTTAAAACAGAGCTTTAATAAATCCAGAGGTTAGCGCTTTTACAATGTCTTTCATTGCTTCTTCAGACCATAACAGAAATGAAACAGCATTTTTAAACATCAAGCAACCAATCAGAACATACAAAGCCAACAATAATCAATTAACTAATCAACACAGCCCTCAACTTCAAGAATGGTTTAAGTGAAACACTGTCATTTAACCCACTCGCTCTGTCAGCACACATCCTTATCCTCCATCTGGCTTCAACAGATTCTGTGTGTGTTTTAGTATTACCCATCTATTCACTCTCTGACAGTACTTTTACTGCCATAAATTTAAATATATGGATACTATCTCTTTCACCAACATGTTTTACCAGTGCATTATTTGTAGAAGAGATGCGTATATGGTATAGATGCTCTCTAATTCGTGCTCTTAGTTCCATATCTGTTTTACCTAGGTAAAATGCTCCACATTCCTGGCATACTGCCAGGTAAACTACATGATTGGTACTACAATCAGCTGAAGCTTGGAACTTGTATAAATATCCTGTATCAGGATGTAAGAACTCGGTGGATGGACTTATGAAGGATTTAGTAATTACAGTGATGATTACGTGGTTTCGTGCCTGGACAATAACTTACTCTATTTATAACATTACATATCTTCCTAGGATAACATAACATTTTCCTTATATTTTTTTTATTCTTGAATATGAACTTCGGAGTATCACTTACCAAACTCCTAACCATGGGTTCAACCTCTAACATGTCACAATACCTCTTAACAATTTCTGTTATTCCCTTGCAGTTGCTACTAAAATAAAATGACATCCTCGGGGCATTGTTTTTGGTTCGTTCAGTAGGCACTAATAAATTAACTCTTCTAGAGAAGTATGGTTTTGCTGGATCCCCTCTCATGCTCCTGACCTTGTTTAACTCTGATGACACACTATCTTTGTAATCCCTATCTCTAAACATATTATATTAACTAATTTCAACAGTTCTCATGCCCTGGCATGTTACCACATTCCAAAAAACATGGCCCCGATGCATGCTCTGTCTATGTAGCTATGTATTCCTAGAACATAATTTCCTATACACACCTTTACTGACATTCCCATTCCTGTCTCTAGTGATGTTTATGTCAAGAAAGTTTATCATGTAAGATTTACAAATAGACTCTTTAGACCCATAGTGGCTGGAAGGAATTGGATTACAGATACTTTTTCTATTTATACTGAGTAGCACTTGAGGCCTTTGGTAGACAAGAACGTTTATATATTGAGAAACTCAAAGCAGTTTCTACAAGATCTTTATGTATTTTTTTGATACTCAGTCTATACATCAAGCATATATGTATGTTACTATAGCTGTACAACCATTATTTACTAAAATTCTTAATCATTACGGACTGGAAGCATTGCAGAACTATTTGCTACATTTTAGTAAATGTTACAAAATGTTTATTCATTTATTATGTTTATTTATGGAGATTGTTTTAGCGAATAATGTATTTTTATTTGATGGTTATTACTTGCAAAATGATAGCATGGCTATGGGCACATCTAGTGCCAATAGCTACGCCAACATTGCAATGGCCTGGTGGGAGGATGAGGCCATTATTAAGTATGATAGGTTTAAGTCAAATTTATTATTTTATCGACTTTTTGTCAATTTATTTTTTAATATGGAATGGGACTGAAGATGAGCTACATGAGTTCTTTTTATTTGTGAATAATTGTCTTCCTTTTTTGAAGTTTACTATTTGTAAATCTTATAACATGATAAACTTTCTTGACAAACGTCACTAGAGACAGTAATGGGAATATCAATACAGGCGTTTATAGGAAATCATGTTCTAGGAATACATACCTACATAGACAGAGCATTCATCGGGGCCATGTTTTTTGTAAAGTGGTAACAGGCCAGGGCATGAAGGTATCCCAACTCCATGCAGATGACAAAGACTTTGACCAAGAACTGTTGAAATTAGGTAATTAGACAACATCCCAGGCTGCGTTCTACATGAACTACAGAACGAACTGGCACCCCACCCAAGTACCATGTGCAATCATAGCCTCACCTCAGGCTTTGTGTCCACTGAATGGTGCACACCAATAGTTATCCCACTCCACAAAGGGGGAGCCAACACGGACCCCGGGAACTACTGCCCCATTAGCCTGATGAGCCTGGTCTGCAAGGCTATGGAGCGTAACATCATGGAACTTATAAACAATGAAATTGGTAATCTCCAAACTCTGGACCCTACCCAGTTCAGGTTTGTAAAAAGCAGATCATGTCTCCTAAACCTGATAGACTTCTTTGAAGCGGTCACCAAAGCCGTAGATGAGGGTAAGGTGGCTCACACAGCCTATCTAGATCTCGCCAAGGCTTTCAACACCATCCCCCACTCTGGAATTATAGACAAACTCACTAAACTAGGTATAAATTCCTATGTCACAAGATGGGTTGCCAACTGGCTCACTGACAGAACCCATACTGTGAAAGTAGCAGACTCTAAATCCAGCTTCAGACCAGTGACAAGTGAAGTACCACAGGGTTCAGTCCTAGGTCCTCTCCTGTTTGGTATGTACTTCTCTGAAGTACAGGCTAACACAGAAGGTCTTTGGCTAACAAAGTTTGCAGATGACTGCAAACTAGGAGCCATAATCAAAACTCCTAACAATGTGGACATCCTACAAAAGGGCCTCATTGAGACAGATGCCTGGTGTCAAAGCCATGGCCTCAAGCTCAATGCTAAAAAGTGCACTGTCATCCCTTTTAGTAAAAAACTCTGTACCTATGAACTACCACATAGGCGGTAGTCTACTTAACACCGAAAGTGTGATAATAGACCTTGGGACACAGGTTAGGGTCACATTGCCACAGTAGTCAGAAAATCCTTTTATGTGGCACACCTCATCACAAAAGGTTTCTCATCCAGGAAAAAAGAGGTCATTGTTCCCCTCTACTCATCACTCATTAGACCCATTATAGAATACAATGCCCTTTTTGGTATGTACCTCACAAGACATCTACAACAACTGGAAAGGCCACAGAAATACCTCACAAAGAGGATTACCGGCCTCAAACAGATGCCCTACGCAGACCGTCTCAAAAAACTCCAGCTTTACTCAGTCGCATATCGCCTACTCAGAGGCGATCTCTGTCTAACATACAAAGCTATGTCAAACCCAGAGCTGTTAGACATGCTCCACATAAAGAAATCCCAATCCCACCAAGCTACAAGTTCTAGGGACCTAGACCTTGTCACCACAATAAACAGAACATGCTGGAGGGATAGATTCCTGTCCCAGAGATTTCCCATACTCTGGAACTAACTACCTATCTATATCAAACAAAGCTCCTCATTAGCACTCTTCAAGAAAAATCTTGATGATTGGATAGGAGATAGGAAATTCACCCCGGGGATCACTTCTGTGGCTCTGCTTGACAGGGGCACAGGAAAATAATTTTTTTGGGTGGCAAAAGCCAGGGTTCCGTTTGGCTAGGCTTATATAGGCCCTAGGGCCAATAGCCTAGTACCTACCTATGAATACGTTTAGAGATAGGGGTTACAAAGATAACCTACATGCGTGGCCTCAACCTGGTCTGTGACATCAACAAGACTTGTTGGCTGGACAGATTTGTGCCCCAGATACTCCCCCGTCTATGGAAATATACTCCCTCTCCACATCAAGAAGAGTACCTCTTTACCCCTGTTTAAGCGCAACCTGGACAACTGGATGGGAAACAGAAAATATACCCCTGGGATTTTACCCATGTCCCTGCTGGACAGGGGCATCGGGTGCTGATTTGTCTAGACATGGGCTAAACTTTTGGCTGGGCTTATAAGGGCCTCAGGGCCAATAGCCTAGTAACCTCCAATGATCCTATGATGTGTCATCAGAGTTAAATAAGGTAAGAAACATGAGAGAGGGTCCAGCAAAACTATACATCTCTAGAAGAGATAATTTATTAATGCCTACTGAACGAACCAAAAACAATGCCCTGAGGATGTCACTTCATTTTATTTGTAACCACAGGGGAATAACAACAATTGTTAAGAGGTATTGGGAAGTATTAGTGGTTGAACCCATGGTTGGGAGTTTGGTGGGTGATACTCCGAAGTTCATATTCAAGAATAAAAAGAATACAAGGAGAATGTTATGTTATCCTAGGAAGATATGTAATGTTATAGAGTAAGTTATTGTCCAGACATGAAACCATGTAATCATCACTGTAATTACTGATCCTTCACAAGTCCATCCACTGAGTTCTTACATACTGATACAGGATATTTATACAAGTTCCAAGCTTCAGCTGATTGTAGTACCAAACATGTGGTTTACCTGGCAGTATGCCAGGAATGCTGAGCATTTTACCTAGGTAAAACAGATGGGGAACTCAGAGCACGAATTAGACAGCATCTATGTCACATACGCATCTCTTCTACAAATAATGCACTGGTGAAACATGTTAGTGAGAGATAGTAGCCATATATTTAAATTTATGGCAGTAGAATTAGTATCAGAGAGTGAACGGATGGGTGATATTAAAACACAGACAGAATCTGTTGAAGCCAGATGGATTATAAGGATGTGTGCTGATAGGGGGAGTGTGTTAAATGGCAGGGTTTCACTTAAACCATTCTTGAAGTTAAGAGGGCTACATTGATTAGTTAACTGATCAATTGCTGGCTTTGTGTGTTCTGATTGGTTGCTTGATGTTTAAAAATGCTGTTTCATTTCTGTTATGGTCTGAAGAAGCAATGAGACATTGTGAAAGCGCTAACCTCTGGATTTAATTAAAGCTCTGTTTTAACTTTTTTGACTGCCTGCTGTCTGTGAAGACTAGACCATGCCTTGGTATTCCTTTTTACCTTTGTGTATATTGTTGGATATTTTATTAAGGAATTCCTATACTCTTAAGAGCAGCTTTTATTATAATTTTGTGCTTTACTCTAGAAGTACAAATACAATTTACTGAATAAAGTCTATATTCTCAAGACAAAAGATACCCAATGTTATCATATCTTAATGGCCCACAATACACAGGTCAGTAATTTAGCTTTGTGCATGCGTGAGAGTTCAGATATAAAAACATCCACTCCACACTATCCTCAGTCCAAGTTTTAAAAGGAAAGATCTATCCTGACAGAAGAATCTCATGAAAAAGAACTGTATTAAACACTATGAGGATTGTAAACTTGCAATTCTGGATTACAAGAGCACAACACTGCAGAGACTCGTGCTCTCACTGGCTCATTTGTCAAATGATAGAAAGATGAAAAGCTGGCTGCCTAATTCATCTATGTTACCGATATGCAATAATGAAGAAAGTAAATGTCATCACGAGTACCTAGTAGAATCTCATGAGAAATGAAAGTTAATTTTACAGTGATCCAGTGCACAGCCTAATGTAATGTATGCTCCTCACAGATATATATATATATATATATATATATATAGACACACACACACACACACACACACACACACATACGTATATATTGTTTTAAACAGCAATTCAGAACATTGGCTATATATCTTAAAAGCTAATACATGTATTTGACAGTTGTTTACTTAGATAGTCCAACTGGGTCAAACAGAACCAGTTTTCAGCGGGGAGAAAGCTCCAAGCGTATAAGTTTACCAAGAAACATTACAAAGGGACAAAACAAAATGCATCAAATAATGTACAACACTAATACTGACAACTGAAAGCATAGTAAGACATTTTCATGGCATTAGAAACAGAGAAGTGGAATTACACAAACATTATTCTTCACATAGTACAATAATGTACTAATCATGCTCATTGCTATTGAACTACTATGTAGATTTCACAATGGTCCTGAGAGAAAAAAAAGAAAAGCTGACAGAGCACAGGAGGTAGTAGTGAAGTTAATCTAGAGCTGTACAGCAGCACAGCCAAGTGTTTTTAAGATATTCTTTTAAAGAGGCTTTGAAGGGTTTTAGGGCTGGGATAGATCTTGTAGCTGGGGGTAAAGAGTTCCATAATTTAAAGACAGAGTATGAGTATAGACTGTCCTGGACATTTTATGGGTTTTTGAAATGGCCAACAGGTTTCTGTCCTCTGAAGGGAAGAGGGGTCTATTTGGAGTGTAGTGTTTGACAAGACTGACTAAGGTGGGGACGGCAGTGGGCTTGAAAATTAGGTTGTGCATTGTAGAAATTTGGATATGTGCAAGTTGGTTGGGGAGTTCTAGACACTTTAGTACCTTTAGATTTTGACAGTGGTGTGTATGACATTTGGAGTTTGTAGCAAACTTTGCGACTTTATTGTACCATTGTTCCATTTTGGTTATGGTAGAGTTTTGCAAATTAGGATGGGGGCACCCTAGAGAAGGAAGGGAAGAAGAAAAGTTTTAGCCAGGGTGACCTTCGTTGCAGTACTTGTGAAGTATTTATTTCTACACAAGAGTCACAATTTCTGATGAGTTTTCTTTATGTTTTGCTGGATGTGAAGGTAAGTTTATTGCCAATGGTCATTCCTAGTAGTTTTGTTTCTGGTACTATTTAAATGATAGTGCTATCTGATGAGTAGATTTTGAAATGACCAGACACATGGGTATTTTTGGGGACAAAGAGAGATAATTTAGTCTTCTTGGGATTTAGAAATAGTTGAGCATTTTTGAGCCAGGATTCAATGGCAGTGAAGGACTTTTAGGTGTTTGAAAGTAGTTCTTATAGTATATGTGTGAGGTATGGATTATGGTGAAATTGTCTGCGTACTGAATGACGGTTCCAGGGGATGAGGAAGTGTGAAGATTATCTGTGAATATATTGAAAAGTAAGGGGTCAAGGATAGATTGAGGAACTCCTGTATGGTTGTGGAGAAAGGGTGAGAGCTCTTGTGACCATTTTATAACTTGTTTCTGATCTGTGAGGTAACTTTTAAACCACTGTACAGTGCTATAGGAGAATCCTAGAGTAGATAATGTACTCAGGAGTAAGGAATGAGAAACCATGTTAAAGGCTTTAGAGAGGTCAAGGAAAACTGTGGATACATATTGTTCTGCATCTCTGGCCCTATTCACTGTGTCCGTAAAGGATATTAGTGCTGTGGATGTACTGTGACCAGGTCAGAAACCATGCTGAGTTAGAGTTAAAAGACTATTATGTAGTAGATACTGCATTAATTGTTGCTGGACACATCTTTTAAGTATTTTGGATTTAGGTGATAAAATGGATATTGGACAGAAATTTGAAAGTTCAGTAGAGTTTCCTCCTTTGCAAATGGGGATGACATGTAATAGTTTCCACATGGCTGGAGCTAGAGATCTATTTATTAGGGTACTAACTGGATAAGTGATTGAGTTGGTCACAAGTTTTAGGTATTGTGGTGGAAGACTACCTGCTGAGGTGGAGCAGGGTTTTAATTTTAGTAGTAGTCATTTAATGTAAGCCGTAGGTATAGGCTGGAATATTAAAAATGTTTGTTTATTCCTGACAGAGTTCAAAAGGACAGGGTTAGGATTAGACAGTAAGCTGTCTGTAGCATCTGGGTTAATGGAAGTGTTTGGGGTGTAGTGTTGTGGGTACTGGTTAGCAAGTCTGCTATGGATTTTATGAAGTGTTTATTAAGGTTTTTGGCTATTAGGGATGGTATGGCATCAGTATATGGGGGATGTTCCTAATTTGAGCCAGGGTTAAGTACAGTTGATAGTGAGTACCAGAAGTTTTGGGGGTTGTTTTTATGTTGGAGTTGAAGCTGTTTGTAATAGGATTTTTTATCTTTGTTTATTAATTGAGTAACTTTGTAACAGAGTGTTTTGAAGTGGATGAGATTTTGTTCATTTGTGTTTACTTTCCAGGTTTCCCAGGCTATGTCTCTCTGTTTCATTAGGTCTTTGCAATCTTTGGTAAACCAAGGTGCAGTATTCCTTTTGATTCTTTTGGTGAGTGGGTGCCACGGTATTGAGCAAGAAGATGGTATTGAAATAGGTTCAATATAGGTTCATAGATTAGTACTAGGCTAACTGCCCTTATGGGATATTTTAAGCCTAGCCAATTACCCCATGTGAGAATCAAACCCTGCGCCTTGTGTTTGTAAGGTAACCACCTTAACCTTTATCCCAACCTTCCACCCTTATATAATACGGCGTCATTAAGAAGTAATGTTTTACAGGGAGTCCAGTTCATTTTTTGTAGCATGACATTGAGCTTTTCTAGACTAAAATTAATTGGCATTTCTGATTTTTGAGTGTGCACTTTTGGCTGTTGTGAGCTGGCCCTAATGGTAAATGCAGGTAGATGGTCACTCAGAGATGTGGGCAGTGTGCCAGAGGATGGATAATTGTTTGGATGAGATACTAATATCCAATCAAAAGTAGAATGGTCAGTAAGAGCTTTGTTGTACTGGGTTGGGCTTTTGATTATTTGGGAAAAAACATACAGATTAATTCTGTTTAAGGGAGAATCAGAAGTAATGGTATCCAATCAATGTTAATGTCTCCTAGGATAATAGTTTCATGACTGATTGTCAAGGATACCCATGATAGTAGATCTTCCAGTACAGGAATGTTGTGTCCTGGTGGAATATATACTACTTTGATGCAGATTCTTTTTGTGGTGTTGAAGTTAAGAAAAGCAATTAGTATCTCAGCATTAGAAAAATTTGGTATTTTTTTACTGAGTGCAGTGGGATACAGAAGAGCAATTCCGCCACCTTTCTTTTTAGGTCTGTCTAATCTAGTTATAGTGAAGTTAGGGGGTGTTACTTTAGAGTTTTTTATATTGGGGTGTAACCATGTTTCTGTCACAGCTAGTATGTCTGGTGTGTTTTGAGCTATCCAGGCATGCAGTGATGTTATTTTATTACATTCACTCCTTAGATTCAATGTTACTATGTTTAGGTTTTTGTGGTTGCTTTTTGGATTAGGATTTAAGGTTTGGCCTGCGTTGGGATGTACGTCTTCACTTTGAAGTAGATTGGAAATGCAGTATGAATACAGTAAGTCATATTTTTTATAAGGAGTTGGGGAAAGGTGTATAAAGTTGGGGTTTTGTGTGTGCAATGGTGGCAAATTTGGGGATTGAGAGGTAAGGTACTGTGCAGAGAAAAAAATGGGGGGGTGATGTGTGAGAAGTTGTTTTGTTTATTAAGGAAATGGCTAGACAAGGTTACTGATGTGTAAATGTCTGTGGGGTTGTGGAGATATAGTTGTGGCAAGGTTAAGGATTAAAAGTATGGTGGTCAAACAGGTTAAGAGCAACATGTTTACTGGTGTGTCTAAGTTTGAGGCAAGAGAAGAATATAGCATTGTTAAGATCTTTTGTAGGAGTGGTTTGTAGTATGGGCAACCTAAAGACTTTGAGTAGGCTAGAGTGTCACTGAAAGATGTACAAGTTTGGGAGGTGGAGTAAGAGTCAACAGGTGTTATGTATTATATTTAGCTGTTTGATTATTGTGGGTTATGGGTTGTAAATGACTGGTGGATTGTTAGTAGTGGGTGGAGTGCATGTAGGTAGAAGAGTAGGTTTAGTTGGGGTGGGTAATGGGGGTGGGGTAGGGTAGGGGAGCAGAGTGACAACTGAGGGGAGCCAAGACAGAACAAAGCAGGCTGATCCATGACAGACCCACGACAGTGAGTTGTGGAGCGAAGAAAAGCAATATGTAAAGAACATTACAGGTAAGGTTTGAGTAGTTAGAGCCAGAACTTAAAGCTGCAATGTGAGGGGACCGGGAAAGACTGATGAGCTAGATACAGCAATTACTATGTCAGGTGGCACACAGAGGTGCAGAGAAATTGTCTGCAATATAGACAGCATTGAGATTAGAGTGCTACTATCATCTCTGTATTTATTAACCACCCTGTGCCTCCCAATCCCAATTATAAACAACTCAGAGATTATAATATAGTACGGTAACAGTAAATTCTCTAATACTCACAGCTCTGTAATTTTGCAATGAAAAAAGCAGGTACATGCAACTAGCTGATAATCAATCAGCTATACGGGTCTTTACTCAGTTCAAAAAGTTGAGTTGTCAATGGGATGAATGCAACCCATATACCTGTGTGCATGTACATACATATATATATATATATATATATATATATATATATATATATATATATATATATAGATAGACAGACACTCACACTTTCATGCATGCATGCACACCACACACAACACAAATAATATTTTACTGACTGTTGAAAGTAGTGGGAATCCTGCAAACAGGGTGTGTGCGAATTACATTTCTATCTTTGGGTTTGGCATCTCAGTACTGCACAAGCCCACTGTAAGGTGATCTGCTCCATTTCCTGTCTTACAGAATGGCCAAGCTACTCAGAAATAAAGGTGGAAACAGGACTCACCACTTGTGGTATTTCCAGCCCTCACATGTGCATGGGAATGTGACTAGCTAATGGAGCTAGGAGGACAGTTAATTAATAGCAGTGACCTACTCCAAAAAAAGCTCAAAGCTTGAGCCAACAGACAGCCATGAAGTGTTTGGGAGTCCTTCTCAATTGGTGGGGTTGGCCCTTCACAAGTGAATGGGAATGTGTCCGAGATGTGGAGTTAGAAAAAACATCAACCAATTGGATGGTGTGCTGTAGAGCTCCTTGATATAGACAAGGGCATTTACAAATTAGCCAATGAGCTTTTGGTTATGAAAAGTGGACCTGTGCGCAATGCTGTTCTTTCCAGCATTACAGAAAAGTACAGTTGTATAAGAACTTCCCATAACAGTAGATGTCCTGATGATCACTGTTGCAGTATTCCTGACAATTGGGTTATTACCACTGATGTCTGGCAGTGATACCAAAGCTTTACTTTCCCTAGGTCATACATCTGACACATGACCTCAGCTGATATGTGTCGGTGTATAAAGATGGACATGCAAGCATGGATCCTCAGACTATCACCAAGCCAGCGTCCTGAAAACCACTGATACATGAGGCTTGTCATTTAGGTGGGGCGTAGCTCGAATTGGTAACAAAGCTCCCTGTACCCATGTAAGAGAGCAAAGGATAGAGCAAAAAAGGGAAGCAAGAACTGAAGATGGGAATGAAACTGAAGAGAGGGGGTGGAATACTGTAACAACGATCACTAAGACATCTAATCTTATGCAAAGTTTTTACACAACTGTACTATGTCCTGACTGAAATCTACTGTTGCAGTATTCCTGACAAATGCATGACTCCCAAAGCTGAAGAAGGAAGAAAGGAAAGGTGGTTAGTTATTGAGTAGAAGCAGTGTCCATCAGTCCAGACAGGACTCAACTAGCAAAGGCTGCCCTGGACCAGGACAAGCCATCAATTTTGTGATGTTTGGTAAAGGTGTGCACAGAGGACCAAAGTCGCCACCTCCAAAATACACTCTGAATCTATTCCTTTGTGGAAATCCCCTGAGGAAGTGACTTCCCTAGTGGAAAGTGCTTTAGGAAGATGGGGTCTCAACATTGGTGTGAAGAGCAGAAAGAGATAGCCTTTGAAATCCATCTGAAATAAAAGGGGAAGCCAATGTTGCCAAAATGGAGTAAATTATAGGAATTTGGGTGTTTCCCTTTGTGCCCAGAAAAGTAATTTTTGGAAAAAAAGGCAGAGGAGGAAAGACATAGAGGAACCTCTCTGTTCACTGGAAAGAGAAGGAATCTTTCCTCCAGGCTTTGGGGCAAGAGTCCCTGGTGCAGAACAGGAGGAGCTGATGTTTGCTTGGTGAAACAAAGAGGTCTATCTGAGGGGTGCCCCCACTGAAATGTGATGCTGTGGAATACCACCCTATTCAGAGTCCACTCATGGAGGTCCTCCAGGGAACAACTTAAGCAGTCTGCTGGCATACAGTCCTGAGAAGGCATGTATGTGGCTGAGTGAAATATTCATTTCTTTTGCCAAATTTCATTCTTCCTATGCCAAACTGCATAGTTGGCAAGACCTGGTGCCTCTCTGCTTATGTACCACATGACTGTGGTGTTGTCTGGGAATACTTAGAACAGTCCTGGTTTCCAAAGCTGAGCGAAGTTCTGAAGAGCTTACACAAGAACCCTCACTTCTTTTAAGTTAATGTGCTCCTTCAGGAAGTGGGGTTGCCATTTCGCCTGCATTTAGTGTGATCTTGTCCAGGCATCCACATGAACTGTTGAAGAGTAAGAGGAGATGAGAAAGGTAATCCTGGGTTGAGTATTACCTGCCCCTCCTACCAGGTTAGCTCTTTCTCGAGACAAGGGAGGAGGAGGATCAGAGTATCCAAAGGGTGACAATGCTGGGATCACATCACACAGATTTCAGATACCACTGGATTTTCCTCATGTGAAGCCTGGCCATGAGGAACATACGAATGGTGGCTGGAATGAATCCCAAGGTCCTTAGAATCTCCCTTGCTGTGCAATAGGTTGCAGATGAGAAGTCTTGGAAGTAACATGATAGACTGTGAGAACCTTTTCCAGGGGAAGAAAGGCATGCAATTTGTGTCTAATCAACACCCCAGAAACAACAGGCCCTGTGTACGGGCTATGTGCTTTTTTTTTTTTTTTTTTGTAGTTTATGGTGAAATTCAGACCTGTCAGAAGTTGAAGAGTGAATTGATTATGATGTAGAAGAATGTCTGGGGAGACGGCCTAAATCAAAAGATCAGCCAGGTATGTGGAATCTGAATTTCTAGATTGCGACAGAACGCTATTACAGGCACTAAGCACTTTGGGAATAATCTTGGGGCTGTGGAAAAGGCAAAAGGCAAAGCAGTACACTGAAAAGGTGAGGAGCCAAAGAAAAACCTAAGGAATCTTCTGCAAGAATGATGGATATAGATGTGAAGGTAAATATCCTTCAGATCTATGAAGGGACAACATTTTGATTATGGGTACTTTCAGGTAAGTGTTTAAGGAAGACAGGTCAAGGATGGGTCTCCAATGACCTTCTTTTCTTGGGACTTGAAAAATCCTGGAATAAAACTTCTTTCCTATGAATTATTTTGGGACTTGAATAATGGGAGTCAGAAGGGAAATTTGCTTATGAGGAAGTGGAGGAATGCCTTTCAGAGGGGGATGCTTTCCCAAGACATGGCATACTCATCCCTAATGATGGAGAGGACCCACTTGGCTGTGGTAATATTGTTTCACCTGGCCAGGAAGTGCAACAGTATTTGGGGAAAAAGGTGTAATAGGGCTCTGGGTAGGGGGAGGGGTGCTGCTGATGCAGTCCTAGACCTTTGTCCCCAAAGGGTGGCCTCCCAGCTGAAGTCTCCCTTTCTGTTTTTTCGCAGTATTTTTCCTAGGTTTCTTCCTTTGTTTCTGAACTGCCCCAGGGTCCATTTTAATGAAGGATGTTGACTTGTCTGGGTAATTCCTATGGTACCTAGGAACTGAGGAGAGTAGAATCTGTTTACAGTCTTTCATGGTTTTACCTTGGTCTTGGAGAGCTTTGAACAAACTGGCCACCTGACAGCTAAACAGTAAGTCTTTGTCCAAAGCTGAATCTAGAACCTTAGATTTGAAATTCTCAGGCATAGGTTAATTGTGAAGCTATGTGTATCTCTGGAAAACAAATCCAGTGGTAGCTTCCCTAGAAGCAGCAGCATCTACAGATCATAACTGCACTTAATGCTATGTCTGGTATTCTGAGTGGCCTGTGAAAATAAGCTGGGCATATGCTGCTTACAGTGTGCTGTGGGAAGATCCTAGACAACTTTGCTCAAGGAGGCTAGAAAAGAGATTAAATACTTAGTCATTTCAGTCTGAAAATGAATTCCCTAAAAGCAGGGGTAGCAAAGCTGTAAACCTTCCTTCCAGTCTATCCACAGCCCCATTATCCTTGTAAGTAGGGAAGGCATTAACACTGGGCAGCAGCTTAGAGGGCTTATCTGAAGTGAGAGAAACTGCTGAAAGTCTGCCAAATGGGTTCTTACATAGCTGTTTTAGGTCATCAGGAACCTTGTAAAACATGTCTAGTCTCTTGAAAGCTGAAGTTGAGAGTCAGGCACAAAACAGCTGGACTGAAAAATGTCCTGGAAAGCCTAAAGGACAGGAAGTACCAGAAAAGTGGCAGGGGTACCCATCTAGAAGAGAGAGTAATCCCTCTTCTGGACATCAGAGATCTGAGTAGACTGACAACCAAAAGTGTTTCATCGTGTTCTGTATCATCTCCCCAAAGGAAGCTTCCTCGATACATGAATCAGGTGAGAAGGAATCCCCCTTAGAGAAAATTTTTTCCAGACAATGCAACTGAGAGGAACAGTCCAGAGAATGGTCTATGTCATCGTCTTGCTCATCAGAAGAGGAGGAAATCTGGGTGGGTTTCAAGGGAGTAGCCTGTAGCTGGGGAGACTCAAAGCAGGGAGGTTAAAGACAATCATTTTGAACAACCCTTGCAAAAATTCCATCCAGTCTTTTTTCCTAGCTGCTGAGGGAGAGACCACATACTTAGTCTTCTGTTTTTTTTCTTTTTAGGTGTGTGGTCCACCTGGATGAGGGCTGGAGGTTAGGAACCCTGTACCTCCATTACAGAACCCAAGACCACTTCTGTGCAGTCCTTCTAAAATGACAAGACACACTTCCTCAGATGTACCAGGCTGTAGTAGCCATACTAACTTCCGAACGGGTCTCGATAGCGGCCAACTGAGCTGAAGTTTGAAGTACTGCAGGCTCTGTAATCTCAGCAGGTACACTGGTGTCAGAAACAGACTGCTGATCCATTCAAAGCCTCTTAAGTTTTTTCTTTAGCGGAAGAGAGATGCCAGATGATTTGCAGTAGCCATCCTGAACTGGGCCAGGTGCTTAAGACACTAAGTCTAATGTAATGTGTTGCGAGTAGACAGCCTAGGCTGAAGGGTTTTTTGAAAAAACAACTGACAGGCAGAGCAGGATTTGTTATTGTGTTCTGGGCCTAGGCAAAAAAGACATTTGGTATGCAAGTCCTGGTAAGGAATCTGCCTACAGCACCCTGCACCTACCCTTCTTAGCTGACATCTACAACTTTCAAACAAAAAAAAATCATAAGGTAAAAAGGAAGGTTCCCCAATGGGGCACTTATCTTGGTGCCTTTGCTTTTTTCTTTTCATCGAATGACCTGCATTTGGGCTGCTGGTGAGACAGTAAGGATCCATGCATGACCATCCATCTTTATGCCTCAATGTGTACAAGCTGAAGTTATGCACCAGATGTACGACCGACAGAAAGTAAGGCTTTGCTACACTGGCTGGATGTCAGAAGTGATAACCCATTTGTCAGGAATATTTCCAAGAAATACAAATCCCTTGATGTAGCAGGATTTTCACCTTAAAGCTTCCTCAGATCTACTCTACAAAAAATGTCCTCCTTTAATGGCAAATGTGTATGTCACTATACAGTTTGTTGAAAAATTTAACACATTCAAAAGAAGAGGTAGGAAGATCAATATAAAACAAAAAATAAGTCAACGTCTGGCAAGTCATAGCACAAGTAGTCAGGATGTCAAGATGGTGCTATTATATTGTACAAATAATCAAGTCCACCTCTTGGGGCAGTTACCACGGACTGGTGTATTCATTTCAATTTATTTTGAATGCTTCCTACTTGGATCAAATGTTACAGTTGTAATGACCAAATGGTTGTTGAGATTAAGCACCTATTAATCTCACAAATTGGCAAATAAAGTAAGAGACACCATAAGCAAGAGATAAAAAGGAAAAAAAATCAGTTACAAATCAAAATCCAAATACAAGACTACTATATTAGCAGTTGCAAAAACAAGTGTGCTTAGCTTCATTCTCATATGGCCTACTTTTAATTAAAGCACACTATGTGTCTCATAAAGATCCACAATTATTGAAAAACGTTCTGTCTGTATTCCTCCAACAAATGGAGATTCCTGAAACGTGCTAAATTGCAAAAAGAGAAAAACCAAAACAAAATTAAACAGTTAAATTAAAACAGATTAAAAAAAAAACACTTAGAAGTAAATTAACATACAAAGCAGGATGATGAATACGTATGGGAGCCTTCAATTATTATTAAACCCTAAGAAAACCAAACTTTTTCTAATCACACCTAAATATTCTAATGACAAACCTCTATTTACTACTACTACTGCACACACCAAAACTGAACTTATACCTCATACCAGTCTCCAAGGTGTCATCATAGAAGATGCCATGAAGTTTTACTACCACATAAATTCAAGACACAGCCTTTCTTTTGTCTTCATCTCTTTATATCCTCAAAAGATATGAAGCTATCCCAAAATGTTTCACAACACTGAAATGTCCTTTTATGGATTTATCAAGTACAAATTAATACCATCTACAAATACAAGAAACTTTTCTTGATTACCATACCAGCTGTATCCTCTAATTTGTAAATCCATTATCTGCTTTGCTAATGGTCCTAATAAAAGCAAACAACATATGAAAAAGAGGACACCCCTGCCTGCTTCCTCTTTCAAACATAGCACATTGGAGAGAAACCCTCCTATCTTAATTCTTACCTCTGACACTTCACGTCTGAATTATTAACCCTATTACTCTATCAGGAAATGCAAAGGCTACCACTGCCCTACTCATAAAATCCTAGCTAACTATCAAATGCATCAAGACCAAACAATAGCATTGTTTTCTATTGCTCAATTAATGTTGTCAAATGTCTGCCTCCCCTCCACAACAACATGTTGATCATATCTATCATTTTTAGCAATACAACACCTTTGCCATTCTCTTAGCAAGTATACACATAACGTTTTATAATAATGAATTAAAACTGAAATGGGTTTATATAGGTTTATAGAAAAGTACTAGGCTAATGACCTTCGGAGGCTTTTTAAGCCTTGCTACAGATTTCAGGTGAGAATCAAACCCTGTACCTTTTCTTTGTGAGGTTAACACCTTAACCATTATGCCAACCCTCCCTCACCTCTAATAATTCAGACATGTGAATCTGGGTCTGACAGGTCTTTACCTTCTTTGAGTAATACGGCCGTGACAGCTTTCTTCCAAGATGCTGGTATCAACCCCCATTAAAAGAAATATATATTAAACAAAACCTTCCAGATCTTTAAAATGCTCTTGCCTCCCAACAGTCAAACATTCAAAGGAATAACATTTGTTTTTAGGGACTTTCCTTTTGATCACTTAAATACTACCATTATCTCACTCCCTACTATCTTGGCTGTCAATTCTTTGGGGCTCATCTTCCCCTAACCTTGACACAGTTGAGTTATCCATAAATATTTCCATATCTGCCTTTTCTTGGTTTCCCAATCCCTTGCTTTATACAAAAGTTCACAGAATTTCAGTAACATCCCTGCATTTCTGATTATTTTTGTCATAGGGTCCCTTAATCTGGCAACAACCCTTTCCAATCTCTGTTGCCTAAATCATTGTTCCAAGAGTTTGTGTGCTCTTGAGTTACCAAAAACTACTTGCTTATCAGCAAACTTTCTAAACACATGCATACTATCGAAATACTCCATTATTGTTTCTTTAGCACTGAGCAACTGCTCTTCTTGTTCTTTGAGATTTCCCATCTTCTGCAATAATTTAACATTTAACAACCGCTATAAATAATTTCCCATATCGCTCTCTTATTTATGCCATACTTACTTCACTTTTATTTTATCCTTCTCCTTAGCTATCTTTCCTGAATAAATTTCTATCTTCCCTAATAACTCTCAACTCATTACCACTAACCATTCCTTTACCTCTTCTTTTTCAGTAGATGAGTTGAAAGGAATCAGTGTCCCATTTTACTTGCAAGGTTTGAACTAGTTTTTGGATGCATTTCAAAGCTTTCAATTACTCATTCTCCAGTGAAACATAATTTCTATACAGTCTAGTCAAGTTTTTGCACCTTGGGGAATAATATGTAAATTCTGCCAGAGTCCCTGCAAGTAAATTCATACCTTCCATTCCAAATATTCTCATATTTCTTTAAAAATGTACCCTCTTTTTTATATTTTCCCTCACAGATTCTCCTTATACAGCCTCACTCTTGCAAATCGGGTTCCAGTTTCAACAGATAGATATACCCTTGCTGAAAGTTGGTTATTTTTCCCCAAATTCTTGTAAGTTCTATAACAGTAGTTTTAGGCAGAATAACAATACATGCAAACGTAATTCTCTTGCCCTGCCAATAACTCCTTATTACCACAAATCTACCATTACAGTCTTCCTTTTCCTCTGCTATCACTACTGGAGCCCCTTCTCACAGTCAGTATTACTAACCCTTTCCTTTGTCTCTAATACTCTGGTGAATATCTATTCTGAAATCCTTTCTTTGCCAAATTCACACACTCATTTCTATCCAAATGCGTCTGCTGTAACAGTTACCTGTATCTTACACTTGTTAATATAATTCAGTATTTTTTTTCTCTATACCTGCACACTACATTGCACGATTACATAGTAAAGCAGTCATTTGATAAAAAGCTATTACTTTCATATGTTCTGCCGGACAGTTTGATTGAATATGTTTCCAACTTGCAACTTACATGCACATACTATTGCCTGGTAGACGGATCTTGTAAGTAGTTGCTGCTTCTATGTCATATTTTTTCCCAGACTTTTTACTTGAATGAAAACACTCAAGAAAAAAAAAACTAAATACATTTTTTTCAACCCAAACCCACATTAGGTCACAGTAAACACACAAAACTAGATACACTTTCCAAAAAGAAAAGTTAACTCACCATATTGGAGCAGATGCTCCAAACAATTACAATCACAGTTAACCATCCATATTGGAACAGGTGCTCCAAACAGCCACAATCACAGGCTTAACCTTTTCTAAAGTTTCGTTAAATCACCAAAGACGTGCATGCTAGAGCTTGTGTTCTCCCTTGCAAGAAGATGATCTGTCCTTGTCCGGTCTTCGTTTCCCTTCCAGGTGTGAAAAAAACTGGCATGTTCATAGGTTGATACTAGGCTATCTACCCTAGGGCATTTATAAGCCTAGCCAGAGTGTGTTTGGCTTTCGTCACCCTTTTAGATTAGTTGAATGTGCCTCTGTACAGTAGGTCACAGAGGATAGCCCTGTTGAAGTTAGTTTACTGTGCCTCTGTCTAGTAGGGACACAGAAGAGATCCCAGGGGTAAACCTACGATCTCCCATCCACTCGTCAAGATTTCTCTTGAAGAGGGTCATTGAGGGACTCTGCCTAACATGGATTGGGATTTTGTTCCAGAGTGAGGGGAGCCTCTGGGATATGAATCTGTCCCTCCAGCATGTCTTATTTATTTCTGTGCTGAGATTCAAGTCCCTGGAGCGTGTAGCTCTAAGGGATTTGGATTTCCTGAGGTGGAGCATGTCCATTAATTCTGGGTTATCACTTAACTATTTTTTAGCCTCAAGTAAAAGTGCACTGGCTATCCTAAAAGGATAAACTAAATTGTGCATGATCTTATTTAATATCAAAATACTAATGTTGCGAGGAATGCAACCACTTGCAAAAGTATTCAGACTTTATTTTCACTGAATTACTTGCCAGTTCCCCTTTATATATTAATGTTTCCTTTTCTATATAAATGCCTCAAAGCACATTCATTTCCTGATTAATTGTCTGCACTAATACAACCAATGTCCAAATGCAAATAATGCAAATATCAGCTGATGAAAAAAAAAGTTAACAGGCCTTGCAATTGCACAGTCTTTTCAAATGCCAGAAAATTACCAGTTTTTCATGATTTTCATTTTTTTAGCTGATTTGCTTAGGGTAAGCAACCTTTTCTCCCTGCCTGCAGTGTAAACTAAAAACATTAATCTATACTTCCATCATTATAAAAACAATGGAAATTATCATAATTGTAACATATACACTTTTTCATTCCCCAGCAGCTCAAGATTACAATATTATATTGCTTACATTCAGCCTTTCTCATGTTACAGTATAAAGATATACTACAGTCACTTATTGTAGTAGTCATCAACCCTTTTTCCCATTTTGTACATGGGGTTGGGGTGTCACATCAACAGTGACCATCACCAAGAGCCATGATCACACTGACGGTTGGCTAGCATAAGCAGGCAATGATAAGACTCCCCCATCTCACATTTAAAATACCATTATATATTCTTTACATAACTATTTTACAACATACAATTTACTGCAAGAAATATATTATACACATACAAACACTAAAAGGCTTTTACGTCTGGCTACATCTTCTAAACATTAATGACATATTGGGAGTTGTGCTTTAGAGTCCTCCCACCAATTTAACACAGTCAACCACCTTCCAGTCTTTTTTGGCCACTTCTTGCAGAAGCAAGCTCTCATGTAAACTTTCACATTAATTCCCTGCTTTATATAATTTGATTTATATAGTAAAGTGGAAACAGTAACAGTTACACACACTTATCTTGTTTTGGCCCAGTTCAGGGACTGATGGTTTTCTCTCCCACAACATTCTACGCAAGAGAAACCTACACCGCTCACTCTTGCTCTGCTTGGGCTTGCTCTGCTTTCCTACCCTACACCCTATTCCCAGCAACCCCCACTTTAAATTTAAACTTCCCTATCTCAACCCATCTCAAAGCTCAACCAGTCCCGGGTCTATAATGCCTGCACACACTATTTGCAGTCCCTCCCATATTTCATTCAGTACTCCCTCCAGTATCCAGTTCTTTCTGTCCTGTATATCTTAACATACTTCCTTGTCCTCTTACCAACACTTAAACATTATATTACTTTCCACTACAAAACATCACACCTCTTTTTTTCCATAACCCTCTATCCCTGAATTTGTCAAAATATCCTACAACTAACCACCATGATACCAAATCTTCATGTTGACTCTCTCACTTCTGCTACTCACCCACTTAACATCTTTACCTTCACAATTACACACAACAGACAAACCAGCAAAAACTGAAAAACAGATTAAAAACACCCAGAAAAAATGCTTGATAGTCTGTTACTTAATCCCAGTCAAAGAAACAATTCAACACAACCCATCATCATCATCCTAGTTGTACTATCCAACATGCTGCAGCATACTCGATCCTTAATTCACTCAAGATAACATCCATCTTATACTCTACCAATACCACACAACCCACCATCATCCTAGTTGCACTGTTCAACATGCTGCAGCATACTCAACCCTTAATTCACCTACGAAAGCAATCACCTTATACTCTCCCAAAACCATACAACCCATCACCATTATCCTAGTTATATTATCCAACATGCTGCAGCACACACAACCCTTAATTCACCCAAGACATCAATCACCTTATACCCTCCCAACACCACACAACTCATCACTATCATCCTAGCTGTACTATCCAACATGCTGCAGCATACTCAACCCTTAATTCACCCAAAATAACATCCATTTTATACACTACCAACACGACACAACCCATCACCATCATCCTAATTGTACTATCCAACATGCTGCAGCATGCTCAACCATTAATTCACCCAAGGTAACACCCACCTTATAGTCTACCAATACCACACAGCCCATCAACATATTTCTAGTTGTACTATCCAACATGCTGCAGCATACTCAGCCCTGAATTCACCCAAGATAACATCGACCTTATATACTCCCAACACCACAGACTTTTTCAAATACAACTTGCACTTAACACAACCCCATAACTTATAAGCTAAAATTAAAAATTATCCTACAACTTATACATCTCCCTCAGATTAAAACTCACTGGTGACATCCATCCAAACCCTGGACCAGCTACATCCACACAAACCTTTAATAATACAACCCCTACAAACCACACCCTTGCAATATAACATAACACTGCTTTTTTCTTCACTTAACATTACACATGTAAACATTAAAAGCATCTACAACAAAATACTACAGTTCCATGCCTGGTTTAACCTACGTGGTCCAGATATTATGTGAATGCCAAACAGCAACAAACCAGCGAACACAAAAAGTCCAAACAGTAAATGAAGGCTCCACTCCCAAATAGACCTAAACGCTCTATTTAATTCACAAATACAAATACAACCAGCGTTTTCGCCACACTAAAATGGTAGCTTCATACAGAGGTACCTCTGATGAAGCTACCTTTTTAGTGTGGCGAAAACGCTGGTTGTATTTGTATTTGTGAATTAAATACAGCATTTAGGTCTATTTGGGAGTGGAGCCTTCATTTACTGTTTGGACGTTTTGTGTTCGCTGGTCCAGATATTATAGTAAAAACAGAAAACTGCCTGAAAAAGAAAAATGAAATTCTACCCCAAAACAGACCAAATAAGAAGGGCTAATGGAGGCGCAATACTATACAAAAATTCTCTGCAGTTTACCCATTCACCACTAAATCCTCCACAATTTGGTACGGCAGAAATGCTCATATCTACCCTCAAACTCAACCAAAAAGTACAGTTTTGTACCTACCATAAATGTAGATGTTCGAGGATTCCATTGCTGCAGTCCTGACTATTGGGTATAGTCCGCGTCCAGTCGGCCCGAATACCAGAGTATAAGGCTGACGTCGGTCAGGGCGCATTAGACTGACGTCAGTACGTCAGGGTACTAATGCGCATGACCGACGTCATATCCTCAGTCTTTTCTTGCCCCAGATGTCAGAAGACCCTAAAAAGACAAACCCCAAAAAACCTGCACCAAAAACATGTACAATATATACAACAATATATACAAAAATATAAACATGTAAACTCACCTACACAACCACCCCTAAATACAGAGGGGAAGGAGGGAGGGTAAATTGGACTGCAGCAATGGAATCCTCGAACATCTACATTTATGGTAGGTACAAAACTGTACTATGTTCTTCGTCTTCCATTGCTGCAGTCCTGACTATTGGGTAGAATCCCAAAGCAGAGGTAAGGGAGGCTGGCAAATTATAAAGAAGTAGGAGCTGACAACATGCCTTGCAAAACAGCTGTGGCAAAACCAGCCCTAGACTTAGAGTAGATAGGAAGGTGATAATGCTTAGAGAAAGTATGCACTGAACTCCAAGTAGCTGCTTCCAAAATATCCTTAGTTGCCACCCCCCTTAGAAATGCTGTTGAAGTGGCAGTAGCCCTAGTGGAATGAGGCCTAATCCCAGCTGGAATCTCCTTGCCATGATGGGAATAACAAAATGCAATGCAAAAGCCAATCCACCTAGAAATAGTTTGTTTTGACACAGGCTTGCCCTGAGAACTCAAAGCAAAAGAAACAAACAACTGCTGAGACTGCCTAAAATCCTTAGTCCTGCTTAAATAATAACGCAATTGCCTGTGTACATCTAAAGTGTGCAAAATCTTTTCCCCTTTATTTTGAGGGTCTGCAAAAACGTAGGCAAATGAATAGTTTGGTTTAAAGCCACACTAGAAACCACCTTAGGCATAAAAGAAGGATTAGTACGTAATGATACCCTATCCTTATGAAAATCAAAAGGGCTCTACTGCCATAAGGGCCTGCAACTCAGACACCCTTCTTGCAGAAGTAATAGCCAACAGAAAAGCAGTCTTCCATGACAAGTATTTCAATTCAGCAGTAGCTGCAGGCTCAAAAGGTTGTAGAGTAAGTTTTTCCAACACAAAATTGAGATCCCAAGCAGGAGTAGGAGCTCTACGTGGGGGTCTTATATTCTTTGCCCTCTAAGAAACTGCTTGAACAAAGGATGCGAAAACATAGGTGGGTCACAATCATAGTGAGCTGAAATTGCTGCAGCATGAATCTTTATGGAAGAGAAGGACAAACCTTTGTCCAATAATTCAGTAAGATATTGAAGAGCCACACTCAAATTAGGCTCAGAAATCTCCAAATTCTTTGCCGTACTCCAAAATAAAAATCTCTTCCATTTTTCTGCATACACTTTCCTTGTACTAGGTCTTCTAGCTTCCATAATCACATTTAAAACTTGTTGAGGAAGTTGAGACCTGCTGTGTTTCAACACAGAATATGCCAAGCTGTTAGATGAAGAGAGTGTAGCTTGACATTGAGCAGATGACCGTCCTTCTGAGATAACAGATGAGGAATCAGAGGTAAAGGCCATGGAGGCGTCTTTACCAGACTCCGTAGTAGAGGGTACCAGTGTTGCCGAGGCCAATCTGGAGCTATCAAAATCATCCTTGGCCTGTCTTGTCTGACCTTTAACAGTACCTTTGGAAGAAGAGGTAGAGGTGGAAAGGCATACACATGAAGGTTTTTCCAACTGAAAGACAGAGCATCCACTTTCCAAGCTGTGTGATGACACCCCTTTGTGCAATACTTTGGCAGCTGGTGGTTTAGTGGAGAAGCGAACAGATCTATGTCTGGAGTTCCCCATGACACTGTCAGTTTCTGAAATACATGAAGATCCAGTTTCCACTCGTGGGGATCCATGATTTGTCGGCTTAACACATCTGCTAAGGAGTTCTGTGCTCCTGGCAGAAACCTTGCCTGAAGAGTTAGTTGCAGGCTTAGCGCAGTCTCCCATAAAATCATTGCTTGCCTGCATAGAGGATAAGAATGTGTTCCCCCTTGCTTGTTGATGTACCACATGACAGTTGTGTTGTCTGTTAGAATCAACACCTGCCCTGGAAGAAGTAACTCCTTGAAAGCCATTAATGCAAACTGGACTGCTAACATCTCTTTCATGTTGATATGTAGATGCTGTAGTCGGGCAGGCCACTTGTCTTGTATCCACTTTCCATTTAGATGAGCTCCCCAAGCAATGTCCGAGGCATCTGTCGTCAAGATTTGACTTGCCTCTGGCCGGGTCACAGACAGTCCCTTGTTTAGGTGACATTCCTGAGCCCACCACAAGAATTCTTTTTGAAGGCAAGGTATTATTGGAATGACAGTGTCCAAATCCTGGCAGTGCTGTGTCCATACATTTTTGAGATACCATTGTAACTTCCTCATATGCAGTTTGGCATTGGGAAGCACCAGAATACAAGATGCCATGAACCCTAATGCTTGAAGGACTGTCCTTGCAGTCAGCACGGACTGATGCGATAGTTGATGGAAGTAAAGTGACAGACTCTTTTGTTTGTCCGGGGTTAAAAGGCCATCTGGGCTGCTGTATTCAGTCTCACACCCAGAAAGCACATGTCTTGAGAGGGTACTAGACTGGACTTTATTTCGTTCACAGAATACCCTAGGCATCTTAGCACTGCAATAACATATTCCAGGTGCTGTAGAAGAACTTCCTTTTCTTGAGCCAGAATCAGGCAGTCGTCCAAGTAAGGATAGATTTGAATTCCTTGAAGCCTGAAATAAGCTATTACTGGAGCCAGAACCTTTGTGAACACTCTGGGCGCAGTAGATAAGCCAAAGGGCAATGCAGAGAACTGATAATGAGAATTTCCAGCTCGAAACCGCAGATACTTCCTGCAACTTAGCCTTATAGGCACATGAAGGTAAGCTTCTTTGAGATCTAAAGTTACCATCCAGTGATTTTTGCCCAGCAGAGGTAAAAGCTGATGTAACGTCAACATCTTGAACTTGGGAATGTCCAGATAAGTGTTGAGGAGAGATAAATCCAAAATTGGTCTCCACGTGTTTCCCTTCTTTGGTACAAGGAACAGGCGAGAATAAAATCCTAGGCCCCTTTCTGATACAGGGACTGGCTGAATGGCCCCTATGTGAAGTAACTGAGAAACTTGCTTGTGAGCCTCTTTTCTTTGTGGAGGAGGAACGTCTGGCATGCCTTTGAAAGGGGGCATTGTATGGAAATAAAATCTGTAACCGTGGTGAATGATATCCAACACCCATTTGTCTTGAGTAATTAAATCCCAATTTTCTTTGAAAAGAGACAGTCTTCCTCCCAAAGGAGCTGCCAAACGAGAATCTGCTGGCAGCTGAAAAGACAGGTCATTGGGTCTGTTTACGAAAGGACTGACCCCTGCCCTCACCAGAAGTCTGAGCAGGCGAACTCCCTGTTCTAGGCCTAAAAGAACCTTGAGCCCTGCCCCTACCACGTCTAGACCTACCCCTAGACTGAGAATCATAAGCAGGATATGTCCACCCCTTAGCAGGCCAATTTCTACTAAACTTCGGTGGCTGCACCTGCAAAAAATCTTTAACAGTTTGCATAGACTTAGCTTTGTCCTCCATTTTCTTTAAAACTGCTTCCACAGACGATCCAAACAACACATCAGACTGTAAAGGAGCATCCAAAATCCTTGTCTTAACATGTTCAGCTAAATTCTGATCCTTCAACCATGCATGCCTGCGAAGAACAGAACTGGTAGCAGCCACCCTCGAGGAGGCCTGTACAGCATCAAAACCACATTGCAAAGAATGCTTACCCACTTGTTCAGACACATGAACCAAATCCAGCAACTCTTTACACTCAATACCTTCCGCCAAAGCATCCACCTTAGATTTCAATTGTGAAAGGAGATAATTCTGATATTTTAGCATGTGAAACTGACAATTCAAAGCTCTCATGGCTAGAGTGGAAGAAGTATACACTTTCTTTCCCCACCTATCCAAAGCCCTTGCCTCTTTATCAGTGGGAACAGGATTTTTAACCACAGAGGCCTTTACACCCTTAGGCCCTTGAGAAATAGTTTCTGGGTCCGCCCTAGGACTCTTAAACAAATATTTATGAGCTTCGGCACCCTATAATACCTATCAGGCTTAACAGGAGCAGGAGGCAAAGAATCAGGGTTCAGGGAAGCCTCTGCAAAAACATCTTCCACCACATTCAACACAGGAGGAATAGCTAAAGGCCTATGCTGGGGTAAAACAAGAACTCCCGAAGCCTTTTCCTGGAATCAGAGTAATCCTGGCCTTCCCATTTAAAGTGCTCCCTCATGGAATGCAAAGTCTCTGAAAATGAGAAATCCTCAGGCGGAGAAGCTGTAGGAGTGGAATCATCCACATCAGAATCAGAATAAGTGGGATACTCCTGCATCTCTTCCACAGAAGATTCTGAAGCCTCTGAACACTGCTCAAAACTATCAAACTCCGGTTCCACCCTAGGCCTCTTATCAGGCGGAGGCATAGAACCCCTAATCATAGTAATCAAATCTTCTGCCATTTTAAGCATATGTTTCTTAGGTACAGAACCCGAAATGCTAGGAGAAGCCCCCACTAAAGCTGAACTAGGCCTACCCCTTAAAGAAGTTTTGGCAACAGAAGGAGAGGCTCTAACTACCTTGGGAAGAGAGGGAAGAACAGTCACCTGAGAAGCCCCCTCAGCCTGGCCTACCTCCTGAGAAGGCACATCCTGTAAGAGTATAGTTTCTGCCTGGGACTCCATGGAAACTCCTGGCAAAACCTCCGGCTCCACTGAGCCTTCTAAAGAACCGACGTCCGGGACTGCCGGTTCCTCAACCCTAGGCTTCACTGTTTTATCCTTGCGCTTCTTGGAGGAAGCGGGCGTCGGAGCATCCGACGGCATTTTATAATTGCAACGCTTCCCAAACACTAACCTGGCACAGTCTAACCTCCTCTTAATAGTGCGTTTGTTAAACCTAGCACAAGAGCGGCAACCAACAACGTCGTGCTCAGGCCCTAAGCAAGGTATACACAAGGTATGATAATCCCTATGCGGTATCTGTTTCCCACAAGAAATACAGTTATTCACTTTTTCTGACATCCGGTAAAATACTGAGGCAAGAAAAAACCAAAATGTTCCCAACGGGTACTTAGCCAACTCTGTTTCGGTCTGAAACTCCGGTTTCGGAAATATTTCAGTACGCCAACCTGCACTCGCAAAACTGCTTCTGCATCGGACCATGCGGCAAAAAAGACTGAGGATATGACGTCGGTCATGCGCATTAGTACCCTGACGTACTGACGTCAGTCTAATGCGCCCTGACCGACGTCAGCCTTATACTCTGGTATTCGGGCCGACTGGACGCGGACTATACCCAATAGTCAGGACTGCAGCAATGGAAGACGAAGAACATCAAGATATTATCCATAATAGGTGCTTATTTGCCACCTGGTAATAATCTGTTACAGAAAACTTCTTAAGCCGGGTCTCATCCAACATCTCGCAAGAAAAATACAAACTAGGTGATTTTAATACTGTCTCGCTCTTTCCTCCAACTCACCTGACCAATCAAAAATCGTTTACTATCTCTAGCAGCTAATCATCAATGCTACTCATTATAACAAAAACAGTAAGAGAACATTCTTCTTCTTCTTTCGGCTTTTCCCAGTTAAGGGCCACCACAGTGGATCACCTGCCTGCTCATGATTGGCAGTGGAGTTTTACGGCGTTGAGTTGCCAGCCCGGCGCCCAACCTTCCACAGAAGGCACACAAATGCTTGCACTCACACCTAGGGCCAATTTAGAGTGTCCACTCCACCTACAGCATATCTTTGGGATGTGGGAGGAAACCGGAGCACCCGGAGAAAACCCACGCGACCACAGGGAGGACAGGCAGACGCAGCACAGAAGGCACCCCAGCTGAGGATTGAACCGGAGAACCTCTTGCTGTGAGGCAGCAATGCTAACCGCTGCACCACTGCGGCCGCACAGTAAGAGAACATTAATTGGCTCTTTTCTTACCTCTGCAGCTCATAAAATATTTACCTTCAGTACTCTTACAGATACCATAAGTGATCATCTCCCTACCTACATAATAAGAAAGCAAATTAGTATTCAAAAGCAGACACATTTCAGCAGAGCACATTACCTCTCAGATTTAAACAAAGGTTCTTTTAACGTCTATCTAAAACTTTATAACTGAAATGCTCTAAAATACATTCCACTACATAATCCAGTAGCTCTTTTTAATTCTAATTTTTTGAACATCCTAAATGAACTTGCTTCACTCAGAAACAGAGTTAGGGCCAAACCTGCCCCCTGGTTGTCTCGAAATACAAAACACTTTATGAGACTTAAAACTCAAATTAAGTTAAATAAAAAAAATATATATTACACTGACCTGCAACATAAAAATTACAAAAATCTCAAAACATTTTGGTCCTACATAAATCAGCTTACCCAAGCCTGTCTGCACTACTCAACCACCTCCTACACTTAAGACTAACAGCTCTACCTACTGTGTTGATGCTTTCAACTTTCACTTCATTCAGTCATTGTCATCACTATTTCAAAATCCCCCTAATTTCAACAACCAGACAAACAGCACTACCAATCAGTCCTCTGCATAACCCCTCCTTCCAACCAATCTCCACTACCTGCATAGAAAAAACAAAAAGTATTACTTAAATTAAAGCCAACCATATTAGCTCCTGACAACCTGCCTGGCGAACACCTTAAGATGCCTGCAGAAGTAATAGACTACCTCATCTCAATTCTAATAAATTGCTTCATCAATGAAGCATATGTCCCTACCCTCTGGAGAAAAAGCCACATTCTTCCTCTTCACAAAGGAGGCCATTCAGCTAAACTCTCAAACTACAAGCCCATTGCCATTCTCTTCACCTTAGCAAAAATACTCAGAGAAATTCATCCAGTCACAACTCTTCCATTACCTTTCACAAAATAACCTCCTTTCTTCGTTTCAACATGTCTTCTGTCCCTACCACAGTACCTCTACCACTTTACTTAGTTTCAGCAATACAATAAACATAAATAGGAATGATGGAAGCCTAGTGTCTGCCTCTTCCTTGATTTTATCTTTAAAATGGTCTTTCATTTTATTCGGCTATACAAACTTAATAACCTAGAACTCAACACCACTGCTGCATCATGGTTTCACAGCTACCCCCAAAATAGAATTCAAGCGGTCAGGTGGCAAAAAGACATCTCACTCTTCTTAGTCAGTGTACTACAAGGAGCAATCTTGGGGCCCAGTTGACATACTTGCTATGTGGGGCACTGGTAGCAAAGACAGTTTAGTACATAAAAAAGAAGAGAAAAATAAGAAAAGTGACAGTGGGGTAGTTTGACAAAATGTACTGCTTACTTGGGAACTGTTAAAGAAAAAATGAAATTAGATTAATTACAAAAAAACTAGTTAACTACCTGATGTTGACAAAAATGGGGGGGGATAACAAGTTTACCTAACGTGGGTCTATGAATGCTTATTAAAAGTAAACTAAGTATTGATAGATGGAGGTTTGCATAAAATATATGAACATGTGAAATATATGAACATGTGAGAGGTATATTAAAAGCTGCCAATGCAGTTTTTAACATATGGCAAGTTATACTATAGTATTTAAAATACAGAGCTTTTGACTATGTCCCCGATGTAATGTGCATGCCTTATACAAATACTTCAGAAAAGGTTTGCCTCCACGATGTGAAGAAATGTGAATAAGTACCTGTCAAAATAATTTCCAGAGGTTATATAGCCACAGCAGGGTAGTAAGCTGGCTATCCTTGACTTTCTTTAGCAGACTAACCCTGAGGTTCTGACGCTTGCTAATGCCTGTAGCATGCAAAACTAGGTGGCAAGCATGGTTGGGTAAGCGATTAGGTCTAGTTGACTGAGGAGGGAAGAGTACTGGTCAAAGTCTAGAAATTTAAGAACAAAACAGATATGAGAAAAAAACAAAACAGGTAGCAGACAGGGCAAAGAGATAAAATACTGGCAAGTACATTAGGACATATAATTCACATAATTTTGCAACCAATCATTACTACAGCTCTGGTTAAATATGACACCAGTAGCTCTATCCCAGGCCAGATTAGGAGGGACAGGGGGGTAAGTTACAAGCATATATAGACTAATGCAAAGTATGCCAGCTCAGTAGAGACATACAGATATCCTCAGGCACAGAATGTAAAACATCGTCATTGATTTCAGCAGCCTAATCTCTATTCAAAGCAGTTCTCTGCTTAAAAATGAGATTGTTATACCTGCTACCCTCTGCAGGATAAGCAGTATGGAATGAGCCACAAACAATCAATTCTTCTCCATCAGCATATGTAACAGTCACTGCAAAACCATTTAAATAGAACATTGCCAGCAAAACATCTGTTTGGCATGACCAATACAATATACAAACTATACATGAAAATGCCAATCACAAACTGCACAGATGTCACAGAAACCAAAACCACCTTATCACTTAGTTACCTTACTTAAGGGTCATTTCATATTCCAAAGCCTTGTATAATAAGTAGATGGCACAAAATAATAATATATGCACAAATTCTCCATGCTAATACACAATCATTGCTTCACAAAAACATATCATGCTCACAACACATAAAACATTCATGAATTTATTTGTAACCCTAACATGCATAAATCTCATCCAAAACTAATGACTAATCTTCTTGTATCCACAAGTAATTCTACTTCCCAAAAGCCCTACCCTACCCTGTAGGCAGTCACCTTCATTTACTTCTTGTTTCCACTGCAAATTGTGGCATTCTGGGGCCAAAGCCCATGAACTGCTTCCCTGAAAAGGTAAGGAAGCTCCACATCGTCACTTCTTTCAATCCCCAGCAAGCTTCTCAAGCACCAGGGTTACTAATTGAATCGGGTCATCTGGGTCATAATCAGGGCTCCATCCTTCTGTCACAAACCTAGCAATGGCAAAAAAATTGAGGTTTTCCTAAACTACCAACATGACTTCAATACACACGTCTGTGGATAAGTCTGTGCCCCCACAGTATGTGAAAATGCATGATCACCTAATGCTAAATTATTTAATTGGTCTAGCAGTGCCTGGCAATTAACCTGTATGTAAAATCTATGCCTAAAATTAAAGTTCAGTGCTACCTGTTAAATACGTAAAATCGGTGAACTACTCTTGTAAATGGGCTCTTTATTAGTCTATAGTACTCCTCCAGCAAACCAAAAAGCATCTAAAATTTGCAGATAAGGTGGTTTCTGTTTCAACAAATGCTGCAGTAAGTGTTGCTGGTTTTAAACAATGTTTTCATGACATTCAACTGCTGGAAGAGATGGGTTAAGTGCATTTTAATGATTCAGAGGTTCACAGTAACAGTGGAAGACAGTGATGGCATGGGCCTGGAAGCCTAAATTAGAAGCAGCGGTTAGGCACAAACAGAAATAATCAAAGAAATCATGTTATCAAAACTACAATCTTAATTTTAAAATATTAAATACCTTGTTATAATATCCATAAGTAATGGCATTTGGCTGAACTCCAGCTTTTCTCATTTCAAAGAGAACTCGAACTGCCAATACTGGCTGACCATACTGTCCACACAGCTGCATTAAAACTCGGTAGCACACCTGTTGAATAAAACATATTTTTAAATTAATAATATTAATATGCAAAGTTCATCAAACATGAAAATCTTAAGTGCTTTATCACAAGTTAAAATAAAACAAGCACATATTGTCTTGCAGACAAATACATACTGTGCACATCACTCTACAGAGAGAAGAAAAATAATCACACACTCAACATTACATGTTAACAAAACAGATACATACACAAAAGATTGGACATGTTTAGACATATATAACTCAATACACTACAGCAGTCCTGGATTTGATTCCCACAGCTTGTTGCACTACTGTGTGACTCTGAAGAAGTCAATGAATTAGACACTGCTACTGTGTTGCTCAAAAGGGAGAGGCTGTCCAGTGGGATTACCCAGATAACTTTTTAATGTTCTTGATGATGCATGGATTTGACAGTATTCCTGTTGCCTCTGACCTACTTTCACTTTATAATGGCTGCATAGACAACATAAAAGCACAGAAGGTCTGAATTATTCCAAGCTGCAGCAAGTAACAGAGTACAAGGATTCCACATCACTAATGCAATACAACGATATTATTATACATAGTGGCTTCCACAAATAAAGTTATGTCATACACTGATTTTTGTTACTTAACTGCATCCTTATTAAATCAGCCAAAGAAAAGACTCTGCCTACTGATTCCATAAATTCTTTTACCTCTGTCCCATAGGTTCATAGGTTCATACTAGGCTATCTGCCCTAGGGCATTTATAAGCCTAGCCAGTGTGTGTTTGTCTTTCGCCACCCATTTTAAATTAATTTTGCTATGCCCTTTTTCGAGGTTAGTATATTGTGCCTCTGTCTAAGTGACACAGAAGTGATACCCGGGGTAAACCTACGATCTCCCATCCACTCATCAAGATTCCTCTTGAAGAGAGTCAATGAGGGACTCTGCCTAACCTGGACTGGGATTTTATTCCAGAGTGAAGGAAGCCTCTGGGTTATGAATCTGTCCCTCCAGCATGTCCTATTTATTTCAGTGCTGAGGTTCAAGTCTCTCGAGCACGTAGCTCGATGGGATTGGATTTTCTGAGGTGCAGCATGTCCATTAATTCCGGGTTGGACATGGCTTTATACGTCAGGCACAGATCGCCTCTGAGCAGGCGGTATGCCACCGAGTAGAGCTAGAGTTTCTTTAACCGGGCAGCATATGGCAACTGTTTGAGCCCTATGATCCTCTTGGTGAGGTACTTTTGGGGTCTTTCCAGTTGCTGCAGGTGTCTGGTAAGGTACATCCCGAAAGGGGCATTGTACTCAATTATGGGCCTGATGAGGGATGAGTAAAGAGGCACGATGACCTCCCTTGATCTAGATGTGAATCCCTTCATGATTAGGTGGGCTATATAAAATGTTTTTCTAACCACTTTGGCCATGTGGTTGTCAAATGAGAGATTGCTATCAACTTGGGTCCCCAGGTCCCTAATTACTTCTGTACTTAATGGATTACCACCTATGTGGTAATTTGTGGGCACTTTGTTTTTGCCAAAGGGGATGACTATACACTTTTTGGCGTTTAGCTTGAGGCCATGGCTCTGGCACCAGTTGTCTGTTTCTATGAGGCCCTTGTGAAGGATGCTTGTGTTGGCTGGAGAGTCGATTATGGCACCCAGTTTGCAGTCATCTGCGAACTTAGTCAGCCACAGTCCTTCCGTGTTGGCCTGTACCTCCGAGAAATATATACCGAACAAGAGAGGTCCCAGGACTGAGCCTTGTGGGATGCCACTTGTAACTGGTTTGGAGTCTGACATGGCTCCAGCAATTCTAACCATGTGGGTTCTGTCCTTGAGCCAGTTTGCAACCCATCTAGTGACATAGGGGTTTATATTTAAGCTGGTGAGCTTATCTCTAATGCCCGAGTAGGGTATTGTATCGAAGGCTTTTGCGAGGTCCAGGTAGGCTGTGTGGACCACCTTCCCCTCGTCAATGGCCTTGGTGACTGTTTCAAAGAAATCAACCAGGTTTAAGAGGCAGGATCTGCCCTTAACAAAGCCGAACTGGGTAGGATTCAGTGTCTGTAGGTCCCCAATATCTTTATTTATGAGGTCCATGATGATCCTTTCCATAGCTTTGCAGACCAAGCTAGTCAGGCTTATGGGGCAATAGTTTCCAGGATCCGTTGAGGCACCACCTTTGTGGAGAGGGACCACTGTTGCTGTACGCCACTCTTTGGGTACATATCCTGTAGTAAGGCTGAGATTGAACAGTAGTTTTATGTTTGGGTTTAGCTCTTCTTTAAGTTCATGTAGGACGCAACCCGAGACACCGTCTGGTCCCATTGATGCTGTGTTTTTTGCTTTGGAGAGGGCAGCTCTTACCTGAGCATCTGAGATGTCAGGGGGGCAGCACTCTGCTTGGATAAATATTTGCCCTTTTGGTGGGGAGGGGGGGGGGAGAAGTTTGCGCTGAACCTGTCAGCTAGGATGTTGGCAATGTCTGTAGGTTCGGTGTATTTTTTGTCATTTTGGACTAATTCTGAGCATATCTGGGAATTCCCACCCAGGTTCCTAACATAACTAAAGAAAGCCTTGTGATTATCCTTAGTGTCCTGTGCAATTTTTCTCTCGAAGATGTCCTTAGACGATTTTATGAGTGCCCGTAGTTTTTTGCTAATACTGATCAGAGATGCCTTCCCTTTTTGGGATTTTGCTCTATCATGTAGTAGCTTCCTCCTTCTATTGTATAGTTTGTTTATGGCTGGGGTCCACCAGACAAGACGTCTGCCTTTGGAGGACTGGGTCTTGGTTTTATTTGGGATTGCATGACCCATGCATTCCTGAAGGTGTTCATAGAATGCGTTTATAAAGGATTCTGCGGTCTGGGCCATATTTTCCACAGGCCCGGGGGCTTTGAAGGATTCCACCTCGGTTTTGAGGAGTGTGAAATTTGCTTTAGAGAAGTTTTTCACTGTGGTTTTCTGGGCAGGGGATGGAGTCGGGATGTGAATATCCAGTGAGATTAGTTTATGGTCTGATCTTACCAGTGAGGGATACACTTCTGGTCTGGAGCATAGAGTCCCCATGTTGGTGATGATCAGGTCCAGTATGTTTTCCCCTCTTGTGGGAGTGGTAACAAGTTGTTCCATAGCATTTGAGTTTATAAATTCTAGGAACCTTTGGGCTAGGGTGTTGGAGCTACAGTAATGCTCCCAGTCTATGTTTGGGTAGTTGAATTCGCCCAATATAATGGTGTTTGGAGAGGCCTTCATATTTTCCAGTGTTCTCAGGAAGGCCGAGTGGGGTTCCTGGGTTTGGGAGGGTGGTCTGTAGCAGGCTATAAACTGGAAGGCAGTTTTACCCACTGTTAGTTGCACATGGATAGTCGCTGATGCTTCGTGCTGTGCCACCAACCTGGAGGTGTGGGTATCTTTGACGAATATTGATACTCCCCCTCCTTTTGTGGTATGGTCCAAGTTTTGGGGCCGAAAAGCATGGCATGAGGTATAACCTGGTAGTGCTGGGGTGCTCTCGGGAGCCTTGAACCAGGTTTCTGTTACTGCACAGATATCGATGTTCTCCATGCTAAGGAGAGTTTTGAGTGCGTGCATCTTGAGGTTTAGACTTCTGGCACTGAGTGGCATTACTCTTAGTTTCTTATCCCTTGTGATACCTATGGAGGTGGGTTTGTCTTTTGAGCCTTGCCTAAAAAAGGCACTATGGGGGTAGCAAGAGCCTTTGCCAATATCCGAAAGCCCAGGGGTAACAGGTGCAAGCCATCCCTAGCGAAGCATCGTGGTTTGTCGAGCATGTCATCCCAGGCTGACAGGCATTGGATCCCCTTTGAATGACACCAATACTTAAGCCAATTGTTGAAATTGATCATCTTGTCTTCATATTGTGGCATCATTCTTGGTGAGGGTAAGATGCTACTCAAGGTCAGGGTCATATCGGCCTGGGCTACATGCTCAGAGAGCTTCTCTATGTCTCTTTTCATGTAGTCCAGGGAGGTACGTCTCAGGTCATTCACACCAGCATGGACAATGACTGAGTCATATTTGTACTTGCCTTGGAGTGACCTGAGTGCTTGTGTTATGTGGCGGATCATAGCGCCCGACAGGCAGCTCACCATGACCTTCTCCTTGTTCAGCCTGGTGAGCGGGACGTCAGTGTGCCTGACGATAGAGTCACCTATTACAAGTGTATCAGGTGTGTTGTTTAGCCTCAAGGGCTGTGACTGTTCGGCACACTGGCTTTGTGAGCTATGTGTTGCACGTGTTTTGTTTTGGGGTAGCGGTTGTTTGGGTGTCTGCTTTGGAGGTCTCTGCTGCTTAGGCAGATTTTTATTTAGAGCCTACGAGTATGTTTTTGTGTGTTTATGTGTTTGGTTTGCTGTCGTGGTAGGTCTATGTGAGACTGGAATTGTAGTGAGTGTGGTTTCCTTCTCCTCCTGACTGGTTTCGCCAGTACTGAGTTGAGAGAGCTTAGCCTCCAGTATGGCTATATGGTTGCATCTCTCACATGTGTTGGAATTTGTTGGGAGGAGGAGAGGGTTGTCTGTGTACATGAGGCAGTTGTAACATTGCCTCAAGATTCCCAGATTCACCAGCTGGACCGTTGAGGAGACTGACAACTGACCTTTGGACATGCTAGAATAGTATTGGGAATTCCTTTATAATTGAAAAAAAAAGGGCCAATGGGGAACGAAGTACTCAAGGGGAGTTTGTGAGGGTGCAGTGGTTTTAATATTTTAGTGCTGACTTATATAATTGCTTTAGTGAGCAAGTGCCAGGTAACTTAAATGCAATGTGTTTCAGGTAACTTAAATGCAAAAACGACAGACAGTAACTTTCTTTCAAGTGGAACAAGGAAATAAGTACAGTAAGCAATGCAGATATCACTAGGGATCCACAGAAGCACTGAAAAGCCGCGTTTAGGTGGAATTAGCGCTTCAGGGAAATAACAAGCAAACAAACAAGCAGCATACAAATAAAGCTAGATTCAGCAGGCCTGGATCTAGTCTATGCTACAGCAAACAAGGTGTGCCAATTTCAGTAAGAAACAGTTCAAATATGCAGGCACTATAAGCCTTTAACCAGAAATTCCCAGCTCAGAAGGGCAGAGTCCAGTCTCTCCTCCCACAAGAGTGCAGACCACAAACCTTCTTAATGTAAAATAACTGGCCTGAACCCCAAGTGCTTAAACCAGAACTAATACACTTTTAGAATAACAGACACTGAGCCCTCAATCAGCAGTTCACAACTTAGAAGGATGTAAGCTACCTGTCCTGCCACCACAGTGCAGGCCACAAACCTTCCTAATGTAAAACAACTGGTCTGAAGCCCAAGTGCTTAATCCTAAAGACTTAGAATGATAGCTACACTTTAATCAAGTTACTACCAAGCAGTAATAAATACAATTGAATACTTTAAAGAATGCCTGGATTAGTGCTCAAGTTATACAAACAAAGCTAGATTCAGCAGGCCTGGATCTAGTCTATGCTACAGCAAACAAGGTGTACCAATTTCAGTAAGAAGCAGTTCAAATATGCAGGCACTATAAGCCTTTAACCAGAAATTCCCAGCTCAGAAGGGCAGAGTCCAGCCTCTCCTCCCACAAGAGTGCAGACCACTAACCTTTTTATTGTAAAATAACTGGCCTGAAGTCCAAGTGCTTAAACCAGAATTAATACACTTTTAGAATAACAGACACTGAGCCCTCAATCAGCAGTTCCCAACTTAGAAGATTGTAAGCAACCTGTTCTGCCACTACAGTGCAGACCACAAACCTTCTTAATGTAAAACAACTGGTGTGAAGCCCAAGTGCTTAAACCAGAATTAATACACTTTTAGAATAACAGACACTGAGCCCTCAATCAGCAGTTCCCAACTTAGAAGGATGTAAGCTACCTGTCCTGCCACCACAGTGCAGGCCGCAAACCTTCCTAATGTAAAACAACTGGTCTGAAGCCCAAGTGCTTAATCCGAAAGACTTAGAATGATACTACCAAGCAGCAATAAATACAATTGAATACTTTAAAGAATGCCTGGATTAGTGCTCAGGTTATACAAACAAAGCTAGATTCAGCAGGCCTGGATCTGGTCTATGCTACAGCAAACAAGGTGTACCAATTTCAGTAAGAAGTAGTTTAGATATGCAGGCACTATAAGCCTTTAACCAGAAATTCCCAGCTAGAAGGGCAGATTCCAGCCTCTCCCCCCACAAGAGTGCAGACCATGAACCCTTTTAATGTAAAATAACTGGCCTGAAGCCCAAGTGCTTAAAACAGAATTAATACACTTTTAGAATAACAGACACTGTGCCCTCAATCAGCAGTTCCCAACTTAGAAGGATGTAAGCTACCTGTCCTGCCACCACAGTGCAGACCACAAACCTTCCTAATGTAAAACAACTGGTCTGAAGCCGAAGTGCTTAAACTAAAAGGCTTAGAATGAGTTACACCAAGCAGTAATAAATACAACTGAGTACTTTTAAGATAACGCAAAAGCAAAATAAAGTAGGAAGAAACACAAATACAGTGAGTGAGCAAATGAGATGGGCCCAGGAGTTACAGGACAGAAACAAGTGCAAATGCAGACCTTCAAATCAGAAAGTTGAGAGAGATGGAAGACCGCCCAAACGGCCAATAACTACAAATTCTGGGCCAGAACCACTCCTTATGTGGTAGACAAGTTACCTAGTGCTTACCACTCCCACTGATAAGCTAGAAGGCTTCCCTCCAACACAGAAAGGCTTGGGGGCTCAGAAGCTTACAAATAGTCCTGGATACAGCAAATCTGTATCTGGAACACTAATTACAGGAAAAGTAGGAAACAGGCTTACAATTTTTTTTTTTCAGAAAAATAGCAAAAACAGTAGTAAAAACAATTCACATGCAGTGCAAGCTGGCACACTTGAGTATGTAGCAATATTAGTCCACACACAGTTTGAAAACATGTAATTAAATTAAAAAGGACTAAAAGCAAGTGCAGAAAGGGTTTATTAGGTAGAATGTGGTAAAGAGATGGGACTGGGGGAGTGTCCTAGATCAAATCTACAGTGGGGCGGGCACTGCAAAAGCCACCAAATTTAAACTACTACCAGAACAGGGAAGGGGGTGGGGGGTGGGGTTTCAACAGAGATGTGAGGAATCAGAGTGCAAATTATAAAACCCAAAACATATATACTGATCTCTGTATATTTGCAGAACACTAAGACAACAGATATCTAAGCAACAATTTAGCTCTATAATACAGAATAATACAGAAAAATATACTCAGCTCTATATATTTGTAGAAAGTCTTGTAAGGCTGTTCCACTTTAAATGCAGACTGCTGCTATTAACAGTTCAAATTAAGGGAAACTTGAGTTAACAACACACAAGCAATAGAAACCACAATGAGGGGGTGGGGAAGAAAGTTTCAACAGAGATGTGAGGAATCAGAGTGCAAATTACAAAACCCAAAAAATATATACTGATCTCTGTATATTTGCAGAACACTAAGACAACAGATATCTAAGCAACGATTTAGCTCTATAATACAGAATTCATGTTTTCACAGTTAGGCAGTTCTACATAAAAGTTAGAATAGAAAGCAGTTGCATGGATATAGGCAAGTCCAAACAAAACTAATAAACTAACAAAAAACAAAAGGACTGACTGACATGGTGCGAAGGTGAAATAAAAAAGCTTTAATAAATTGGTAAGTATTTTCATGCCTACTGGTACTTCATCAGACCATAAAAACATAATAAATTACATTTAAAACATCTAATAGCTCAACTACATCTAATAAATCAATAAAACAAGTCACTTGGCTTCAATGCTGGTTTTAAAGGTACATCAACATCATTTAAACTGGATTTATTAGCTTGCATGGTGATAATCCATCTCATTTCAGCATATTCTGTTCAATTAATAAAATCTCCCCCTTTCAAATCCTGTAATAGTAAAAACTGAAAGGAATGTGAACTCCCATATGAATTAATGTGCTTCACTAATGCATTAGAAGTCTTAGTTCTGCGTATATCATACATATGCTCTAAAATACGTTGCTTAAGGATTTCCAGGATGTCTACGAAGGAGACATCATCAGAGGACGACTTGGGGGACCCTTCTGACTCCTCTGGATCAGTGTCGGAGGTCAAAGACTCATCCTGGGAGTCTACATGCTTCCTCTTACATGTTCTCTTCCGTGGGGGCTCCTCAGAAGGATATTCCGGGGAGGTCTCGGAAGAGTGTGGGCCACCAGCCGGTGGCTCTTGAGGCTGCGGGTCTCTGCTGTCCAGGGAGGGAGTGGGAGTGGAGACAGAAGTAGGTGCCCTGGGGGGAGAGTGTCAGTACCCCAGGTAGGAGCTGAAGATCGGGACAGCACACTCATCATCATCTCGAATGCCGACCTCTCTGGCTCCGAAGACCTCATCTGCTCCGAAGAGGCCGAGGATGCCATCGGTTCCAGAGCCATCGGCTCCGAGATAGACGTGGGATCCAAACTCACTCTAGCTGACGCGCCGAGAGGGAGGCTAGGAACCTAAGAGGTTTGGTTCCAGGCGTCCCTGTCGGGGCCAATTGGGGAGCTTCGGCACCTAGACACCACAGATGACATTGAGACTGTCGGAGTGGGACTTGGCTCCGAAACAACCACAGGGGGAGCTGGAACCAACAGTTCCACCAGCGGTACCGCACACTCCGGCTCTGAAAGGCCAGCATGGCTCGAAGGAGGAATCACCGAAGGGGGCATAATGGGCTCAAGTGGCTCCAGAACCGACTGGGTCGGACCCAACAGCAATTTCGGTAAGGCAGACGACTTCAAAATTCTCAGCACTACCCTCGCCACATCTTCTTCCGATAAACTCCTAGAAGACCTGGAGTACAGAGTAGGAGAACGGGATCTCTGCAGTATTGGTGACTTCAATGTAAGGGAGACCGGTAAAGGATCCACAGACCGGCTCCGTTGAATACTCTGTGGTCAGCTTCGAGCTACCTGGCGCCGACCCTGTAATCACAGTAGTACAACTCTCAATCGGCTCTGAACTCTGTGGAGCTGAAGAGACAGTAAATCTGTCAGGTTTACTAATTTTAAGAGAAGAGTCTGAGACACCAGCCGGTGCCGGGGAGGGCCTTTTAGAGGACTTAGACATTTCCTTTTTGGATCCCTGAGATCTAGCAGAGGAGGAACAGCTAGCCAGATCTTCCTCGAAGTATGGTTTAAGGAGACCTTTTAGAATAAGATTATTTTTCCTTTCTTGCAACACCCCTAGCACTAAAAGAATGGCAAAATATGCAAGTTTCCTGTAAGTGGATGGCCCCAAGACAGTAAACGCAGTTACTGTGGCCATCCATTACAGACATCTTCTGTGAGCATTTTATGCATTTTTTGAAGCCAGATGGCTTATGGCCCTTGCTTTCCTTAGACATTCTCACAGAAGATGAGCTCGCTCACACTCACACACACACACACACACACACACACACACACACACACACACACACACACACACACACACACACCGAAGAAGAAAGGGAGGACTAGGTCCTCTAACTTAAACGGGCCTAGCCCTACAGAAACGGTAAATAGACACCACGAGGACTAGGTCCTCTAACTTAAACGGGCCTAGCCCGGGCAGGAAGAAAGAAGGGAAACTAGGTCTTCTAACTAAAACAGACCTAGGGGGGACAGAACAAGTTTGAAAGAGCCGCATACACCAACAGGAATAAAGTCTCAAATGTAGAGATTACTACACACAATACACAGAACCTCATTCTGCTTGTCAACACTAAATATATTAGCAAGCGGAAAATCTGCAAAAAGTTATGATCTGTAACTATCTAACAAGAGACACAGCCTACCTAAGCACAAAAGGCGCCTACAATAAAGTACAGTTGTGTACCTACCATAAATGTAGATGTTCGAGTGTATTCACTGTTGCAGTCATTACAGTTGGGGGTTATCCTGCTGACAGGCTACCCGCAGTTGGCAGGGTTATCCTGCTGGCAGGCTACCCGCAGTCGGTCTGAATTCCAAAGTCCTGGTCCGGCGTCAGTTGCTGTCGCCTCTTCCCTGACATCAGTGCGCCAGGGGTATAAAAGATGCAGCCGACACCATATTCTTCAGTTTTTCTTGCCCCAGATGTCAGGTGCCCCCAAAAGGGTAGGCTGTAAAAATTATGATCATAAAAAAGCATGCATGTAACCTTCATCTACAAGCAAATACACCACATAAGTTGTATAGAATAAAGAGGTACAGATAAGTCCCTGCAAAGAAAAAAGGGGGATGGTGGGAGGGTAACCTGGACTACAACAGTGAATACACTCGAACATCTACATTTATGGTAGGTACACAACTGTACTATGTTCATTGTGTTTCACTGTTGCAGCCATTACACTTGGTTGAATCCCAAAGCTGAGGTTGGGTGGCTGGGTCTAAATAGAGTTTGGAGTGGCTATGAGGCCCTGCAGAACTGCAGTGGCAAAGCCTGCTCTGGATTTAGAGTAGAGAGGTAAATGGTAGTGCTTTGTAAAGGTGTGCACTGAAGTCCAAGTTGCAGCCTCCAAAATATCCTTGGTTGGTACTCCTCTGAGGAAGGCTGCTGAAGTGGCTGCTGCTCTGGTAGAATGTGGCCTAATGCCCTTGGGCAATGATTTGACATGTTGAGAATAGCAGAAACGAATGCAGTGGCCTATCCATTTTGAAATAGTCTGCTTTGAAATGTCTTTTCCTTGGGAACCTGCAGCATATGCCACTAAAAGTTGCTCAGTTTTTCTTAAGGCTTTAGTCTTGACCAAGTAAAAGCATAGCTGTCTGTGTATGTCCAAAGTATGCAGAAGTCTCTCCCCTTTATTCTGCGGGTTTGGATAAAAGGTAGGCAAATGTATGGTTTGGTTAATAGCCACATTGGACACTACCTTAGGCATAAATGTCGGGTTTGTCCTTAGAGAATCCCTGTCCTGATGGAAAAAAAATAAAACGTGCCACAGCCATTAGTGCCTGTAACTCTGAGACTCTTCTTGCTGAAGTTATTGCTAGGAGAAGAGCGGTTTTCCATGACAAGTATTTTATCTCTGCTGTATTGGCTGGTTCAAAAGGAGGCAGTGTGAGTTTTTCCAAGACAAAATTGAGGTCCCATGTAGGTATTGGAGCTCTCCTTGGAGGTCTTATGTTCCTGGCCCCTCTGAGAAACTATCTTAGCAGTGGATGAGAAAAAATTGGTGGGTCTGTATTGTAATGAGCTGAAATGGCAGAGGCATGGATCTTGATTGATGAGAAGGATAAGCCTTTGTCCAACATCTCAGTTAGGTATTGCAAAATCTGAGGAATATTAGGCTCAAGCGAGTCAATTCCCTGTGCTTGGTTCCAAGCACAGAATCTCTTCCATTTTTCTGCATAAGATTTTCTGGTGCTGGGCCTCCTGGCCTCCAAAATAACATCCATAACTGCTTTAGAGAGAGGTGTGTTCTGCATGATTACATTATCCACCATGCAGCCAGACTTAGGGTTTTTAGTTGGCTGTACAAGATCTGATTGTTCTGTTGGGTCAGCAAATGAGGTATTAAAGGCAATGTCCAGGCTGGGCCTTGAGAAAAGCTCTTTAGGATTGGGTACCAGTGATGGCGTGGCCAGTCTGGGGCAATCAGTATCATTTTTGGCTTCTCTTGTCTGATCTTTAGGAGTACCTTGGAGAGGAGAGGCAGAGGAGGGAAGGCATATACTGTAAGGGCTTTCCAGATGAATGAAAGGGCGTCCACTTTCCATGCTTGCTTGTGATAAGTCCAAGAGCAGAATCTCTGTAGCTGGCAGTTGTGAGGGGAGGCAAATAGATCTATGTCTGGGCATCCCCATTTCCTGTTATCATGTTGAAGATTTGTGGATCCAGTCTCCACTCGTGAGGATCCATGAAGTTTCTGCTTAATTCGTCTGCCAAAGTATTTGTCTTTCCTGGCAGGAATTGTGCTAGCAGATGTACTTGGTAAGTCAATGCTGTGTTCCACAAAGTCATGGCTTGCATGCAGAGGGGGTAGGAATGTGTGCCCCCTTGCTTGTTTATGTACCACATGACTGTAGTATTGTCCGTCTTTATCAGTAGTTGTCCTGGATGAGGTAGGTCCTTGAAGGCTGCCATGGCATTTTGTACAGCTAAAATCTCTTTTTGATTGATATGAAGATGCATTTGTTTTGTGGGCCATGTGCCCTGAATACATTTTCCTGCCATGTGTGCCCCCCAGGCATAATCTGATGCATCTGTTGTTAGTGCCTGCCTGGCAGTGGGTAAGGTGAATGGCTGTCCCTTGTTGTGATGACAGGCCTGTGCCCACCACAGAAACTCCTGTTGCAGGCAGGGAATAAGAGTAATTACTGTTTCCAGGCTGTGGCAACGTTGAGTCCAAACACTTTTTAGATACCATTGTAGTTTCCTCATATGTAGTCTTGCACATGGAATTAGTAGAATGCAGGATGACATGTAGCCCAGAGCCTGCATAATTTTTCTTGCAGATAACTGGGTCTTTGTTGCCATATCTTTGAAGTAAGAAGTCAGATGCCTTTGTTTGTCTGGCGTGAGATAAGCCATCTGGGCAGTTGTATTTAAGCTTGCACCCAGGAATATGTCCACATCCCGACCTCACCCCCAGCCCAGAAAACCACAGTTTAAAACTTCTCAAAAGCGAACTTCTCACTTCTCAAAACCGAAGTAGAATCCTTCAAGGCCCCAGGGCCAGTGGAAACTACGACCCAAACTGCAGAATCCTATATAAACGCATTCTACGGACATCTCCAGGAATGCATGGATCATGCTATCCCAAACAAAACCAAGACCCAATCATCCAAAGGCAGGCGTCCAGTCTGGTGGACCCCTGCCATAAATAAACTGTACAACAGAAGGAGGAAGCTACTACATGATAGAGCAAAATCCCTAATAGGGAAGGTATCTCTGATCAGTACTAGCAAAAAATTACGATCCCTCATAAAATCCTCCAAGGCCAGCTTCGAGAGAAAAATTGCACAGGACACCAAAGACCATCATAAGGCTTTTTTCAGTTATGTTAGGAACCTGGGATGCAACTCCCAGACTTGTTCTGAGCTGATTCTAAACGACAAAAAATACACTGAACCCACAGACATCGCCAATATCCTGGCAGACAGGCTCAGTATTTTATCTCAGCTGTATTGGCTGGCTCAAAAGGAGGCAGTGTGAGCTTTTCCAAGACAAAACTGAGGTCCCATGCAGGTGTTGGAGCTCTCCTTGGAGGTCTTATGTTTTTGGCCCCTCTGATGTACTGCCTTAGCAGTGGATGTGAAAATGTGAAAAAATAGGTGGATCCATACTGTAAACAGCTGAAATGGCAGAGGCATGGATCTTAATTGTTGAGAAGGATAGGCCTTTGTCCAGCATCTCAGTTAGGTATTGTAAAATCTGAAGAATATTTGGTAAAAGCCTGTCCATTCATTGTGCCTGGTTCCAAGCACAGAATCTCTTCCATTTTTCTGTATAAGATTTTCTAGTGCTGGGCCTCCTGGCCTCCAAAATAGCATCCATAACTGCTTTAGAGAGAGGTGTGTTCTGAATGATTACATTATCAGCCATGCAGCCAGATTTAGGGTTCTGAGTTGGCTGTGCAGGATCTGATTGTTTTGTTGGGTCAGCAAATGAGGAATTTGGGGTAATGTCCAGGCTGGGTCTTGAGACAAGCTTTTTAGGATTGGGTACCAGTGCTGGCGTGGCCAGTCTGGGGCAATCAGTATCATTTTTGGCTTCTCTTGTCTGACCTTTAGGAGTACCTTGAGGAGGAGAGGCAGTGGAGGAAAGGCATATACTGTAAGGGTTGTCCAGCTTAATGACAGGGCATCCACTTTCCATGCTTGTTTGTGATAAGTCCTTGTGCAGAATCTCTGTAGTTGGCAGCTGTGCGGGGAGGCAAACAGATCTATGTCTGGGCATCCCCATTTCCTTGTTAACATGCTGAAGATTTGTGGCTCTAGTTTCCACTCGTGAGGATCCTTGAGATTTCTGCTTAGTTCGTCTGCCAGAGTATTTGCCCTTCCTGGCAGGAATTGTGCTTGCAGGTGTACTGGATAAGTCAATGCTGTGTTCCACAAAGTCATGGCTTGTCTGCAGAGGGGGTAGGAATGTGTACCTCCCTGCTTGTTTATGTACCACATGACTGTAGTATTGTCCGTCTTTACCAGCAGTTCTCCTGGATGAAGTAGATCCTTGAAGGCTGTCAGGGCATTCTGAACAGCTAGCATCTCTTTTTGATTGATATGACGATGCATTTGGCTTGCTGGCCATGCTCCCTGAATACATTTTCCTGCCATGTGGGCCCCCCAGGCATAATCTGATGCATCTGTTGTTAGTGTCTGCCTGGCCGTGGGTAGAATGAATGGCTGTCCCTTGTTGTGGTGACAGGCCTGTGCCCACTATCGAAACTCCTGTTGCAGGCAGGGAATTAGGGTAATTAATGTTTCCAGGCTGTGGCAATGTTGAGTCCAAACACTTTTTAGGTACCATTGTAGTTTCCTCATATGCAGTCTTGCATATGGAATTAGTAGAATGCAGGATGCCATGAAGCCCAAAGCCTGCAGAATTTTTCTTGCAGATAACTGGGTCTTTGTTGCCAACATTTCAAAGTAAGAAGTCAGTTGCCTTTGTTTGTCTGGCGTGAGATAAGCCATCTGGGCAGTTGTATTTAAGCTTGCACCCAGGAATATTATCTCTTGAGAGGGTACTAGTTTTGATTTCTTTTCGTTTACTGTGTACCCTAGTCAAATTAGTAATCTTTTTACAAACGCCAGATGCCTCAGTAGAATGTCTTTGTTCTCTGCTTGAATAAGGCAATCGTCCAAGTAAGGGTATATTTGAATTCCCCTTTGTCTGCAGAAAGCAATTACTGGTGCCAGGCATTTTGTGAAGACCCTGCGTGCAGTAGATAAGCCAAAGGGCAGTGCAGAGAATTGATAGTGCATTGATCCAGCTATGAATCTGAGGTATCGTCTGCAAGATTGTCTGATTGGGACATGCAGGTATGCCTCTTTTAGGTCCAAAGTTACAAGCCAAGCCTTCTTGCCCAGCATGGGCAGAAGCTGCTGCAGAGTCAACATTTTGAATTTTGGAAAGTCCAGAAAAGTGTTTAGAATAGACAGGTCCAGTAATGGTCTCCAGGCTTTGTCCTTTCTGGGTACCAGGAATAGTTTTGAGTAAAATCCTTGTCCCTGCTCTTGCTGTGGTACTTGCTGAATGGCCCTCATGTCCATGAGGGATGTAACTTGCTTTTGGGCCTCTGCCCATTGATTTTGTGGCAGGTCTGGCATACCTTTTGCCTTTGGCAGGGTGTGAAAGTGGAACCTGTAGCCCTGGGACACTATATTCAAGACACATTTGTCCTGGGTGATTAAATGCCAATTTTGTGAAAAAAGTGCTAGTTTTCCCCCTAAGGGGGCTGCCAAAAGATAAGTGCTTGGTATTGGCAGAGGAAAGTCATTGGGACTGTTTTCTAAATGGCTGTGATTTGTCTTCTCCGCTTTTGGAGGTAGAAGCACCCCATTGTTTAGGCCTGTATGAGCCTTGGGGCTGGGATCTGTCTCTAGGGCGTCTGTATCTGCCTCTTTGTGGCCTGTCTGACACTGGAAAGGACCAAAACTTTGAAGGCCAGTTCCTGCTAAATCTGGGTGGTTGTACCTGTAAGAAATCTTTAACTGTCTGCATAGATTTCGCTTTATCCTCCATTTTCTTCAACACCTCTTCTGCCTTAACACCAAACAAAGTAGCATGCTGTAATGGAGCATCCAATAATTTTGCTTTAACATGATCAGGCAGATTTTGTTCCTTTAACCAAGCATGCCTTCTGATGACAGTACCCGTAACAGCGGCCCTACAAGAGGCCTCCAGTGAATCAAAACCACATTGCAAAGTATGCTTTCCCACTTGTTCAGCTGCATGCAATAAATCCTGCATTTCCTTGTTATCTGGACATTCAGAATTTGTCAGCATTTTCTGTTTTAACAGTGACATTAAATATTACTGACATTTAAGCATATGAAACTGACAATTTAAAGCTCTTACAGGCAAGGTAGCAAAAGTGCAAACTTTTTTCTCCCATCTGTCCAGTGCCCTAGAATCCCTATCAGAGGGGACAGGGTTTTTCGCAGTGGAAGCCTTAACCCCTTTGGGATCCTGAGATATAGTTTCTGGGTCAGCAGCAGGGTTTCTATATAGAAATTTGTGGGAATCTGGAACCCTGTAGTATCTGTCTGGCTTAACCGGTGCAGGGGGTAAAGAGTCAGGAGACAGGCTGGACTCTGAAAATACATCATCTACTATGTCTAGAACAGGTGGAATAGCAAAAGGTCTGTGATGAGGTAGTAAAAGAAAGTCTCTCAGCCTTTTCTTACTTAGATTCTATGTAATCTTGGCTCTCCCAGTGAAAGTGCTCCCTCATGGTTTGAAGGGTTTCCCCAAAAGAATAATCCTCAGGAGGAGAGGCTGAAGGAATAGACTCTTCAGCATCAGAATCCTCATAGGGAGGAAGGGAGTATCCCTGTTCAGAAGAGGAGTCAGAGGAAATGGAAACCTGATCTGAAGATTCATATTTTGTCTCTTGCCTAGGCCTCTTATCAGGAGGGGGATGGGAACCCCTGATCAAAGTAATTAGGTCTTCGGCCATTTTAAGCATCTGTTTTTTAGGCATGGAAGTCTGTGCAGGAGAATGCTGTACTTGTTTCTTTGTTTTTAAAGCTGCTTTAGTCTTTGCCTTTGAAGCTGAGGTTGGCTTAACATATAACTGTGTAGGTCTGAAAACACCCTCAGTAGCCGATGCCTGCTCAGCGGCTCCGGACCCATCTGAGGGAATAGTTTCCAAGTGTCCAATACCTTGAGTATCCAGAGGCCTAGTCGGCTCCACGTGGGAGTCGGAAGCGGCCTGTGTCTCTGAGACAGTGGGCGTCAGGGGCTGCGAAAGCGCCTCACTGAGAACCGGCGAACCAGTGACTGGCCTAGCGGAGGCCTCGTCGTCGGTTTTGGACCTCAGATGCCTGTCCTTTTCCTTGCACTTTTTATAAACTCCAGTCATCGGCTGTTCCGACAGCATTATATAATTAAATCTTCGGCCAAAGTAATGAAAGGCAAAATCGTACCGACGCTTAATAGTGCGTTGGTTAAATCTAGCACAAAACCGACAGCTAGCAATGTCGTGGTCAGGGCCTAGGCAAGGAATACAGTAAGAATGAAAATCCTTATGAGGTATTTGCTTCCCACAAGAAATACAATTGTTAACTTTTTCTGACATCGGTCTGGAGCAAGAAAAAAGTTTCCCCAACGGGGTACTTAGCTTTAATGAAGACTTTGGATCTAAAATTTGGTTTTGAAAATCTCAGGAGTCGGCCGACCGACACTTGCGAACTGCTTTTCCTTCGGGCACCGCGCAGCAAGAAAGACTGAAGAAAATGGCGTCGGCTGCATCTTTTATACCCCTGGCGCACTGACTTCAGGGAAGAGGCGACAGCAACTGACACCGGACCAGGACTTTGGAATTCAGGCCGACTGCGGGTAGCCTGCCAGCAGGATAACCCAAGTGAAATGACTGCAACAGTGAAACACGATGAACATCACTCTATTACATCGCTCTAGTATGCACTCCAGTTATGTCCACACAAATGTGATGCAATGACAATTTATGCAGATATCTAGATTTAATAATAAAGATGATCATCTGCAACAGGCATTTCACGGCTCATGCAATGATTCTGTTAGCAGAGATTATTCTGCGAATGATATTAGTAAGACTAAGAATGAGGTGCATCATGCTAGAGATGGTAAGGCTAAACCTTATTTCTCTTTAAATAAAAACCTGGATAATGCATCTGTTCATGTATTTAATATATAGTCTAGTGTTACTAGGATTCTTCTTACTTATTCTAGTGGCCTTCATTTGGTCTGTGATCAATAAAAATTGGCCAAGTTATTGTTCGATGATACCTTAGAGGGAACCATAGGTGTTCAACAGAAAGTTTGCTTTAAGAAAAAAAATTGTTAAAGCGACAACTCTATTATAAACGAAGTAAGATCACCACAGTAGCTTCTGAACGCACATGCACTTACCCTTGTAATTTTTGCACTGCATGTAAATATATTATTTTATTCAGCACTTTGTTCATCCAGATACTGGGGTTTGTTATACACCGAACTTACTTGTAAGACTGTAATAGTACATATTTAGTTTACTTGGCTTTCAGCATTGTTTGTTCATGTTTTTACATAGATAAAAGAATCAATCATTAAAGGAACAATCTTAGAGCACGTGTATAATATACACAGAAATAAGACGTCTAATGCATTAGCGAAGCACGTTCATAAATATGGGAGTTTACATTCCTTCCGATTTTCACTATGACAGCTTATGGTTAAGGATTTGAGAGGGGGAGATTTTATTACTAGAACAGAACATGCTGAAATGAGATGGATCACCACGCAAGCTAATAAAAAATCTGGTTTAAATGATGATGTACCTTTGAAACAGGCATTGTAGTCACGTGACATGTTTCATTGATTTATTAGACGCTGTTGAGCTATTAGATGTTTTATATAAATAGGTTTGTAATTTATTGTGTTTTTATGGTCTGAAGAAGAGCCAGTAGGTGTGAAAGCGCTTACCAATTCATTAAAGTTTTAATTTCACCTTTGAACCATTCTGGTCAGTCCTTTTGTTTTTTCGTTAGTCTACACAGACAGAAGTTCCCTCTGTGAAGCAACACTAAGCATCTTACTTTAACAACTGATACATGAGGGGACTCTTCTTGGTGGGTCTATACCAATTCAACCATTTTTGGTTGAAGTTCCTATATTCTGGATGCATTATCCTTTCCCACTACACAATCCGAGACGGCATGCCTGACTGACTCCTTACATACCAAGTTTTCCTCAGTAACTTAAAACGTACACTTCCTGAAAATCAGGGAAAAAAGATTTGACACCTATACTGTTACAAGAATACACAAACACATACTTGCCCAACTTACAAGGAACTCCCAACAGCAGCCACTGGATGGAAGAACCATGCAAACACAGAAGAATTTTGAAAGGGCATATGACACATTGAGAAGGATCCTCTCACAGATCAAATGACATTTCTGTAAGTAAACTTACCATTATAGTAGACTGTTGAATGATCACTACTGCAGTAGCCTAAGTTATATGGGTTACATCCTGTAAAACGATATAAAAGCTGACCAGCTTCCGAAGCTCCAGGGCACCTTCCACATGTCTACAACATGAGTCATCGTAAGCTGAGCTGACTAAAAATCAGGTTTGAGCACCAAACTCTTCAGACTTTTTTCTATTGCTGGGCAGGTAAGTTCAAACTTCCACTTACCTTTTTATAACAGAAAACGTACTTTTTTCTGTAAAATATTAACTTTTAATTGAAAAAAAAACTGTTTTTATTTACTGGAACTTCACTTTATTTTTGTGGTAAAAAGTTATTAAAAGATGTTTAAAACTAGTACTTCATGAAGAAAATGCTGTTGTTAATGTTACTTTTTGGGGCTGGGGTGAGTGTTTGCTTTTTACTGTGATTTCTTTTTTCCTACAAGAAAAGTTACCTTACCTGTTTTACCAACTACTGTTGCTAAGCGTCCCTGGAAATCATGCACCTTTTTTTGGCTTGACCACGGAACAACATACTAGTTCCTTGGCAGCTTCTTCCAGCCACAAAAAGAAAAATATTGTTACGTAGCCTTTGCCACCACAGCAGGCTAGTAGTTTGCCTCAGTTACAGGTGGGTGGCCCCCCTGTGGCCAAGCTGGTTCTTTGAAACTCTCAACTTTTTCCCCCACATCCCTGAGGTGTAGTCCCTTCAACCACCATGGAACAACAAAAGTTCTCTGTAGTTGTCAGCATGTCCTTAGCTGCCAAAGGAAAGCCATCTTGTCATTCCTAGAACAAGGGGAAGGGAAAATATGAATAGCCAGAATGCTGTGACCATCCCTAGGGAAGCTTTTTTCTTCTCATAGCAGTGCTGTTGCATATGGGGCATTAAAATACTAAGGCATTCCACTGGGATTAACATTTTATTTTTCAACAACCCCTTCAAATGCCACCATATGTAGTAGTCCAAAACCCCAACGGCAGTAACTTTCATAAAGTAAACATCATATGCATAATCAGTTAAGTAAAGTTTTATAACTGCTTTTTGGATTAAGTACAGAAGGCCAGCACAATGATTTTTCAGGAGAATTACAAGGATCACAACACAATAAAGAAAAGCTGCACTTTCATAACAGTTGCAAACTTCAACAAGAAATAGACTGACCAAATGATGTCATCATTTCACATGACTTGCTAATGAGTAAACAGGAAAGTATATGCTGTTCATTCAAGGCACACACAACGGCATGGAATTTTATTTTTCAAGACACCCCCCCCCCGTGCCTGATAACCACCAGATCTTCCCCAACTGGACTCTGCCCATTTGCTTCTCCTTTACTTGTGGTATCCTCAGTAGTGCTGAGGTGAGAGCAGTTCAGAGGGACCATCATTAGTTTTGAGGCAAAGAGGGCATACTGTATGGCCCTAACACTTCACACTGAATGGAAAGACAAATGACCCACATCACTATGGTGACACCACACCAGATACAAGTGTATGCGCTCATGTACCCCAATAAACTGTCAAAGTGGGGTTGTTGGTTGAATGCCAGCTTCATGTCCTCTCTCAATACCACCCCCTCCTCTGAGTGAATGTGTCATTTGATGGTACTGTTCCACCTACCTGTCCCTCCCAGGATGGACACACATATCATCCCCATGCCATCTCCAACAAACGTCCATGTTGCAAATCAAACTCAAGTAACCTGAGACATGGTCAGACCTTTATCCCTTCAAGTCAATGGAGCTGAATCATTTTAAAATTATTTTTCATTTAACTGTAACATTTTAACACACAACAGAAATACATATGAAATCTGGAACATGGAAACATTTAAGTATGACATTCGCTAGAAGTACTAAAATAAGAAAGTACAGTTGTGTAAGTACTTACCGTAACAGTAGATGACTTACTGATCACTGTTGCAGTATTCCTGAAATACGGATAGTCACCGCTGATGTCCAGCCAAGGAACCACAGCTTTATCATCCTGAGGTTATACTTCTGACATATGACTTCAGCTTGTATGCACTGGGATATACATATGGACATACAGTGAATATAAAAAGTTTACACACTCCTGTTAAAATGCCAGGTTTTCGCGATATAAAATAAAATGAGACCAGAATAAATCATTTTAAAACGTTTCCCACCTTTAATGTGACCTATAACCTGTACAATTCAATTGAAAACCAAACAAATCTGTTAGGGGGAAAAAAATATAAAAAATAAAAAAATGTACAATACGCTGGTTGCATAAGTGTGCACACCCTTAAACTACTACTTTGCTGAACCACCTTTTGATTTAATTACAGCATTCAGTCTTCTTGGGTACACACCTGCCATCATTTAAAGAGACTCTGATTAACCCCAAATAAAGTTCAGCTGCCCTAGTAGGATTTTCCTGACATTTACTCAGTTGCCTGCTACAGCAAAAGCCATGGCTCACAGAGAGCTACAAAGCACCAAAGGGATCTAATTGTTGAAAGGTATCAGTCAGGAGAAAAGTACAAAAATTTTTCCACAGCACTGGATATACCATGGAACACAGTGAAGATAGTAAATCAAAAAGTGGAGAAAATATGGGAAAACTGTGACGTTGCAAAGAACTAGACATCCCTCCAAAATTGATGAAAAGACAAGACAAAAACTGGTTGGGGAGGCTGCCAAGAGACCTACAGCAACACTGAAGGAACTGCAGGAATGTCTGGCAAGTGCTGGTTGTGTACTACATGTGACAACAATCTCCCGTATTCTCCATATGTCTGGACTATGGGGTAGGGTTGCAAGACTGAAGCCTTTTCTTACACAGAAAAACATACAGGCCCAGCTAAAATTTGCAAAACAATACATCAAGTCTCCCAAAAACATGTGGGAAAATGTGTTATGGTCTGATGACACCAAGGCTGAACTTTTTGGACACAATTCCAAAAGCTATGTTTGGCACAAAAACAACACTTTGCATTACCAAAATAACACCATCCACACAGTGAAGCATGGTGGAGGCAGTACCATGCTTTGGGGTTGCTTTTCTTCAGCTGGAACTGGTGCTTTAGTCAAGGTGGAGGGAATTATGAACAGTTCCAAATACCAGTCAATTTTGGCTCAAAACCTTCAGGTGTCTACTAGAAAGCTGAAGATGAAGAGGAATTTTCCCTTTCAACACGACAATGACCCCAAACATACATCCAAATCAACAAAAGAATGGCTTCACCAGAAAAAAATTAAAGTTTTGGATTGGCCCAGCTAAAGCCCAGACCTAAATCCAATAGACCTGAAGAGGGCTGTGCACAAGAGATGTCCTCGCAATCTGACAGATTTGGAACGCTTTTGCAAGGAAGAGTGGGCAAATATTGCCAAGTCAAGATGTGCCATGCTGATAGACTCCTAGCCAAGTAGACTGAATGCTGTAATTAAATCAAAAGGTGCTTCAAAATCGTACTAGTTTAAGGGTGTGCACACTTATGCAACCAGCGTATTGTACGTTTTTTATTTTTTATATTTTTTCCCCCCAACAGATTTGTTTGTTTTTCAATTGAATTGTACATGCTATAGGTCACATTAAAGGTGGGAAAAGTTTTGAAATTATTTATTGTGGTGTCATTTTTTTATATCACAAAAACCTGGCATTTTAACAGGGGTGTGTACACTTTTTATATCCACTATATGAGCATGGCTCCTCATCAGACTATCACCAAGCCAGCTACAACAGATCTGGCCAGGAATCCACCAAGCAGTTTTCTAAACAGTAGTATTTTATTCAGATAAAATCTTGCTTAGCACTTCAGCTAAAAAGCCTTTTCAGAGTATTAAAAAACAAAAATAACACACATCGTTTATATACAAAACAATTTCCCCTAATTATTCAATAAAATAACTAAAGTAATTATATTGTTACAAAACATTTACCCAACAACACCCTCCAATTACATTGTATATTAAGTCCCTTAGGGACTAAAGTTTCATACTTTAATATAAAAATAGATTGTTTTTGCAATAGTTTAAGTTTCAAAAGAGAAACCTATCCACCTCAACCTGTTCTAAAATACTGACCTGATGTCCTTCCACATTACTATCACACAATTCTTTAAAATGTGCAGCAAATGGACTCTCCATCTTTCATTTCTTTATGTCCCTAATATGTTCTAAAATTCTAACTTTAAATGCCCTTTTACTTTCACCAACATAATATTTATTACATGGGTATCTAAGTACATAGACAACCCCCCCTCAGTGTTGCATCTAAAAATATTTTGTGTCTCATTTTTTTCCATTAATATTTGGGAACAGCATAACCACAAAATTACAACAGGAACACCTTCCACAAGGGAAGGTCCCTTTAAGGCTACTTCCCCTTCCAATATTAACCTTGGGACCTACAAATCAGGTCTATATCATTTGAGTAAACATTTAATTGAGCAAATCGCTACTTGTCAAGCTGAATTAAGCAAACGCTCAATTAAGCAATTTTTTTCCCAGGGAAAGGACGTGGTTGGCCATCATCGGGTATTTCCCCACAGTACTGCGAGCTTGAAGTTGGTATATTTAGTTTGGGGGGGGGTGAACCCTCCCACTTTGCAGAGTTTTAAATTTAGTTTTGTTTGTTCCGATCAGTGAGTGGGCAGCTGTTTTTTCCCTGGGAAACTTTTCACTTAACCAAGCATTCACTTAATTGAGCTTTCGCTTAATTCAGTTCGACAAATAGCGATTTGCTCAATTAAGCATTTGTTCAAATGATATAGACCCCCTACATATCTACCTCTATCATATCTCCTATGCTCCTTCCATACTTGTATGACACACAGGGTCTTTCTTTCAGAATATCATGAAATTATTTTTGTTGTACTAGAAAACCCCCAAAATTAAGTGACTGCACTAGATCTACACTAAACAAACTTGTATTTACTTAAAAAAACAACCTTCTCTTTTTTATCAGTATTACTGTCCAATGGCAAGGCAAAAGCACTAATGAGCTCCTCAGCAAATCCCAAAAAATCTTCCCTGTACATAAAAATGGAAACAGGAGACAGGACTGTTTTCTTAGTATGTTGACTTTTCATGGAAAGATCTGCAAAATATTACTGATGCTTAGTATGCATACTAGCTCCAGACTCGGGTACCCCATCCTGGCTAACTAAAGGACCTTCATTTGGCCCTTCCCGAGACTGACAAGAGTGGTTGTCCCTTGCCCAGCATCAGCATCTCTACAGCCACAGAGGACGTGGCTATCCTCTTGTCTTTGGTGGCTATAGATGCAACAATAAGAGGGCCGAGGGATAAGGACAACAGTCTGAGGAGCAACAAGCATTCACAGCAGTCACCCACCAGTGAATGAGGTAAAACAGGAGTTGGTCTAACAACTTTTATCTTCTTCTTCTCGTGGACAGGAGAAGGTAAAACCATGGAGAGCAATGGCTGCTCCATGGATAAACAGCGAATGAGATCTCAAAATCTGATAGCACAGCCTGAATGAGTTGATAATGATAAGGCAGAGAAAAGTGGCACTTAAGTAAACCACTGATAGTCCAATACAAGCACAATATCCATTCCACATGCACAAATACACACCACCAGACGAAAAAGTAGAATTTTTTTTTTTTTACACAAAATGCACAGATAAGCATTTACAGACAAACTCTCTTAGAAATACAATGACAGTTCTAAAAGCTGTTTCCTAGCAAAACATTGTATTTCAGTAAGAAAAACACAAGTTTTCATAGAATAACAAATTCAGTGGAAGGTTTTCCCCAACAGGGGACTTATCTGACCATCCTTGAAGGATCACAAGCCAAATGACAGTTCAAATAGAGACCAACGAAGGAGCGCTCTTCAGTGCAAAAAATATTTAAGGATATTTGTGCTTGGTCTTTATAAGGAGTTTCTCTCGAGCTCCTGACAGACGGCATGGAAAGTGCCCTTAAGGTGGTTTGTAAAAAGAGGTAGGACCCAAATAGTTTAGGCTGCTACAACAGTGATCTATATGATGAACATTATTCATTCACAGAACAATGTAATATCACATTTTTTGTGTCAGTGAAGCTGTCGTTCCTTTAATTGCAATTTGCAATGAGTGGTCACTGACAGTTAAGAATAAAGGTATAAAAATTAAATGATGTAGGTGACTGCCTATGACTGTGTGCATGCATGTGTGCATACACAAGAGGTAGTAAGAATATAGTGGCCACTGAAAAAGGTAACTTTGCGGTGGAATAGCAAACCTAGGTACCCTAGTGGTTATGCATTAGTCAAGGAAAGAGTGCTTACCACATGACACCTTACAGTTTCTGTACTGCTGTGTCTTATTTTCATTAATTACAATTAGATCAGAAGGTGACTTGCTGTGGTGGTGCAGCGGTAGCGTTGTCGTCTCACAGCAAGAGGTTCTCCTGTTCGATTCTCGGCTGGAGCGTCTTCTGTGTGGAGTCTGCATGTCCTCCCCGTGGTTGAGTGGCATTCGAAAGACATGCGTGAATGGGCGTGCCTTCGTTGAAGTTTGGGTGTTGGGCTGGCACCTCGGCACTGTAAAAATCTACTGCCAATCATTAGCTGATCGGAGTTCCGCTGTGGCGACCTCTAACCGGGAAAAGCTGAAAGAAGAAGAACAATTAGATCAGCAGGCCACCTAGACATAGTTGTATAGCCTAAGATATGCTAGAAGCACACAGTTAAATCTGCAGATGACAGGAACAATCTTAGTAATGTGAAGAGTTGTAATTTGCCTGTATCAGCAGTGTACAGGGATACAGACTTGACTATAGCACAAGCGATATTAGTAGGAATAGTGTCTTAGGCAACTGACAGCACAGGCAGGTAGGACATGTGTTCCCAAACTGAAGGATGGTAGAGACCTAGAAAATAATCATACAGTGCTGCCTGAGAGTGGGCAGGGTAATATGCTGACATCAGCTTTTGCAAAAGTGAAGTGTGGTTCAGCACTGATGCCTACTGAACACCCCATCCTAGGGGATGCTAGAGGGGGAACACAGAGGTGTGGGGAAAAATGGTAAAAACATTCCCTCAACAGCAGTGTGACATTAGTCCTGATCACCTCATCTCCTTGTTTGCCTTGAATAACAGTCGGAGCAAGTCCAAGGGAGGTGGCATGGAGTGATAAACCTTACAAACATGGACAGGCAATTTGAACACCTAATTGTCAGCTGTGAGGGAGAAAAAAAGGGAAGGGCTTGTAATTGTATCACTGACTGCACGGCTTTTACAAATTCAATGAAATCAGAAATAACCATGGAATCAAATAAGTCAAAGCTGTCAAGAGTATGTTTGTTCTGTAACCAGCTCAAAGTCAGACAAGCCATTACACAGCTATGTTAGGTAGTTGTAACATACATCAACAAATACAGCTGGCAGCTTCAAAGTGCAGCCACCCTTATGAAAATGCAAAAGGGTGCAAAAACAATGCTTAGCAATTTCACTCCTGAAAGACTGCTGTATTATCCATAAAGGCCTTGTATACAATCATCTCAATAGTAAACACACATCGCCTTTAAAAAAAAAAAAATACTAGGTATTCCAGACAAATGGTTCAACGTAGATTAAAAAGAAATTATGTACTTACCATAACATTCCATGTGTGTTCATCTTCATTCTTCCTCAAGTACTTGGTTCGGATCAGAAACTCGGATCCAACTCGGCTGTTACTAAAGCTTGTGGTAACCAAAATTCTCTGGAGCTTCTCCCTTACCCATAATGCATCAACCCCTAACATACCCCAGATCTTGTTTGCAGATTTTACCTGACATGGTATCTACCAATATGCACATATAAAGATACATAAATATGTTTATGTCCTACAGAGGGAACTACCTCATTAAGGACAGTGGTGTCCTTACAAAGTCTCCTCCTTCCAGAAGTTTGTTGAAATACGGGTTGGGGGTTGGTGGGTGGAAATTTAGGAAAAATGAAAATGGACTACACAGATAGAATGTTATGGTGAGTACATAATTTCTTTACCCGCTGCTGTCGATTTTCATTCTATCCTCAACTGTTGGGACACAGTCCCCAGCTACCTAAAACCCTGGGTGGACTCTAAGGAAGGATATTCCTGAGCACAGCTGAGCCAAAAGCTGCTCTTTCCCTCGAGACTAGACCTAATTGTAATGAGTGGTAAATGTATGAGAATTCTCCCAGGTTGCAGCTGCACATATATCGTCCATGGAAGCTTTGGATAGAAAGAATGAAGAAGTTGCCATGGACCTAGTTGAATGCGCTCTTACAGGTTTTGGTATAGTTAGACCCAGTTTGTTACAGATAAAAGAAATGCAATCTTTCAGCCATCTGGCTAGAGTTACTTTTGCACTGGCTTTCCCAATTTTAAATCTGCAAAAGAAACAAACTGGTCTGTCTTTCTGATTTCTTTTGTCCAATGTAAATAAAAACATAATTGTCTGTAAACATCCAATAAATGCAACACATATTCCCTTGTTTGTAAATTTAGGAAACAATGCTGCAAAATTAATGAACTGATTTGATATTGGATTCTGACACCAACGTGGGAAGGAAAGACACATTAGTTCATAATGTAACTCTATCCTTATGAAAGATCAAGTAGGGAAGTGTTGACGACAATGCTTGAAGTTCTGAAATTCTTCTGGCTGAGGTAAAGGCCACTAGAAAGACAGTTTCCAAGTCAAGAATTTAAGGTCACATTTCGCTGATGGCTCACATGGGGAATGAATTTGGGCATGCAGTACCAAGTTCAAATCCCACTGTGAAGTAGGGTCTTTATACAGGAGTCTCAATAAAAAAGTGCCTCTCAAGAATGCTTTACAAACTTTAGAAGCCGCCGCAGAAGAATTTTCAAATCCAATATGAAAATGAGATATTTTGGTAGAGGAGCTCACTCCTCATTAAAGATCAAAGTTAAAAATTCAAGTATGTTATGTATCTGAGCTGAAAAGGGGTCAATATGTTTTTGTTATGCCTAATAAACAAACCTTTTCCATTTACTTGTATAAAGCCTTCTTGTTGAGGGTTTATGGGATGATAAAAGTATATGATAAATGGGTCAAGCGAGCATCCATTGTCTGGCTACTAATGGAATTGGAGGAATCACGCTGTTAGCGTGAGGTTTGGGATATCCAGATGAATCACGTCTGTCGGATGTGACAGGAGATCTGGAATAAGATCTAGTATCCAAAGTTAGCAAAATGATGAGGCCACAGAAGGGAAACCATATCGGACAAGGCCAGTAAGGTGCAATGAGGATGACTTTACTCTTCAACATGATGGCTTTCTGTAGGAATTTCAGAATCAGAGGAATTTGTGGATAAGCATAAAGCAGACCAGGCGGCCAATTGTGAATTAGAGCGGTCCTTGGTGACTCCCACTGATGAGGGATTAGGGCGAAGAAGCTGCTGCATGTGTTGTTTATGGGGGAAGCAAAAAGATCACAGCAAGGCTAGCCCCATCGGCAGAAAATAATTTCTGCCACTTTCCTGTTGAGAGACCACTCGTGAGGTAGGAGAACGACCTACTCAATTTGTCTATCATGCTGTGTTCTCTGGGAATATATGTTGCTATGAGAAAGCGGTTGGATGAGATTGCCCATTGCCACACACTGCTTCTCAACACGAGTGGTATGATTTGGTCCTTCTTTTTGTTGATGTACCAAACTGCTGACATACTGTCCATATGGATCACAATTGTCCCTAAAGAGAGAGCATCCTGGAAGGCTTGCAAGACTAAAAGCACTGCTCTCATCACTAGGGCATTGATATGCAAGCTGAACTCTTTGGTGGACCAAGTGCCTTGGACTGTTCTTTCCAGAAAGTGCCCCCCCCCCCACCCAATCTGGGAAGCATCAGTATACACTACGGCCGTGGGCTGAGGAAGAATAAAAGGACGGTCTTGCAGAAGCTGGTCCAAATAAATCCACCACCAGAGGTACCTCTTCCATGCCCGAGTGATCTTTATTTGTTTTGACATGCGTTCATAAAGAATGGACCATTGTGTTGCTAGCATCCATTTCAGAATTCTCATATGAAACCTTGCTAGAGGAATTAAGATTATGGCAGCTGACACTGACCCCAAGGCCTGAAGGATCAACCAGGCTGAAACATTGGTACTGCAAATTATTCCCTTGACTTGGAGTCTTGTACTCTGTACTCTTGAGAGATGAGGAGACGCTGACATTGATGTGCTGAAATCTGCTCCTATGAATTCCAAAATCTGAGGTGCAGTTGAGACTTGTAATTTATGGTTATCCCCAGATGAAAACAAATCTGCAGAACTTGATCCCTTGCCATTAGCAGATGCCTGGTCGGGGCAGTAATGAGCCAGTTGTCTAGATGTAGAAACACACACAATCCCTGCAGTCTCAAGTGACCTGTCACCACTGTCATGCATTTGGTGAACACCCTAGGGGCTGTGGTGAGGCCAAAGGGCAGTGCTCTAAACTGGCAGTGATTGGCTCCCAGCCGGAAGCATAAATACCTTCTGGATTGTCTGTTCATTTTTATGTGATAATACGCATCCTGAAGGTCTATCCAGCACACAGACTCATCCTTGCCCAGGAAGGGTAGAATGGACTGAACCATGTCCATCTGAAACTTTGTTGTATGTTGAAGTGACTTGTTCAACAAGTGCCGAGATCCAACATTTGTCTCCACTCTCCTATTTTCTTTGGCACGAAAAAGAATTTTGAGTAAGTTCTGGATTTTATCTGGTCTGGCAGGACCTGTTAGATGACTACAGCAGCTTTTGTATTTCTAGTGCTGCTTCTTTCCTCTGACTGGATGGAACATACGGAATTTTGTGTACAGTTGGAGGCGGAAGGGAAAAGGGAATTATATAACCTCTGGAAATAATCCTCTGCACCAAGTATCTTTTGTTATGACTAGCCAGGCTCTCTGGTGCAGGGATAATTGACTCCCAACTGCCTCCACAGGGGGGCAATCAGGCCTCCTTTCAGGAGTGCTGGCAGGGTCTGTGAGAGAAAGAATCTCTGGACCCCTGGTTTGCAGGCCTCCTCTGTTGCGGGGGCATTGTCCATTAGAGTTCTCCCCTCTGCACCTAGGGGAATTTTCTCCACATGTGTCCTGTAAAGGACCCTGGGACTTTTTGAACCACATCTTCTAACCACCTTGTTGATTCCTAGAAAAGGATCGTTGAGTGGTCAAAATATGTATGGCCACTACAGAGAGGGTTTTTCTATCCTTCTCACACCTGGATAACATGTCCTTCATTTTGGGCCAAACAAAGAACTGCTGTCAAAGGGAGTGCTGATGAGCAAGGACTTAAAAGGGCTCCACAAAATCACATAAGCGCATCCAGGTATGCCTTCTAATGTATATGCCTGAACTCGTTGCCCTTGCGGCACCTTCGGCTGCATGCAAAATTGAATGAATTGAAAATAGACTTGAGGATAGTCAACTGAGAGGCCACAGACAATTGGGCCTCAGAAGAAATGGTCCCTGAAAGGGAATTTGAAAGTTCTCTGATCAAGTCCCTTTGCAACCTAGTAAAATATGCCAACTAGTTCAGCAACCTAAGAGTAAAGGATGCTGAAGCACAGACATGCTTCCCAAATCTATCACCCTAGTCTCCCCTGTTAGGTGGATGAACAGAGGGACATTGTTCAGCAAGTTCCTTCTTGGTGGCCACCGCCATGACCATGGCATCCACAGGCACCCCCTTACTCCAAAATTCCTTCCCCACAGATGGAGCCACAATCCCAATTGGTCTCTTAGGTATTGGATCAACTGAGTCAGGTTCCTTCCACGCCTGCTGGGAGACCAAATCAAATAAGCTCATTGGTGGGTGGAGTAACCCAGGAGGTAGATGGGCCAGCTCCAAAGACCTCCAGAAATGCTAACTCCTCCAGTGAAGGGTTGCTGGGGGGTCCAACCACCTCCATGTTTCAGGATCTCAAAGATATCTCCAAAGGAGACATCTTCCAGAGGTGATCATGGGGACCTTTACCTTCGTCGAATCAGTATCCTCAGCGAAGGACTCCTGCAGAGAGTCCAAGTGCCTCCTCTTGCACTTTTTCTTCCTGGGGACTTTCTCAATGGGCTGCTCCGGGGAAGTGTTGGAATAGACTATAAAACCCTGCTGGGTGGTCTGGCTGTCTCGAGCTAGCTGCCCCTGTGGCATCGAATGATGAGGCTTCAGGCACACAGACACCTTGGAGCTGGATTGAAGGTCTGAGGGGGTTGGATCCATCATTCCTATCGTAGCAGAAAATACCATCTTCACAACCTCAAAGGCAGACTGCGCCAGAGTGAGAGAGAAGACCTCTGTGCCAAAAAAGCAAGCTTCTGGACCTCTGTGTCCTACCACCCCGAAAGCAACCTCCTCGAGGAGGAAGTCAAAGACGACTTATCCGGTGCCAAAGGACCAAGGCGCAGAAACGACTCTGAAACCTTTGGAGTTGATTCCATCACCTCTGATCCAACAAGGAAGTTTCAGCTCTGAGAGTCGTCCAGATTCGAAGATGTCACAGCTGGAGGCATTCAGAGTTGGCCTCAGATCCAAAGACAAGGTTATCTTCAAATCCAAGCCAAACAGACTCAGAAGGCTCAGATCCAGGGACTCTGAAGCAACCAAATGGATCAGAGAAGGAGTATCAGGTGGTGGTGTGGTTGATGGATGGGCCTTCTGACTCTAAATGGTAGGAGTCAGTAAGAAACCCATCTGGATCTGCGCTGAAAAACTTCCTCATCATTCTATCCATATCTTCCTCAGTCAGTCTCCTGGATGAACGAGACGAGGCCAGGGAAGGTAACTTTGAAGGACACTTTTACATAAAGGGGAAGGGACCCTGGAAGGCACAGAATCAAAACAGGGAAAATACCGGGTTCTTGGTAGAATAACAGAACTCGAAACAGTCAGTTCTGAAGGTTTCTTAGCTGGATCCAAGGACGTAGAATCCCTTAATCTCTTTCTTTGGATCCGAAGGGAGGGAGGTTTGAGGCCCTCTCAGAACAGATTTTGACCTCTTCCTAGAAGGCTCCAAAGAAGGAGTCGAGGAAGTGGAAGTATCAGAGACTGAGATTTTACTCCTTAGACTTTACTTTGGGGGACTGAGCCCTAGTGATAGCTTCACCAAGGATGACGGTAACAAACTTTAAGGATAAGATATTCCTTCGATCAATGAGTGCTCTGGGATTAAAGTTAGGGCAAACAGAACAATCCTCCTGCAGGTGCTGTGGACCTAAGCAATAAACACAAACCATATGGAAGTTTAAGAGAAGCAATTATCGCCCACATTTCAAACATTTTTGAAAGCCGGAAAGATCCTTCTTAGCCAGACCTGTGTCAATAACAAAGATATAGAAGTAGAAAATAAGAATTAAAATAGAAAAAAAATAGAAATAGAATATCAACAATGGTAATTACAATTATACAAGAGTGTAACAATAGGGAAAAAAAAGGGAAATAACTACCAACAATGGTAAACAGAACTTCATTAATGTACGAGGGTAAAGGAATAAAGAGTGCAAGAGAAATAAAAGATTTTTGTAGGAAAATAGACTTATCTGCTTTTTAGAAAAACAAAACTCGAGAGCCAAGGCTGATCACTTCTTTTCGCAAAAAGCAGCAAATGAGTTCTGGAGTATGTTAGGAGGTTGGTGCTTTATGGGTAACAGTGAAGCTCAAGAGTTTTTAATTACCACAAGCTTTAGTAATGGCCGAGTCACAGGTTCATAGGTCAGACAAGGCTGATCTGGATACCACATTCATAAAATCATATATACATTTTAAGGTATGCACTCACTCCTATTTCATCTGCTGTGTTAGTGAATTTTTCCACCTTTATTTAATCTTCTGAAACAAGCATTTTTAATGATTCTTAAAACTGATACAGTATAGGGATCTGGTAAGAGATCATGTTTGTGAATAATTCACAGATTTTCAAGCCAGTGCATTGGAACCATGGACCTTGTTACAGTATCTATCCAGTCATCTTGATTCCCTTTGTCAAAGGGCAGTGAAACTAAATGAACTGAAATCTTTGAGCAAATAGACAAGGGATCTGTTTTTTTTTTTACTGTAAAGATCCTGTACTTCCTTAGGAGCTGCTCTGAATATTGCATCTGCTCTTTTTTGGGATGAAGCCTACCAGGTTGCACCCTATAATCCTTCCTCAGGTTATTAAAGTTCTCTCTGAGGACTCTACTAACTTTATGATTTCCCTGCATCTCTTTGTGGGAGAAAAAGGAACTGCAGAAGGCAAGTTAAAAGTTCTCTAATGTTACTTGGGGGATCTGACAACTAGTATGTGCCCTGAAGATGCAAGTCAAAAATTCTGTCCAACCAAAAACAGGGAGAAGTCCCTTTTTCACCCCCTCAATCTTCATTAGTATCAATAAAAGTGTGCATCTTTCTATTTTAAGATCAAGACAAAGACAGATGAATGCGGGTTCTTACTGATGCATGACTATCCATTGTACATTACAGTATGAATAGTTCATACACAAAACAAGAAGCAAGAGCAAAAACAGTACGTTATCTATCAAAATGCACTCAGTCAGCCATTACCAGAGATTCCACTGTTATGGGTAGCTCTGAAGTCAGTACAGACAAAGGCACTTGATTTGAATTTTAAAGTATGAAGCACCAGGATCAGAGGTTTCTCTTCAGGTATACACTAATGTTTTAGGGGGCCATCATAGATTAAAGTACATTCTTCAGCAATGCTAGTACCTTTAACATAATGTAAGAATTCTTTTCTTTCTTATTCTTTTCTGACTTTGTTTTCTTCATTTCCCACCTTCACATACTACTGTTACTGACTTTTCTGATGTTATAATTTTAGAAATGCCTTTTTTTGTGTGTGTTTTTAGACTTTTTCTCTGAAGACTTCAAGCATTTCTCGGTAAGGTATGAAGTCATAGCTTTAAAGATTAGCAGCTTACATTAAAGCTGAGATAATTTTCAAAAGATTCACTCATGTCCAAAATCTATGCAAAAAACACTGGGTATGGTAATCTTAAATCTAGAAGGAAAAGACAAAACCTTAGCTACATGATAAAAGGCAATCCTTCAATTTTCTGAAGAAATAGCTGATGTTGGAGACAATATTCTGTTAAAATAATAGCTAACTAAATGAAGAGCTAATCAAGACACAGTTACTTCATCAGGCACTACTAGTTTTTCAGACAGTTGGAAGAATGAAAGAGAGCAATAAAAACATGATACTTGTGTTGAAATGTCACAGCTTCTGAGCCTGTATGTTTAAAGCTGCAATATCTGTATTTGTCTTCGCATACAAAGCCACTAATGAAAAAATCTAGATAGGTTACAGGAAATCAGATCATGGGTAAACCGCGGTGTTGTGATTTGTTGTTACAGAACCCTCAATGAAAAAGACATGACGACAGGAGTAGATTTCATAACAGTCAGTTTTAATCTAATCATGATTTTGAGCCAGGTATAAAGTACAGTTGTGTACACTTACCATAAATGTAGATGTTCGAGTGTATTCACTGTTGCAGTCATTACATTTGGGTAATCTGCTGGCAGGTTGCCCTCAGTCGGCCCGAATAACAAAGTCTTGGGTCCTGCGTCGGTTGCTGTCTCTTCTTCCATGACTTCAGGTCATCAGGGGTATAAAACATGCAGCCGATGCCATTTTAATCTGTTTTTCTTGCCCCAGATGTCAGGTGCCCCCCAAATGAGGAGCAACAAAATATATACACACACACACACACATATATATATATATATATATATATATATATGCATGCAATTTGGAACACAAAAAAATATACCTCCAACTAAAAGCAAATACACCAAAAAGGCTTTTGAGCATAGTAAAGGAAAGAAGAGATATAATAAGAGAGAAATAGGGGGCTTGCGGGTGGGTAACCAGGACTGCAACAGTGAATACACTCGAACATCTACATTTATGGTAAGTGTACTAAACTGTACTATGTTCTTAATGTTTCACTGTTGCAGTCATTACATTGGGGTAGAATCCCAAATGGTTGGGAGGGTGGAATTATACAGCATTAGGAGCAGCTATAAGGCCCTGCAAGACAGCAGTGGCAAAGCCTGCTCTGGATTTAGAAAAGAGAGGTAAATGGTAATGTTTGGTGAATGTATGAACTGAGCTCCAAGTAGCAGCTTCTAGAATGTCTCTGGTTGGAACCCCTCTGAGAAAAGCTGCAGAAGTAGATGCAGTCCTGGTGGAATGGGATCTGATCCCCTTAGGGACAGGTTTACCATGATGAATGTAGCAGAAATGAATACAATGGCTTGCCAATTTTGAAATAGTCTGCTTTGAAATAGCCTTTTCCTCTACCCCTGCAGCAAAGGCCACCAGTAGTTGCTCAGATTTTCTTAGAGATTTTGTCCTGTTTAAATAAAATCTTAGTTGTCTGTGTACATCCAATGAATGCAGAATCCGCTCCCCCTTGTTCTGTGGATTTGGGAAAAAAGTTGGCAGATGAATGGTCTAATTAAGAGCCACATTGGATACCACCTTAGGCATAAAGGATGGAGTGGTCCTGAGGGCCACCCTGTCTGGATAAAAGATAATGAAAGGCACCACTGCCATGAGAGCTTGTAGTTCTGAAATCCTTTTAGCTGAAGTGAAAAGAAGGGCCGTCTTCCAATAGAGAAATTTTATGTTTGCAGTACCAGCTGGTTCAAAAAGAGGTAGGGTGAGTTTTTCCAGCACAAAATTGAGGTACCATGCAGGAGTTGGTTCTCTCCTGGGAGGTCTCAATTTTTTGGCCCCTCTAAGGTACTGCTTTAGCAGGGGATGAGAAGAGAGAGAGAAGGCTCTGTGTTGTAATGAGCTGAAATGGCCGAGGCATGGATTTTTATAGAAGATAAAGATAGGCCCTTGTGAAGCATCTCATTTAAATATTGCAGAATCTGAGGAATATTGGGCATTGCTGTGTTTATTCCTTGTGCTTGGTTCCAGACACAGAATATTTTCCATTTATCAGCATAAGATTTTCTAGTACTACGCCTTCTAGCCACCAAAATGACATCCATCACAGGTTTACTGAGTGAAACTGGATCCACAAATCTTCAGCATGTTGACATGAAGATGGGGGAGCCCAGACAGATCTTTTTGCCTCTCCCCAAAACTATCAGTTGGACAAATTCTGCACAAGAACTCATCACAAAAAAGCTTGGAAAGTGGATGCTCTATCCTTCAGCTGGAAAAACCTATCACTCTATGCCTATCCCACTCTGCCTCTGCTCTCCAAGGTTTTACTAAAAGTCAGACAGGAAAAACCGAAAATGATTCTGATTGCTCCAGACTGGCCTCGCCAACACTGGTACCCGCTTCTACGCAGTATGTCACACCTTCCTCCGTGGTACCTGCCTCAGACACCTTACCTACTGTCTCAGCAGAACTATCAAATTCTGCACACTCGGCTCCAAACTCTGAATCTTGCAGCATGGCTAATCAACTAATTTCATTCCATTCGTGTGGGTCCATAAGATTTCTGCTTAGTTCGTCTGCCAGAGTATTTTGCTTTCCTGGCAGGAATTGAGCTTGTAGATGTATTTGGTAAGTCAAGGCTGTGTTTCACAAAGCCATGGCTAGTCTGCAAAAGGGGTAGGAGTGGGTTCCCCCCTGCTTGTTTATGTACCACATAACTGTGGTGTTGTCCGTCTTTATCAGTAGTTGTCCTGGATGAAGAAAGTCCTTGAAGGCTGTCAGAGCATTTTGTACAACTAGGATTTAATTCTGGTTGATATGTAGGTGCATTTGATTTGGGCTCCACTCGCCCTGAATGCATCTCCCTGCCAGATGGGCCCCCCAAGCATAATCTGATGCGTCTGTAGTCATGGTTTGGGTGGCAGGGGGTGGAATGAATGACAGTCCCGTGTTTTGGTGACAGGCCTCTGCCCACCATAGGAACTCCAGTTGCAGGCAAGGAATGATAGGAATCATTGTTTCCAGGCTGTGACAATGTTGACTCCATAAGCTTTTTAGGTACCATTGAAGTTTCCTCATATGCAGTCCTGCATATGGAATTAGTAGAATGCAGGAAGCCATGAACCCCAAGGCCTGCAGAATTTGTCTTGCAGATAGCTGGATTTTTGTGGCCACTTGTTTGAAGTATGTCATCAATTGAATGTGTCTGTCTGGCGTGAGATAAGCCATCAGGGCAGTTGTATTCAAGCTTGCACCCAGGAATGTAATTATTTGAGAGGGTACCAGTTGTGATTTCTTTTCATTTATCATGTACCCTAGCATGTTAGAAGCCTTTTCACAAACGCCAGATGTTGTAGAAGAGTGCCCTTGTTTTCTGCCTGAATTAGACAATTGTCCAGATAAGGATAAATTTGAATGTTTCTTTGTTTGCAAAATGCAATTACTGGTGCCAGGCACTTTGTGAAGACCCGGGGTGCAGTAGATAAGCCAAAGGGCAGTGCAGAGAACTGGTAATGCAAAAAGCCTGCTTTGAAGCGGAGGTATTTTCTGCAAGATTCCCTGATTGGGATAGGCAGGTAAGCCTCTTTTAAGTCTAGAGTTACCAACCAGGTATCCTTGCCCAGCATAAGCAGTAACTGTTGTAGAGTCAGCATCTTGAATTTTGGAATGTCCAGGAAAGCATTTAGAATGGATAAGTCCAGAATTGGATGCCATGAGTTGTCTTTTCTGGGTATCAGGAAAAGTCTTGAATAAAAACCTTGTCCTTTTTTCATTTTCTGGTACTGGTTGAATAGCCCCCATATGCATGAGGGACAAAACTTGTTTCTGGGCCTCTGCCCACTGATTTGGAGGCAGATCTGGCCATCCGTTCAGAATTGGCAACGTGTGGAAATGAAATCTGTATCCCTGGGATACTATATTTAAGACCCACTTATCCTGGGTAATTAGATGCCAGTTCTGTGCATGAAGTGCTATTTCCCCCCCCAAAGGGGCTGCCAGAAGATAAGTGCTTGGAAATGGCAGAGGAAAGTCATTGAGACTGTTTACCGTGGGGGGGGGGGGGGCTTGCTACTTCCATATTTGTAGGTGGAGGCACCCCATTGTTTTGATCTGTAAGTTCCTTGTGACTGAAACCTGGAGCCTTTAGAGTGTCTGTCTTTGACCTGAGCGGCTCTGTTGGATACTGGAAAGGACCAATTTTTAGTAGGCCAGCGCCTACTGAACCTGGGTGGCTGCACATGCAAGAAATCCTTTACAGTTTGCATAGATTTAGCTTTGTCGTCCATCTTTTTCAAAACTTCTTCTGCCTTATTACCAAATAGACTGTCCTGTTGTAAAGGAGCATCCAACAATTTTGCTTTAACATGATCAGGCAGATTTTGCTCCTTGAGCCAAGCATGTCTTCTTATCACAGATCCAGTTATGGCGGCCCTGCAAGAGGCGCCCAAGGAATCAAAAACACATTGCAAAGTATGCTTTCCAACTTGTTAAGCTGAATGCAATAAATCCTGTAACTCTATTTTCCACACAGTCAGAAATCAACATCATTTTCTGTTTCAGTAAGCCCATGACATGCTGCTGACATTTAAGCATATGAAATTGACAGTTTAAAGCCCTGATAGCCAGGGTTGAGGACGTGTAAACCTTCTTACCCCATCTATCCAATGCCCTGGAGTCTCTATCAGAAGGGGTAGGATTTTTAGCAGTAGAAGCCTTAACACCCTTGGGGCCCTGAGAAATTGTTTCAGGATCAGCAGTTTGTTTGTTTCTTTCGGCTTTTACCGGTTAGGGGTCGCCACAGCGGAACTCCAGTCCGCTAATGACTGGCAGTAGATTTTGACATGCTGGCTTGCCTGGCCTAACGCACAACCTTCAATGAAGGAAGGCCCATTCACGCATGTCGCCACACAGAAGACGCTCTAACTGAGAATCGAACGAGCAACGTCTAACTGCGAGGCGACAACCCTACTGCAGCACCACCTTTTCAGGATCAGCAGTAGGGTTTTTAAAAAGAAACTTGTGGGAGTCAGGAACCCTGTAATATCTGTCTGGCTTACTAGAAGCCGGAGACAGGGAATTAGGAACCATGCTGGATTCTGAGAAAACATCAACAATGTCTAAAACAGGAGGTATAGCCAAAGGCCTATGCTGAGGAAGAAGGAGGAAATCCCTAAGCCTCTTTTTGGATTCTGAAAAATCCTGACTCTCCCAATGAAAATGTTCCCTTAAAGTATGCAAAGTTTCTCCAAAAGAAAAGTCCTCAGGAGGAGAAGCAGAAGGGATGAATTCTTCTGCATCAGAGTCCTCATAAGGGGGAATAGAAAATTCTTGATCAGAAGAGGAATCAGAAGAAATGGAAACCTGATCTGAAGATTCATAATCACTGCCTTGCCTAGGCCTCTCAGAAGGAGGGGGTTGGGAACCCCTGATCAAGGTAATTAAATCCTCAGCCATTCTGATTATTTGCTTTTTAGGCATAGGGGCCTGAACATGTGGCCCATGCGTCGGTTTTTTAGACAAAGAAGTTGGTTTTGGCCTTGTTTTTGATGATGGGGTTGGCTTAATATACAAATCTTTAGGCCTGAAAACACTCAGAAGCCGGTGCCTGCTCAGCGGCTCCGGACCCATCTAAGGGAGAGACATCTGCGGGTTCAATACTTGAAGTGTCTCATGGCATTCCAGACTCCGAATGGGTCTCGGTAGAGGCCTGCGAATCAAAAGTAGCGGGCCATCAGGGGCTGCGAAAGCACCTCACTGAGTACCGGTGAACCAGCGACTTGCTTAGGAGAAGCTTCGTCGTCAGTTTTGAACCTCGACGGTCAGTCTCTGTCTATTTCTTTGCGTTTTTTGTGAATTCCGGTAGTCGGATTGCTAACAGACGACATTTCTGGATAGTTGAATCTTGAGCCAAAATATTTAGAAGCAAAAATATACAGACGCTTAATAGTGCATTGGTTAAATTTAGCACAAAACCAACAGCAAGGCACGTTATGGTCAGGGCCTAGGCAAGGAATACAGTACAAATGAAAATCCTTATGAGGTATTTGCTTCCCACAAGTAATACAATTATTAACTTTTACTGACATCGGTAAGGAGCAAGAAAAAGTTTCCCCAACGGGCTACTTAGCTTTAGGTTGAAAACTTCGGCTCTGAAACTCTAAAACGAACATTTCAGGAGTCGGCCGACCGGCACTTGCGAACTGCTTCTGCTTCGGGCACCATGTGGCAAGAAAAACTGATTAAAATGGCGTCGGCTGCATGTTTTATACCCCTGACGACCTGACGTCATGGAAGAAGAGACAGCAACCGACGCAGGACCCAAGACTTTGTTATTCAGGCCAACTGAGGGCAACCTGCCAGCAGATTACCCAAATGTAATGACTGCAACAGTGAAACACGAAGAACATCTTCAAACTTTTGTTTTGATGGACAAGTCTCCAACACAATTAATTTCTTTTTAAAGCTGCCAACATTAAAAGCAGACAATTGTTTGGTTTGGGAGATGGATGCTGTGATCACATCTCATGCTGCCTCCTTTTTTTTCTTTTGAAGCTACACTGCAAGATTTGATCATTTGTTCTCTTTCTCAATATTTATGTTTTTTTTTTCTGTAATAAATACACCTTTCACAACCTCTGCTGAAGTCCTCAAGAACCTGACTGATTTTGGTACACATGTCACATCCAATGATCAGGGTCTAATCAAGACAGAACAAAGCCCCTTTAGATTATTTGCCTTCAACAATGGTACCTGTCAATTTGCCATGAGTGATTAAAAATGGCACTACTGCAGTGAATGTAATACAAAACTGATTATACTTAATGAAATAACAGGATTTGGTAGTTCTCTGACAAATGTGCTGAAAACTCGTGAAACACTGCTGAACTTAAATTAGACACAAACAGAAAATAAATCTGCCACAATGACTGTTATATAAACAAGCGCAGCATATCTGTCAATTGTCCAGAATTCTGCAGAAAGTCCAGATTCTCCCTCATATTTTTGGTGTGTTCCTCAAAATGTATGTTTTTCTAGCAAATCCTTGAGGACTGACGTCACTAAATAATGATAAACATTTGAGTTTCAGACTTCATATCCTTTAGAAAATACATGCAAATGCAACACCTTCTTTATTGGCTACTCTCTCAATTTATAGAGAGCAATATTTAAACTTTGTCCTTGATTTTATATTGTTGTCTCCACATTATTGTTGACTTTGTCCAGAATTCTTGCACTAAGAGGTTAAGTGCTATGATGCAGAGGCAGAACATGATGAGGGCACAAGAAAATAACTTGACACTGATTCACATGCCTGTATCAGCTTATGTTATGGTGAGGGTATTCTCTTAATGAACAATGACTGGACAAGCTACCACAAAACAGAGTGGACAAACATGCAAAATGGCAATTCTGGCTGTAACAGCTATCCTTAAACTGACATAATATATGAGAACCAATTATTCTTCCTATTCAGCTGCCCCGCCATGCAACAAAAAGGCACAAAATGCTGTATCAGAACTGCCAGCAAAATAATCCCTTTCACACAAAACAAAATTGCATACTCTACCTCATCTGGAGGGTTTAGCTTTTTAGAATGCATTTTTCGTAATACATCATAAGCAGTTCTCAGAGCACGAACTTTTGAATGGCACACCCTAATATATGCTGGCAAGCAAATGAACCAAAGGCCATAGCAGTGACGTAGAAGACATTTGGACCACATCTGAGGAATGGAGGAATACTTCTTTGCAACAGAGTGTGCATATTTGATTTCCTGCAAAATATTAAAATGCATGCATATTTACATCTTAGTCATGGAACCAAAGTTATTCCAATAGCTATATTTCTTAACTTACTACCACTTCAAGGGGAAGATATTAAAAAACAGAAAAACTTAAGTTATATACTTTTATTATTTAAAATGACATACTTCACTACACTACTCATTTTCACTTTCAGTTAAAATGTAATGAACATTGTATTTTTCAATACCATGCATAAACAAACAGCATTCTGTTAACCATTCTTAAGGGATCTGCAAATCAGACTTTCTCCTACAGCTATGCCACATACTTTTTTCTCTCACTATTCCACTTTGTGGTCCCTATCAAACTGTCATTCCTCTTGAACAGCAAGTCCTGTCCACTATTTGATCATTTGTTTGCCCCTGCTGACTGAAGCCCTGTGACACAGGTATGGAAGACAAAAGATGGGGACTACAGATTGCCATCCCACAAGAGAGTCAGGAGGTATTTTTCTGTTAATACCAATCTTCCTTCCTTGTACTGCCTTGACATGCTCTGCTGAAGAAAGGCCTGCAATGCCAGATCAGTAATGAGTATGATTCCATGCATGTCAAAATCCAGCTACAGTGTTGCACAAATTTATTGGCATTCCAAGAACACATCTCAGACTTTGTGGTACCACATATCTGTATAACTGGCTTTCACCAAGTGTAACTACAGCACCAAAATGGCTACTTCACTCCACCCATATTTTGCAAGCTGATGGCAAGTACACAATCCTATACCCTCCCTGGCCTGCTTCTCCAGTGTCCATATCACTAGGCAAAATGAGGTGCACGGGCCCCAGCCATGGTTTTCTTCTGCATCACACAGCCATTTGTGGTTCATGCATAGAATAGTTTTGTTATATTTATAACTGACACTGTAAAAAAATAAATAAATACATAAAAATAAATAAAAAATATGAACTGCTGGTTCACTAGAGACCTGTTGCCTGACAGAGAAAGTTTAGTGCAATATGTTTTTGAGAGCAGCATAAAGAAAATAGCATGCTGTGTGTAAAACTGATGTCTCTCCTTCAATGAGATACCATTAGCACACTTAAAACTCAAGTTTATAATTGAAGAATCACATCATACACCTAAATAATTAAATGAACATCTGCATAATAATTACAGAAAACATTACATTTTACAGTACATGCTGGAAAATGATCCAGAATTCAAACTTGTACTACATAAGTCACAAAGTCGCAACATATAAAGGAGCATTGTCAAAAAAAAGAGACGACTTAACCTATTTGCAGTATAACAGTATGCAAGTCGAATGGTGCTGCACTGTTTCCTCTATATCACACTCATCACCAAAAGGTGTAGAATCAGTGACCTCACTTACCCAACTCAAGCAGTCTATGAATTAGCAGAAATAACATCACAGCAACTATTTTTAGAATAACCTTAACTTTATAGTATGTATGTAGCAGGATATTTACATCAAATGAAATAATCATCTGACTCAGTAATGGAGTGACAATATTTTACTAACACAAGATTTTAGCTTACCAACTCCTCAATCTATCCAACATGAGAAAAATAAACAGTTGAAAGTTATTCTGACATAACGGCCTATCACAAATTATAAACAGGCCAACAAGGAGGGGGGGCTTTCTAGATTTAGCGGGTTTAAATTTGAACTATTATAATTAATCTTATAAACTCGTTCCAGCTTACTCGATAGTGATCATAGCATCCTTAAACTGGACCTATACCTATTAAATGTCATTTTGAGTCATTTAAATGAAGTTAAATGCTGCACAATTCAAACTTATTAAAGTTCACAATAACATCAATAAGAAAATGGTGTCTATCAAATTATCTACATTTCTGCAGCAATATACAACAGAACAATGAGGTCTGTTATGGAATATCTTTAAGGATGACACAAAGTAATATATTAGCTCAAACCCTTTAAGAACTCAAGACAGCAGACTACAAAAGGAACAAGAAAATTAAAAAACAAATACAGAATGTACAAAAAAATTAAGCAATTCAAAACAGATTTCTGTTAAGTCACCACACCATCAGTAACAAGTTAAAAGTGATATAAAAAAGTGTATCAAAGAGTTTTATCAAAGAACTATAAATACAACAAATTATCCCTTTACAGGTATGTAGCCGACAGCAAGATAAGTAGATCATACATACGATATTTGCAGGGTGATAACTTGAATTTTTACATCCAAGATGAGAAAATTAGGTTGTCAAAATCCCATCCTGTAAGAGTCTTGGGCCAGGACAAAAGAATATTAAGCAACAAGATTCTGGTATGCAATAATAGTAAGGAACCCAAATTAAACTGTAATAGTTTAGGCAAGTTGATAAATATGTTAAACACATGCAAAGCTAGTGGTATGGACATTGTAAGCAATCATATTAAGACCCTAAAATCCTTCCTAACAGTACCTTTGACACTACTGTTGTAGAAAAGTTTTCAGCAACAGTCCAGTTACCGGAGATGTGGAAAATGGCAGTCTTTCAGCTATTCTTAAAAAAAAAAAACCCACAAAGGAGAATGTCATATTGTGAAGAACTGTTGACCATTCTGCTTACTTTCTGGTACGGGTAAAGTAATGAAAGAAATGGTTCTGTGTATGTCCAAGGAATGCAGAAGTCTCTCCCCTTTATTCTGGGGATTTGGATAAAAGGTTGGTAAGTGGATAGTTTGGTTAAGAGCCACACTGGATACCACCTTAGGCATAAAGGAAGGGTTTGTTCTTAAAGAAACCCTGTCTTGATGAAAAATGATGAAAGGCTCCACTGCCATTAGTGCCTGTAACTCAGACTCTTCGTGCTGAGGTTATTGCCAGAAGCAGAGCAGTTTTCCATGATACATATTTTAATTCTGCTGAATTGACTGGCTCAAAAGGAGGTAAAGTGAGTTTTTCCAAGACAAAATTGAGGTCCCAAGTAGGTGTTGGTGCTCTCAGGGGCGGTCTTATGTTTTTAGCCCTTCTGAGGTACTGCTTTAGCAATGGATGAGAGAAAATAGGAAGGTCTGTGTTGTAATGAGCCGAGATGGCAAAGGCGTGGATCTTAATGGATGAGAAGGATTGTCCTTTGTCCAGCATTTCAGTTAAGTATTGTAGTATCTGAGGAATGTTTGGGACAAGAGGGTCAAGGCTTTGAGCCTGGTTCCAGGCACAGAATCTCTTCCACTTTTGTGAATAAGATTTCCTGGTGCTAGGCCTCCTGGCCTCCGAAATGACATCCATAACAGCTTTAGAGAGAGGTGTTGTCTGTTTGACTAATGAATCTGCCATGCAGCCAGGTTTAAGGTTTTGAGCTGACTGTGCAGGATCTGATTGTTTTATTGAGTCAGAAGGTGTGAAATTTGAGGTAAAATCCATGGTGGTCCTTGAGCCAAGTTCTTTAAGACTGGGTACCAGTGCTGGCATGGCCAGTCTGGAGCAATCAGGATCATCTGTGGTTTTTCTTGTCTGTCTTTTAGGAGCAACTTTGAAAGGAGAGGCAGTGGTGGGAGGGCATAAACTTTTAGGTTTTTCCAGCTGAACGAAAGAGCATCCACTTTCCATGCTTGTGTGTGATAAGTCCTTGTGCAGAGTTTTTGTAGCTGGCAATTCAGTGTGGAGGCAAAAAGATCTAAGTCTGGGCACCCCCACTTTTGCATTATCATGCTGAAGACTTGTGGATTTAGTTTCCACTCATGAGGATCCATGATGTTTCTGCTTAGATCGTCTGCCAGAGTATTTTTCTTTCCTGGCAGGAATTGTGCTTGCAGATGAACTTGATACGTTAGAGCTGTGTTCCACAAGGTCATGGCTTGTCTGCATAGGGGGTAAGAATGAGTGCCCCCTTGCTTATGTACCACATTACTGTGGTGTTGTCTGTCTTTAATAATAATTGTCCTGGATGCAGAAGGTCCTTGAAAGCTGTTAGGGCATTTTGTACAGCCAACATCTCTTTTTGATTGATGTGAAGATGCATTTGGTCTGTGGTCCACTTGCCCTGAATACATTTTCCTGCCATGTGTGCTCCCCAGGCGTAATCCGAAGCATCTGTTGTTAAAATCTGCCTGGCTGTGGGTAGAGTGAAAGGCTGACCCTTGTTGAGGTGACATGCCTGTGCCCACCATCGAAACCCCTGTTGTAGGCAGGGAATTAGTGGTATTACTGTTTCCAAACTGTGAGAGTGTTGAGTCCAAACACTTTTTAGGTACCATTGTAATTTCCTCATATGCAGTCTGGCATATGGAATTAGTAGTATACAGGATGCCATGAATCCCAAGGCCTGCAGAATTTTTCTTGCAGGGAGTTGGGACTTTGTTGCCATCAATTGAAAATACTGAGTCAGTTGTCCTTGTTTGTCTGGCGTGAGATAAGCCATCTGGGCCGTTGTATTTAAGCTGGCACCCAGGAATATTATCTCTTGTGAGGGCACTAGTTTTGACTTATTTTCGTTTACTGTGTACCCTAGGCAAATTAGCAACTTTTTTACAAACACCAGCTGCTTTAGAAGAATGTCCTTGCTCTCTGCTTGAATAAGGCAGTCGTCCAGGTATGGATATATTTGAATTCCCTTTTGTCTGCAAAATGCAATTACTGGTGCCAGGCACTTTGTGAAGACCCTGGGCGCAGTACATAAGCCAAAGGGCAGTGCAGAGAATTGGTAGTGCATTGAACCAGTTATGAATCTGAGGTATCTTCTGCAATTTTGTCTGATAGGGACATGCAGGTATGCCTCTTTGAGGTCCAAAGTAACAAGCCAAGCCTTCTTGCCCAGCACGGGAAGTAGCTGCTGTAGTGTCAACATTTTGAATTTTGGAACATCCAGATAAGTATTTAGAGTAGAAAGGTCTAATATGGATCTCCAGGCTTTGTCCTTTTTCTGGGGACCAGGAAGAGTCTTGAGTAAAATCCTTGTCCTTGTTCCTGCTGTGGCACTTTTTGAATAGCTCTCATGTTCATGAGGGCTGTAATTTGCTTTTGAGCCTCTGCCCATTGATTTTGTGGCAGGTCTGGCATTCCTTTTAGCCTTGGTAAAGTGTGAAAGTGGAACCTGTAACCTTGAGACACAATATTCAGAACCCATTTGTCTTGGGTTATTGTTTGCCAATTTTGTGAAAACGTGCTAGTTTTCCCCCTAAGGGAGCTGCCAAAAGGGAAGAGCTTGGCACTGGAAGGGGGAAGTCATTGGGACTGTTTCCTGTAAGGTTGTGACTTGTCCTCACCTCCTTTAGGGGTTGAAGCACCCCACTGTCTTGGTCTGTAAGAGCCTTGGGGCTGAGATCTGCCTCTTGGGCGTCTGTATTTGCCTCTTTGTGGCCTGTCTGACATTGGAAAGGACCAATTCTTTGTAGGTCAATTTCTGCTAAATCGAGGTGGCTGTACCTGTAAGAAATCCTTCACTGTTTGCATAGATTTTGTCTTATCCTCCATTTTCTTTAACACCTCCTCTGCCTTGACACCAAATAAAATATCTTGCTGTAAAGGAGCATCCAATAATTTTGCCTTAACATGATCTGGTAAACTTTGTTCTTTTAACCAAGCATGCCTTCTAATCACAGATCCTGTAACTGCTGCTCTACAAGAAGCCTCTAATGAATCAAAACCACATTGCAAAGTATGTTTTCCCACTTGTTCAGCTGCATGCAATACATCCTGCATTTCCTTGTGGTCAGGATGTTCTGCACTAGTACTCATTTTCTGTTTTAATTGAGACATTAAGTATTGCTGGTATTTAAGCATGTGAAACTGGCAATTTAAAGCCCTCACTGCTAAAGTTGCAGAAGTGTAAACTTTCTTCCCCCATCTGTCTAATGCTCTAGACTCCCTGTCAGAGGGAACTGGATTTTTAGCCGTGGAAGCCTTTACCCCTTTGGGACCCTGGGAAATAGTTTCTGGGTCAGCAGCAGGGTTTTTATAAAGAAATTTGTGAGACTCAGGGACTCTGTAGTACCTGTCTGGCTTGACTGGAGCAGGGGGTAAAGAATCAGGATTTAGTCTGGATTCAGAAAACACATCATCCACAATATCCAACACTGGCGGAATAGCAAGGGGCCTGTGCTGAGGCAATAAAAGAAAGTCTCTGAGCCTTTTCTTGGATTCTGAGTAATCCTGGCCCTCCCAATGGAAATGCTCCCTCATGGTATGTAAAGTTTCCCCAAAAGAATAATCCTCAGGAGGAGAGGCTGAAGGAATTGATTCTTCAGCATCAGAGTCCTCATAGGGGAGTAAAGAGTATTCCTGGTCTGAAGAGGAATCAGAATATATAGAAACCTGGTCAGAGGAATCATAGTCTGTATCCGGCCTAGGCCTTTTATCAGGAGGGGGATGGGAACCCCTGATCAGAGTAATTAAGTCTTCGGCCATTTTGAGCATCTATTTTTTAGGCATGGAGGCCTGTCCAGGTGAATGCTGTACTTGCTTCTTTGTCTTTAATGGAGTTTTAGACTTGGCTGTAGTTTTAATGGTAAGTTGAGAAGGTCTGAAAACACCCTCAGAAGCTGATGCCTGCCCAGCGGCTCTGGACCTATCTGAAGGGTTAGTCTCCGTAGGCCCAACACCTTGAGTATCCATAGGCCTAGGTACTTCCACATGGGAGTCGGTAGCAGCCTGTGGCTCTAAGGTAGCGGGTGTCAGGAACTGCGAAAGCGCCTCACTGAGAACCAGCGACTGGCCTAGAAGAGGCTTCGTCGTCAGTTTTGGACCTCGGATGCCTGTCCTTATCCTTGTCTCTGCGTTTTTTGTGCATTCCGGTCATTGGTTGTTCCGATGACATGGTATAATTAAATCTTCGGCCAAAGTAATGGCGAGCAAAATCAAACCGGCGTTTAATAGTGCGTTTGTTAAATCTAGCACAAAACCGACAACTAGTGACGTCGTGATCAGGGCCTAGGCATGGAATACAGTAAGAATGAAAATCCTTATGAGGTATTTGCTTCCCACAAGAAATACAATTATTAACTTTTACTGACATCGGTCTGAGGCAAGAAAAAGTTTCCCCAACGGGGTACTTAGCTTTATTGAAGACTTCGGTTCTGAAAATCGAATTTGAGATCTAAGGAGTCCGCCGACCGGCACTTGCGAACTGCTTTTGCTTCGGGCACCGCGCGGCAAGAAAGACTGAAGAAAATGGCGTCGGCTGCATCTTATATACCCCTGGTGCACAGACGTCAGGGAGGAAGCGACAGCAACCGACGCCGGACCAAGACTTTGGAACTCTGGCCGACTGCGGGCCCACCTGACGGCAGGATAAACCAAGTGTAATGACTGCAGCAGTGAAACACGATGAACATCCTCTGCGGACATTCCAGTTGTTGGATATGCCTGCTTAGGTACATACCAAAGGGGGCATTGTACTCCATGGCAGGTCTGATGAATGTCGAATACAGTGGAACAATGACTTCCTTGGACTTGGATGCCATACCTTTGTTTATAAGTTGCACAACATAGAATCATAGATCATAGGTTAGTACTAGGCTAACTGCCCTTGTGGGCCATTTTAAGCCTAGCTAATTACCCCATGTGAGAATCAAACCCTGTACCTTGCGTCTGTAAGGTAGACACCTTAACCATTACACCAACATCCCACCCATACAGAATATAGTACAGTTAACTGAGGTAGCTACCTTAAAAGCAAACCTTTGGGAATGACATAGCAACAGGATGCATTGCCTACAGAACTCTGTCTGTCTGCAAACCTCAAAGCAATTATCTCTACTTCCAGACCCATCAATTTACTGTCAGTTGATATAAGCACAGGCTGCTTTCATCTCCCTCCAGTTGTTAAGTTATCAATATGAGAAGGCATGAAAAAGTTGGACTAGGTAGGCCAAGCAGTCCTAACCTATGAACAAAATCTTTCTATGTCTATGAAGGAAGGCCAATGCAGACATAAACCTAAAGATCTTGTTAAAAAAATGGGTGGACTGCACTGCATAACTACTATAACAGCGAAATCTACAACTTAGTAAGTTTAATACAATACTCCAGGTACTAAAACCTTCAAAGGGAGATAATGCAAGGAAGAACTGCTATACCAAAGTTCACATCATAGACAAATCATATATCTTGTAATGCCTTAGTAGACATGTGACTGCAGGACTGTGTAGCTCTGTAGAAATAAATCCTCCAGTGAAACTCTATGGGAAAACAAGCTAGTGTCCTTGTGTACTCCGCTAAAGGCTTTCCTCCTCTTGCATAGCAAAAACTAAACAATCTTTCAAATCACATGTAAAGTGCCTGCATATTCTTATCTTCTACAAAGGAAACAAAACGGGGATCTTTCTAAACAGCATTGACATTCAAAGATAAAATCATTTGTGGACACAGAGCCCTTCCCTTCTTCAAATTCTGGAGATAAAAATTCACTCAGTGAACACACTGATTTGGAGTTGTTTACCACAAGAGGACTGTTGGAATAAAATGAGACTGAGTCAGAGAGAGACCCGTTTTTTTGACAGGCTATTCAAGTCTCACAGCCTACAAACTCATCACAATCAGGATGTAGTTCCAGAATTCTGTGCCCACTGGCCTTAAAGAAAGGCACTCAGTTTTTCCAGCATGAAATGCAAAAACCTAGGTGGTACTTGTCCTTTGAATGAGGGAACTGTATACAAGTCTTATGCAGTTGTAAGGATGCCGGTAGTTCAGTTTAGGTCATCGGGAAAATTAAGAACAACCAAGTTTTTAAGTAATTCAGCACCTAAAGAGGAAGGACTGGGAATGCTTGTACCAAAGACTTCTGCCACAGTTCAGATACATCTTTGCACAGCCTTAAGTATCTACGACTGGTCTTGGCAAACTTATGGCTCAGTTGGCGGAATTCCAGAAACCTGGTGTGCAAGGTTGAGTGACATTCAATTTAGATGCACTGCTCCTATAGAATGAGATGATCCTGGTGAAGAAAAAAATTCATCAGAAGACAGATCACCTGCAGCAGATTATCGGCATCAATAAAACAATGTAAAGGTTGATAATCAGTATGAAAAGATCCACTCTACCAAGGCTTTCCCACAGTCTGTGATGGCTGAGAATACAGAAAACATTCTCTCCACTAACCCTAAAATAAAAGATTTTTTGAATCAAAGCACAGCAACTGGCACTAACTAAAAATGCAAAAATCTGGGTAAAGCTCAACTCCATGAATATTGCTGTAACCACCATTAGATGAAGGGACATTATTAGGATTAACTTTATTTCACTCAAAATATTAATCATGAAAATGAACAGTAGCTACATGGATATCTGCAAAGTTCAATGCTCTGATCTCGTGGATTTATTTAACAGGATTAAGTGAACTTGCACTTCCTGGACCTTTTTTTTTTTTTTTTTTTTTTTAAACAATGACTCTGGTCACAGAGGCAAGGGTAAATGTAAACAGACCACTTTTAAGAGTAGCAAATCATTCAAAATGTGGTACGTGGTGAGAAGAAACTGAAATGCAAATATAAGACAAATTCTGATGGGGTGGGTGTGGGTCAGGACGGAGTCCTAGACCCACAAGGCAGAGATCTTAACCACTAAACCACTGTGCTGTCAGTCTCTGCAGAGAAGCTGAGATATGCTAATCTTAGTACTCCCATTGTATGGCATATACACAAAGTGAATGCATATCAGCAGAGCCTGCAAAAAGATGTTCTCATCTCCAAAGCACTTGCATGCAAGTTTGGCTTTAGGTTTTCTAAGCCCTGTAGTGCAAAGAGTCCAGTGTGAGGACAGTCACTGTGAAGGGAACTGGAAAAAATATATCCTGACAGAGATCAAATCTGGAGTGCAAACTACAGAGGCTTGGCCTGCCGTGGAAAGCTGGACGGTGGAGACAAGAGGGTCCAACTACTGGTGCCACTGGATTGTCCCAGTACAGAATTAATTCTTAACCTGGCAATCTGAACCATGGACATGAAAGCTACTATGCATCTCAAATGCCCGAGAATCAAAACAAACACTTGTCAAGAACTGAGGATGGACAGCATAATGCCCACAATCATGGAAGGTCTGTCCTTGTGATACATCCAGCAAACATCCATTGATTGTCAGCAATACACAGAGGCAAAGCTGCGACTACTTTTTAGCATTACAGACAGGGATGTGTCTATAGTAATGATCCTGGCCTGAATCAGTCCTGGCCAGAGCAAGTGGTTACCACCATTGCACGCAATGAAAACAAAGACAGCAAAGAAAAAGACTGAAGGGAAAGGATCTTGATATGAATTAACCAGCTACAACCTGGAAGTTTAAGAACCACTACTCTTTTCCTGATCTTTATGCACATAAAAAATACAGTAGAGGTCTAGAAAGCATATTCAGTCTCACTTGTAAAATAAAGCAAGATAAACTAAAAGGATATGCTACATTTAACTTCTGAATGCTGGCAGTAAAGCATCTTGGAGTAGCCTTTTTTGGAACCGAGAAAAACAAAAGTAGGCTTCTTTTTCCTGGTCTCTGAACTGCCTGAACTCTCTTCTGCAACAGAAAGCACACATTAAAACTTATCACCCAGAAATGTTACAAAGGAAAGTCTGCTGAAATGGTGCTGAAAGGTGCAGTTGTGTATTCCTGAGAGAGCCCATGTGATCTCTAATCCAAACACTTGTGATGCCTCTTCCGCCATGTTGGCTTACCCAATCATCTTCATAGAAAGGTAAGGTGGACAGGTGGCCTGTAGCAAGCTCTATCCTTTTCCAGCTTGCTGGCAATGGGCATCCTTACACCAACGTTGCCACTAAAACACAGCAGTGGAGGGCTGGCTGAACTTCTATGAGATGGAAAACTGTTCCCTTCTGGACCAAGCCTTTCACTGCTCCAGTTCATCAGAATCCACTGGCAAGGGTGCTACATAAACTGAACAGAAACAGCCACAATCAAGAGGCTCTGCCTAGTGTCATTCAGCATCTCAGTAACCTACATCAACACACCACCTAAAAAGGGGCATAGCTAAAGGCAGAGTCATCTAGAAAAACACAAGCCATAACACAATGTACTGATATATGACCAACGCTCTTTTTCTCTTGAACTGTGTAAGAACTCCTTAAAATTAGGGTTTTTCCAGACTGAAAAAAGCTCAAACTGTCATCTGCAGTACACCTTGTTCAGAGAAAACCAGGGTTCTGTAGATTCATTCCTAGAGAATATTGGTTAGGACTTGGAAAATGAGCAAGTGTAATTCCTCTTTGCAGAGCATTAAACTGTAATGGCTGAGGACACTAGCAGCATATTCAATTTATGAAAAATGGGGTAAACTTGATAGGGCAACTTCAGATATTGAGAATAAAGATTGTACAACTTTATGGGTAAGCCTTGGTGAAAACAAGATCTGCTGAGCCTAGCAGGTTCCTCTACTGCCTCCTATTTGTCCTTCAATCTCTAACTCTGATGAATGGGCACAGAAGATTCTGTACAGTAATTTCTGCACCCTGTGTGATTTGGTACCATTTTTCAGCTGTTGTCTTCAGTTTTCCTCTTCACTGTGGACACGTAATGATCAAAGGCTAGATTACTATCTGTGTGTATCCCAAAGTCCCTGAATACTGGGTCAACTCTAAGGAGTGTGTTGTCAATATGATAGTTATCAGGGATGGATGACTTCCCAAAGGATACTATTATCCATTTCTAGGCATTTAGTTTTACTCCATGACTCTGACACCAGCTGTTTGTCTGTGTCAGCCCCTCCTGGAGAACATCTGTGTCAGTGTGAGATTCAATGACAGCTCCTAATTTGCAATCATCTGCAAATTTAGCCAGCCAGAGACCACTGACATTGGCCTTGACTTCGGAGAAGTAAATGCAAAAAAGGATTAGTACAAGGATTGATCCCTGAGGTACTACACTTGTGACTGGCTTCTTTCTAGAAGGTGGACTCCCCAATTCTAACTTCCTGGGTCCTGTGAGCCAGCTGGCTATCCACCGGGTGACATACGGGTTTGTACTTAACCTCTGGAGTTTGTCAACAATGCCCAAGTGGGGTACTGTGTCAAATGCCTTAGCCAGGTCAAAGTAGGCAGTGTGAATGATCTTGCCCTCATCCATTGCTTTGGTGACCTTCTCAAAGACGTCCACCAGGTTGAACAGGCATGATCTGCCCTTGATGAAACCAAACTGGGTTGGGTCCAGTGTCTGGAGGTTTACTATACCTCTAGTGATCATCTCCATGATGAGTCTTTCCATGGCTTTACATGTAAGACTAGTCAGGCTTATGGGTCTGTAGTTTCCAAGGTCTGTAGATGGCCCATCTTTGTGCAGAGGGATGACTGTTGTCTTTTTAAATTCATGAGGCATGAAGCCCGTTAGGAGGCTACAGTTAAAAAGTACAGTTGTGTACCTACCATAAATGTAGATGTTCGAGTGTATTCACTGTTGCAGTCATTACTCTTGGGTTATCCTGCTGGCAGGCTACCCGCAGTCGGCCTGAATTCCAAAGTCCTGGTCCGGCGTTGGCTGCTGTCGCCTCTTCCCTGACGTCAGTGCGCCAGGGGTATAAAAGATGCAGCCGACGCCATTTTCTTCAGTTTTTCTTGCCCCAGATGTCAGGTGCCCCCAAATTGTAAGGCTGAAAATTATACCAATAAGTATGCATGCACAAAAATAAAATTTCCTTCATCTACAACAAATACACCACATAGGTTGTATAGGATAGAGAAGTACAGATAAGTCCCAGCAAAGAAAAGGGGGATGGTGGGTGGGTAACCTGGACTGCAACAGTGAATACACTCAAACATCTACATTTATGGTAGGTACACAACTGTACTATATTCATTGTGTTTCACTGTTGCAGTCATTACTCTTGGGTTGAATCCCAAAGCTGAGGATGGGTGGCTGGGCTAAATAGAATTAGGAGAGGCTATGAGGCCTCGCAGAACTGCAGTGGCAAAGCCTGCTCTGGATTTAGAGTAACGAGGTAAGTGGTAGTGCTTTGTAAAAGTGTGCACTGAACTCCAAATTGCAGCCTCTAAAATGTCTTTGGTTGGTACTCCTCTGAGGAAGGCTGCTGAAATGGCTGCTGCTCTGTAGAATGAGGCCTAATGCCCTTAGGCACTGATTTGCCATGCTGAGAATAGCAGAAACGGATGCAATGGCCTATCCATTTAGAAATAGCCTGTTTTGAGATGGCCTTTCCTTGTGATCCTGTAGCATATGACACTAAAAGTTGCTCAGTCTTTCTGAAAGCTTTAGTTCTGTCCAAGTAAAAGCGCAGCTATCTATGTATGTCCAAAGCATGCAGAATTTTCTCACCCTTGTTCTGTGGGTTTGGATAAAAGGTAGGCAAGTGAATGGTTTGGTTGAGGGCCACACTGGACACCACCTTAGGCATAAATGTTGGGTTTGTCCTCAGAGAAACCCTGTCTAGATGAAAAATTATAAAAGGTTCCACAGCCATGAGTGCTTGTAACTCCGATACTCGTCTTGCAGAGGTTATTGCTAGGAGCAGAGCTGTTTTCCAGGATAAAAATTTTATATCCGCTGATGAGGCTGGCTCAAAAGGAGGCAGTGCGAGTTTTTCCAAGACATAATTGAGGTCCCATGCTGGAACTGGTGCTCTCCTTGGAGGCCTGATGTTTTTGGCCCCTCTGAGGTACTGCCTTATTAAAGGATGAGAAAAGATAGGTGGTTCCGTATTGTAATGGGCTGAAATGGCAGAAGCATGAATCTTAATTGATGAAAAGGAAAGGCCTTTGTCCAGCATCTCAGTTAGGTATTGTAAAATCTGAGGGATATTTGGTACATACGTGTCAATGCCTTGTTCCCAGCACAGAATCTCTTCCATTTTTCTGCATAAGATTTTCTGGTACTGGGCCTCCTGGCCTCCAAGATAACATCCATAACAGCTTTTGAAAGAGGAGTGTTCTGAATGGCTACATTATCCGCCATGCTGCCAGATTTAAGGTCCTGAGTTGGCTGTGCAGGATCTGATTGTTTTGTTGGGTCAGCAAGTGAGACGTTTGAGGCAATATCCATGCTGGACCTTGAGACAAGCTCTTTAGGATTGGGTACCAGTGCTGGCGTGGCCAGTCTGGTGCAATCAGTATCATTTTTAGCTTCTCTTGTCTGACCTTTAAGAGTACCCTAGGAAGGAGTGGCAGTGGAGGAAAGGCATATACTGTTAGTTTTTTCTAGCTGAACGTCCACTTTCCATGCTTGTTTGTGATAAATCCTTGTGCAAAATCTCTGTAACTGGCAGTTGTGAGGGGAGGCAAATAGACCTATGTCTGGGCATCCCCATTTCCTTGTTATCATGCTGAAGACTTGTGGATCCAGTTTCCACTCGTGGGGATCCATGAGGTTTCTGCTTAGTTCGTCTGCCAGAGTATTTGTTTTTCCTGGCAGGAATTGTGCTTGCAGGTGAACTTGATAAGTCAATGCTGTGTCCCATAAGGTCATTGCTTGTCTGCATAGGGGGTAGGAATGTGTACCTCCCTGCTTGTTTATGTACCACATGACTGTAGTATTGTCTGTCTTTATCAATAACTGTCCTGGATGAAGTAGGTCTTTGAAAGCTGTTAGGGCATTCTGAACAGCTAGCATCTCTTTTTGATTGATGTGAAGATGCTTCTGGTTTGCAGGCCATGTGACCTGAATACATTTTCCTGCCATATGGGCCCCCCAGGCATAATCTGATGCATCCGTTGTCAGTGTCTGTCTGGCTGTGGGTAAAGAGAATGGCAGACCCTTGTTGGGGTGACAGGCCTCTGTCCACCACCGAGACTCCTGTTGTAGGCAGGGAATGAGTGTAATTACTGTCTCCAGGCTGTGGCAATGCTGAGTCCAAACACTTTTTAGATACCATTGAAGTTTCCTCATATGCAGTCTGGCATATGGAATTAGTAGAATGCAGGATGCCATGAAACCCAAAGCCTGCAGGATTTTCCTTGCAGATAACTGGGTCTTTGTTGCCAATTTTTTGAAGTAAGAAGTCAGTTGCTTTTGTTTGTCTGGCATGAGATAAGCCATCTGGGCAGTTGTATTTAAGCTTGCACCCAGGAATATTATCTCTTGAGAGGGCACTAGTTTTGATTTCTTTTCATTTACTGTGTACCCTAGGCAAATTAGTAATCTTTTTACAAACGCCAGATGCTTTAGAAGAATGTCTTTGCTCTCTGCTTGAATAAGGCAGTCGTCCTAGTAAGGATATATTTGAATTTCTCTTTGTCTGCAAAATGCAATTACTGGTGGCAGGCATTTCGTGAAGACCCTGGGCGCAGTAGATAAGCCAAAGGGCAGTGCAGAGAATTGGTAGCGCATTGAGCCAGCTATGAATCTGAGGTATCTTCTGCAAGATTGTCTGACTGGGACATGCAGGTATGCCTCTTTTAGGTCCAAAGTTACGAGCCAAGCCTTCTTGCCCAGCATGGGCAGTAGCTGCTGTAGAGTCAACATCTTGAATTTTGGAACCTCCGGAAAAGTGTTTAGTATAGACAGGTCCAGTATTGGTCTCCAGGTTTTGTCCTTTCTCGGCACTAAGAAAAGTCTGGAGTAAAATCCTTTGCCCCTGCTCTTGTTGTGGTACTTGTATGGTCCTCATGTCCATGAGGGCTGTAATTTGCTTTTGTGCCTCTGCCCACTGATTGTGTGGCAGGGCTGGCATACCTTTTGCCCTTGGTAGGGTGTGAAAATGGAACCTGTAGCCTTGGGACACTATGTTCAAGACCCATTTGTCTTGGGTAACCATTTGCCAATTTGATGAAAAAAGTGCTAGTTTTCCCCCTAAGGGGGATGCCAAAAGAAAAGTGCTTGGATCTGGCAGAAGTCATTGGGACTGTTTCCTGTAAGGTTGTGATTTGTCTTCTCTGCTTTTGGAGGTAGGAGCACCCCATTGTTTAGGCCTGTATGAGCCTTGGGGCTGAGATCTGCCTCTGGGACGTCTGTATCTGCCTCTTTGTGGCCTGTCTGATACTGGAAAGGACCAATTTTTTTGAAGGCCAGTTTCTGTTAAATCTAGGTGGCTGTACCTGTACGAAATCCTTAACTGTCTGCATGGATTTCGCTTTATCCTCCATTTTCTTCAACACTTCTTCTGCTTTAGCACCAAACAAAGTATCATGCTGTAATGGGGCATCTAATAATTTTGCTTTAACATGATAAGGCAGATTCTGTTCCTTTAACCAAGCATGCCTTCTAATAACAGAACCTGTAACAGCGGCCCTTGCAAGAGGCCTCAAGTGAATCATAACCACATTGCAAAGTATGCTTTCCTACTTGTTCAGCTGCATGCAATAAATCCTGTATTTTCTTGTTCTCTGAACCTTCAGAATTTGTCAACATTTTCTGTTTAAGCAATGACATTAAGTATTGCTGATATTTAAGCATAAGAAACTGACAATTTAAAGCCCTTACAGCCAAGGCAGCAGAGGTGTAAACGTTTTCCCCCCATCTGTCCAGTGCCCTAGAATCCCTATCAGAGGGGACAGGGTTTTTTGCAGTGGAAGCTTTGACCCCCTTGGGACCCTGAGATATAGTTTCTGGGTCAGCAGCAGGGTTTTTATATAGGAATTTATGAGAATCCGGGACCCTGTAGTATCTGTCTGGCTTAGCAGGTGCAGGAGGTAAAGAGTCAGGGGACAGTCTGGACTCTGAAAATACATCATCTACAATGTCTAGAACAGGTGGAATAGCAAGGGGTCTGTGCTGAGGAAGTAGCAGAAAGTCTCTGAGCCTTTTCTTAGATTCAGAGTAATCTTGGCTCTCCCAGTGGAAATGCTCCCTCATGGTATGCAGGGTTTCCCCAAAAGAATAATCCTCAGGAGGTGAGGTTGAAGGAATGGATTCTTCAGCATCAGAGTCCTCATAGGGAGGTATAGAATAATCCTGTTCAGAAGAGGAATCAGAGGAAATAGAAACCTGATCAGAAGAATCATATTCTGTCTCTTGCCTAGGCCTCTTATCAGGAGGGGGATGTTTACCCCTGATCATAGTAATTAGGTCTTCGGCCATTTTAAGCATCTGTTTTTTAGGCATGGAAGCTAGAGTAGGAGAATGCTGTACTTGTTTCTTTGTCTTTAGAACAGCTGAACAGCTTTAGTCTTTGTCTTTGAAGCTGAAGATAGTTTAACATATAACTGTGTTGGTCTGAAGACACCCTCAGAAGCCGATGCCTGCTCAGCGGCTCCGGACCCATCTGAGGGAATGATTTCCGAGTGTCCAATACCTTGAGTATCCAGAGGCCCAGTCGGCTGCACGTGGGAGTCGGAAGCGGCCTGTGGCTCTCAGGTAGCAGGCGCCAGGGGCTGCGAAAGTGTCTCACTGAGAACCGGCGACTGGCCTAACGGAGGCCTCATCGTCAGTTTTGGACCTCGGATGCCTATCCTTTTCCTTGTCCTTGCGTTTTTTGTAAACTCCGGTCGTCGGCTGTTCCGAAGGCATTATATAATTAAATCTTCAGCCAAAGTAATGAAATGCAAAATCGAACCGACGCTTAATAGTGCGTTGGTTAAATCTAGCACAAAACTGACAGCTAGCAACGTTGTGATCAGGGCCTAGGCAAGGAATACAGTAAGAGTGAAAATCCTTATGAGGTATTTGCTTCCCACAAGAAATACAACTGTTTAATTTTTCTGACATTGGTCTGGAGCAAAAAAAAAGTTTCCCCAACGGGGTACTTAGCTTTAATGAAGACTTTGGTTCTGAAATTCGGATTTGAAAATCTCAGGAGTTGGCCGACCGGCACTTGCGAACTGCTTTTGCTTCGGGCACCGCGCGGCAAGAAAGACTGAAGAAAATGGCGTCGGCTGCATCTTTTATACCCCTGGCGCACTGACATCAGGGAAGAGGCGACAGCAGCCGACGCCGGACCAAGAATTTGGAATTCAGGCCGACTGTGGGTAGCCTGTCAGCAGGATAACCCAAGAGTAATGACTGCAACAGTGAAACACGATGAACATCAGTAATTCCACAGGGCCTGATAGGTCATGTTTCATGCTATTTAGAAAGTATCCTTGGATACTGTTTGGGCCCACTGATGCAGTGTTCTTGGTCTTAGAGAGAGCATTATGGACCTGTTCCATAGTGAAAGTAAGGAAAGTTATATTTGATGATCTTTCCTGAGGGAAGGTTGGGGGGTAGTAAAGTTGGAGCTGAATTTATCAGCCAGGAGATTTGCTATATCTTCTGGCTCAGTATAGGGGTCCAGAAAAAACACTAGCATGGGAGGCAGGAAAATGGATAGTATCCATTTTCTGTTTTTTTCTCAATATGGAAGGCTCGGGAGGAAGTCGTGATGGTGAGAATTTGTTTGTTGAATTGGTGAAAGAAAGGGAACGCAGATTCATTGCTGCTGATGTTTGGGTAGCGAATGAATCAAATTCGGAAGATTTTGTGAACTTAGAACGACTTATGTCTAAAGAAATGACTCTGTTTTATGATTCAAAATTATTGGAGAAATATGTAGCCCTTGATATTACTCCCAGGGGCTTACGTATAGACAAATTACCAGCTGGTGGGTTCAACGAGGAAGAAAATGACTTATTGTTGGAATGGAGACAAGCGGCTCATGATTGTTGTTTAACTTGGTTGAAAATTTGGATTAAAAAGCACCTAAGAGCCACTGAAATCTTGCATACTAAAATTATTTCTTTACAGCAAGATTTAATTAGCAGTTTGTCTTCCAGTGTATTTCAAACAAACTTTAAGAACATTAATGCTAAACTAGTGAAAGTTGAAAAAGATGTTATAGCTAGAAAAGGTATAAGTTGAATCGGGACATTAAAGACTATGAGTCCAATCAAATCTATAGCTGGCCAAGGAAGGGACGGCGTTTTCCTCGGAAGTATTTTAAACGTTCCACAGGAAGTGAAGATGTGTCGTCAGTGTCTTCAGCCGAAACGGGTGTGAGTCATAAGAGCGTCTCTTTTGAGGATATTGCGGTGGAAAGTTTAAACGGATCCGCAGGAGGACAGAAAGGTTTACAAAATAACCGTAAGTTTTACTCTAATGTGCAAACCAGATCTGGGAGAAATCAAAGTAAAGCGTCAAACGTTCTCATGTAGCTACAAAAAAATCAAAATAAGACTTGCGGGTCTGTTAAAACCAAAGGGACTGACTGATAAGAAGAAGTTATGTACCTACCATAACGTTCCATGTTAGTTGTCTTCTCTCGCCTTCTTTCTTGCTTGATGGGTTCGGAGCCGATCCCTCGGCTCCGACTCGGCACTTGCTAAGCTCGAGAGTCATTTTTACCAGCTCGAGGCAGCCCCATATCCCATGATGCAAGGCAGTAAGTACCCAGATCTCGTTTGCTGACAAAGGGCAATAGCACCAAGCATAAAATACTTCCCAAAGGAAGAAAGAAACTTACAGGTGGAAAAAAGGACCAGGTCTGAATGGTCTTTAGCATAACAGTTTCTTATACAAGGTCTGTCCAGGCCAGGGGGAAGGAGGGAGGGTCGCAAGAAAGAAGGCGAGAGAAGACAACTAACATGGAACGTTATGGTAGGTACATAACTTCTTAATGTTAAGTTGTCAATCTCGCCTTCATTCTTGCTTGATGGGACCACGTCCCTAGCACCTCTATCCTGGGTGGCTCAATGGAACAAACTCTTGAGGACTGTAGAGCCAAAACTGGCTCTGTCCCTGGAGGCCAAGTCCAATTTGTAATGGGAAACAAAAGTGTGAGGAGTAGCCCAAGTGGCAGCTGCACAAATAGTGTCCAAAGGAAGTCTAGCTTGAAAAGCTGTAGAAGTAGCTAAGCTCCTAGTTGAATGTGCTTTAGGTTTTGAGCACAGCTGTTTTCCCCTGAGTATAAATTTCAGAGATGACCGAAGAAAGCCATCTGGACAAGGTCACTTTAGAAACAGGAAGGCCTTTTTTATTATCTGCATAGGAAACAAAAAGTTGATCAGATTTTCTAAATTTTTTTGTTCTGTCCAAATAATATCTAAGTTGACGGTGGACATCAAGATAATGTAGCTTTTGTTCAGCTCTATCCGAATAGTTAGGAAAAAATACAGGGAGATCAATGGATTGATTCAGATTGTTCTTTGAAGCGACCTTAGGTAAAAAGGTTGGATTAGTTCTCAAAGATACTCTGTCTTTGTGAAAAACTAAATAGGGGGGTCGAACCGAAAGAGCATGAAGTTCAGACACCCTCCTGGCAGATGTAATAGCCACTAGGAATAAAGTTTTCCAAGAAAGATATTTCAAGGAACAAGAAACAGCTGGCTCGAAGGGGGGAAGAATCAAGGATGTCAGCACTAAATTTAGATCCCACTGAGGAGGAGGATTCCTGATTGGAGGTTTTAGTAGGAAAATTCCTTTCAAGAAGGCCCTGCAGAGCCTATGGGACATAATATTATGATCTGCTATCCCGACATGAAAATTGGAAATAGCAGCCAATTGAACTCTGACTGTGGAAGAAGAGGAGCCTGTATGAAAAATCTCTGCTAAGAAGTCCAGAACTGCCTGAACAGGGGCAGTAAAAGGATCAATATTTTGGGCCTTAGCCCAATAAGAGAAACGTTTCCATTTGCTTGTGTAAATCCTCCTGGTAGAGGATTTTAGCGAAGCTACTATGATGTCTCTAACTGGGTTAGAGATCAAAGGAAGCCTGGCTAAAGAAGGAAGTGGAGCAACCATGCTGTGAGGTTGAGAGAAGGGATTGACCGGTGCAGCTGACCCGATTGGTGAATCAGAAGATCTGGTACTGGGTCCAGATGCCACGGCTGCACCAAAAGGTGATGATGGAGGAACGGGAACCAAACTTGTCGAGGCCAGTAAGGGGCAATGAGAATCAATTTGGCTCTCAAAACGGTAGCTTTCTGGATCACCTGAGGGATCAGAGGAAATGGGGGAAAGGCATAAAGAAGTCCCTGGGGCCAATCCTGGGTCAGAGCGTCTCTGGGGATGGCCTGATAGAGGAAGAGGCTGAAGAAGTCTGGACATTTGCTGTTTTGGGGAGTAGCAAAGAGATCGCAACATGGGCGACCCCATTCCAGAAAAATCTCTTCCGCTATAGATTGCTTGAGAGACCACTCGTGAGGCATGAGGATAGCTCTGCTCAATCTGTCCGCTATAATGTTGGTTTTCCCAGGGATATGCGTTGCTACCAGAAACCGATGAGAGGAGATCGCCCATTGCCAAAGTCTGAGCGCTTCTCGACACAAGGGGTAGGACTTGGTTCCGCCCTGTTTGTTGATATACCAAACTACAGACATGTTGTCTGTGTGGACTGCAATTGTCCCTACGGGAAGAAAGTCGTTGAGGGCTTGCAACGGTTAAAAGCACTGCTCTCATCTCCAGGACATTTATGTGCAGATGGTACTCGAGCGGCTGCCACGTCCATGAACCATCCTGCCCTGATAATGACCCCCCCACCCGATCAGGGAGGCATCCGTGGTGACAGTGGCTATCGGGGATGGGGGTACAAAGTACCTGCCTTGGTGAATCTGAGACGATGTGATCCACCAAGCAAGATGCTCTTTGCATGTCTGTGTCACCAGAATCTGGTGACGCATTGGAAGTTGCTGGTATGACCACTGTGTGAACAGCATCCACTGAAGAAGGCGCTTGTAGAATCGAGCCAGGGGAAGAAGAGTAATGGCCGCAGCCATGAGACCTAATACCTTTAGAACCATTCTGGCCTGTATTTTCTTGCTGGCCAGAATGATCCTGACATGAGTCTGAATGTCTGAAACTCTTTGTTCTGTAAGGGTAGCTGACATCCGAACAGTGTTTAAGTTTAAGCCTATGAAGGTAATAGACTGGCAGGGCGATAAGGATGACTTTTCGAAGTTGATTGAGATGCCCAAATGAGAACAAAGGTCTATTGTGTAATCCCTGGCTTGTATAAGCTGATGCCTGGTGGAGGCTGACAGGAGCCAGTCGTCGAGATACGGAAACACCTGGAATCCTTGACGTCTCAGGTGAGCCGTGACCACTGCCATGCATTTGGTGAACACTCTGGGGGCTGTAGTGAGACCAAAGGGCAGGGCTCTGAACTGGAAATGACTGGACCCCAGCCGAAGCGGAGAAATCTCCTGGAGCGTCTGTGAATTTTGATGTGATAGTACGCATCCTGAAGATCTATTGAGCACATCCAGTTGTCCTTCTGTAAGAAGGGCAGAATTGACTGAAGAGTGACCATTCGGAATCTTGTCTTCCTGAAAGACTTGTTGAGTCTGCTGAGATCCAATATTGGTCTCCAGTCTCCCGTCTTTTGGGGACCAAAAGAACCTTGAGTAGATTCCGGGCTCTGAATGGTCTATTGTAACTGGCTGAATGGCTCTTTTTTGCAGTAGTTTTGAGATTTCTGACTCTGCAACGTCCCTTAGACCGGGTGGTACATCTGGAAGGGAACTTGAGGGGAAGGGACTTTCCTCGAAAGGAATTATGTAACCCTTGGATATGATCGACTGTACCCATCTGTCTTGAGTGAGGGAATGCCAGGCTTCTGGGTACAGTGATAATCTTCCCCCGACTGCCTCCAAGGAGGGACAGCCGGGCAACACCTCAGGGATGCTGAAAAGGCTTGTCAGAGAGAGGCTCCCTGTTTCCCTGGTTCTTTGGACCCCTCTGCCTCTAGAGCGGCCTGTTGTTGTTACCCCTCTGCCTCTAGGGGTAAACTGACCACGTGAATCCGGCGTGACTCCTTGGGATTTACGGAACCACATCTTTCCGCCCTTCTGTCCTTTGGGATAAGGTCTAGAAGGGGTGGAAAAACGGACTCCAACAGCAGAAAGAGTCTTGCCGTCCTGCTCGCACCTGGTCAAGGTTTCCTTCACCTGAGGGCCAAACAAAGCTGACCCATCAAAGGGAGAATTTGTGAAGGACGCCTTAAAGGGATCCGCAAAATCACATAGCCGCATCCAGGCTTGGCGTCTAAGAGCCACACCTGTACCTGCGGCTCTACTCGCCCCATCCGCAGCATAAGATATTAGCCGCATGGAGGAGTTTGCAATGGAATTGAGGATTCCTAGCTGCGAAGCAATTTTTTCTTGAGCCCCTGCAGCTGTAGGATCCTGAACTACTTCTCCCAGCTCCTTCAGGATATCCCTCTGGAGTCTGGTGAAGTGACATAGGTAATTCAGCGAACGCATAGCAAAGGTCGCTGAGGAAAACATCCGCTTACCGTACCTATCCATGGTCCTAGAGTCCTTATTAGGAGGATGGACGGGCACGGAAGGATCTGCAAGTTCCTTTTGGTGGCCGCAGCCACCACCATGGCATCAGCCGGGACACCCTTAGTAAGGAATTGTTTGTCACAGGGGGCAGTGATAAATTTTGAAGGCCTCCTAGGGACTGGCTCTACAGAGTCAGGAGCTGCCCACGCCTTTCGTGCAATAACCTGCATCAGGGGTCGAAGGCGGAGACACCCAGGAGGTGGAGGGCCGAGATCCAAACGCCTCTAGGTATACTGACTCATCCTCAGAGGGATTGTTGGTGGGCCAGTTGACCCTCTGTGTCAAAAGTTCTATGATCACAGAGAAGGAGACAACCTCAGTAGGGGATCTAGGGGATCCCTCTGACTCATCAAAGTCAGTATCCAAGTGACAGACTCGGGAGTCTACATGCTTCCTCTTACAAGTCCTCTTCCTAGGAGGATCTCCCGAAACATCAGGAGAATCCTCGGAAGAGGGGAAATTCCCAATGGGGAAACCTGAGGCGGAGGATCTCTGGGTCCTGTAGCAAGAGAAGTGGCAGAGATGTCAACAGGTACTATAGAGGGAGCAGCTACGCGACCAGACTGCTGGCTGATACCAGTGGCCAGTACACTCTTCATCACCTCGAATGCTCCCCTCCCAGGCAGGTCCGAGAGAACCCGCTCCAAGAGCTAGGAACTCCAGGGACCACCGAAGGGAAGTCCCCGAGGCAGATGTCGGAGCCGAGCTCACCAAGGCCGAGGCTCCAAGGGGAAGAGCGGGTTCGGACAAGGGTCCGATGCCACTCACCCCCTCGGAGGAGACCATGGAAGCCCGACCACGAATCCCTCTAAAGAAGGTCTCAAGAGGAGATAAGAGTAGAGGCTGAAGGAACAGAAGGGGTATCCGTCCTCCAGCCGTAGCAGTAACCATTCCCGAAGACTCCAACTCCAAGCTCTGGGGTAGAGTTGAAGGAGGAACTGTAACGGGGTGTGGACCAACAGTCGCCTGTTGAGACGGACTGTGTAACATTTGGGCCAGTACCTGTGACTTAAGTGATCTACTGACCACTCTCTCTAGGTCATGATCTGACAACCTGGATGACCTTGAAGATCGGCTCCGATGGCTCCGTTCGATAGAAGAGGTGAAGCCGGGCCGAAGTATCGGCTCCAAGGAAGGAGACCTCGACCTCTTCCTGGAATGAGCCATCGGAGCCGATACTATAGATCCTGTCGGAGCCGACCTCGGAGCCGACAGGAAGCTCGATGTATCGGCTCCAGCCGGAGCCGATACAGCCACCAAAGTAACGGTGTCGGAGCCGATCGGAGCCGACACCGATGCCTGTGCCACATGGGTGTCGGAACCGATCGGAGCCGACATCGAAGTGGTCAATACAGGTTCGGCACCGATAGCCATCGGTGCCGGAGGCTTTGTTAAGGCAGAATCGGCTCCAGCCGGAGCCGATCTCGACTCAGTACGAGTCGGAGCCGAGGCCGCAGGCTTAGATACAGAAGCCTGGGCCTTGGAGGGTTTAACTGATTTTGATGGAGCCGACTTAGCCGGAGAGCCCTCCGGCTTAAGAAGGCCCCTAAGGATCAGTTTATTCCATCTTTCCTGCAGGACTCTCTGGCTGAAGGAATGACAAATAGCACAGGAGTCCTGCAGGTGAAGAGGGCCCAGACAATACAGGCAAGAAGTGTGACCGTCTGTCAGAGACATCTTCTGACAGCACGAGTCACACTTCTTAAAACCTGAGACCCTCTCCTTTGACATGGTGCTTAAACACACACACACACACACCAGTCAAAAATTAACTTAAATAAAATACCAAAAGGTATTCTATAAAACCAACACACACACCCTAACAGGGGGGGGGATGGGATAGGGAAAAGTTTGACTAAAAAAAATTAAAGGAGACAGGGATTTTCTGTCAGAAAATGTACAAAATAAGGTTAAAACTATCAATAAAAGGTTTTTTTACTAAAAGGGGCTTAAATCTCACAAAAGTGAAAGACTTACCAGGAGCTGGTAAAAAGAGGACCTCCTAAGCGAAGCGGCAAACGAGATCTGGGTACTTACTGCCTTGCATCATGGGATATGGGGCTGCCTCGAGCTGGTAAAAATGACTCTCGAGCTTAGCAAGTGCCGAGTCGGAGCCGAGGGATCGGCTCTGAACCCATCAAGCAAGAATGAAGGCGAGATTGACAACTTAACATTAACTGTTTGTCCAAAGTTATTGACAAGACTTTTTTAGGGAGGTCCGATGGGACTCCCTTTGGAATTGTTTCAGAGACTTTTTTGGACAACAGTTCGCTTGTTAATGTTGATGAAAATATTTCTGATGGTAATGCTGGCAGTTGGAATAACAGTTGGTAAACCTTTCTAAGTTGTGTTTGTCCGATGAAATGCTTAGTGTTTTATCTAAAGGTACTAAATTTGCACCGACCAAGACACCAGAGCTTGTGGACTTACTGGTGGATGTGAAAAAGTTTGTTCGAAAGCTTAATTTAAGGGTATATTTTTCTGATCGTTCTACAAATGTTGGAAATGTTAATAATGAGATATCTGATGATGAGCTAATGAATTTGAGTGTGTATGAATATGATGGAATGTCGTTTAATGATGAAAATGTTTTTGAGGAAGATAATGTGTCTTGTGTTACTGATAATTTTGGAGGGGGTTACAGTCATATTGAGGTTCCATGCTTTTCTAGCAGTAGTAGCTTTTCACCTCCCAAATCTTCTTTAGCTATCAATACATTTGAATATATTGTATGTTCTCGCATTGAGAAAGGTTATGGGGAATTTAATCTGAAGAAATCTGAATGGTTAGCTCTTAAAGAGCTTAGATCCAAGTTAGGGAAAATAACTATTAAACCGGCTGATAAGGGAGGGAATTGGGTTATCATGGATACCGTAAAATATGAAAGTATTGTCAATGCCTTATTAGCTGAAGATGCATATGTTAAACTAAATGGTAATCCTCTCAAGTGTTTTTCAGAGGAGCTGACAGAACTATTGGAAAAGGGAGAAAGATTGGGTTTTCTTTGTGGTAAGGACATCAAGAAATTAACAGTCATGGAACCTCGCCATCCATATTTTTACATTATTCCTAAAATTGATAAAAATTTAGAAAATCCTCCTGGTAGGCCTATAATTTCTGGTATATGTTCCTATCTTGAAAAAGTGAATACATTTTTGGACTTTCATTTCAAAAAGTATTTACCTAAGGTTATTTCGCATGTAAAAAATACTCAGGATATATGTCCAATATTGCATGGGGTGGAATGGAAACAGGACTATTATTGGGCAACAGTGGATGTTTCATCCTTATACACTAATATTGGCAGAAGGTGGGGTCTTGAGGCCATGCAGAAAATGATGGGTGAGGGACTTCATACTACATTTTTGTTATGTTTGTTAGAATTCAGTCTCACACATAATTATTTTGTGTGGAATAAGGAATTCTTTTTACAAGTCAAAGGAACAGCGATGGGTGCAGCGTTTGCACCCACCTATGCTGTTATTTACATGGGTGAGTTTGAAAAGGAATTCATGTTTCATTGTGAATTTTTGGTGAATCATGTCGTCTTTTATAGACGTTACATTGATGACCTCATTTTCGTTTGCAAAGGTGAAACATATTTGTTTGAACAGTTTATGATATGTTTGAATGAAAATGCTCATGGGTTAAAATTTACTGCTCATTGTTCTCCACACAATATTTCATTTTTGGATGTGGAATTTTATATTGGGAAGAATAATACAGTACAATATAAACCGTTTAGGAAATCTACAGCAGTAAATAATTTCCTGCATGCCACCCACATGCATCCACCCCATTTAATTAAGGCACTACCTGAAGGGGAGTTCAAAATAATATTAAGGAACTCTTCAGAAATTGATTTATGGGAAGGAGTTTGTGAAGAAACTCTCATCAGATTAACAGCTAGAGGTTATGATAGTAATGCACTATCTAACATTAGGGATAGGTTATGCAGAACTAAGGTTTTTGGAAGGGACAAATATTATAAGGAATATTCATGTTTGTCAGTTAGTTCAGTTAAAGATAAGATATTTTTTGTCTCGAGGTTTTCAAATTTTTCTTTTATGGTGGAACGAATTTTGAAAGAATTTTGGCATGTTGTTAGTGATGATCCTAGTGTAGGACATCTATTTCCCAAACATATAACCTTTTCTTACAGTAGATATTGTAATTTAAAAGAATTGTTAAATAGAAAATTGATATATTCTACTGATAGAAATGTTGGTATGTATTGTTGTGGGCGATGTTCAGTATGTGGGAAAGTAAAAAACATGCATGGTTTGAAAATTAATGGTAAAAGATATTTTGCATTTGAAAAATTTGATTGTCAGTCATTTGGGGTGGTGTATATTTTAGGGTGTAATTGTAGTATACCTTTATTGTTCACTGGACAGACCACTAGAAGGGTTAAAGTGCGCATTTTAGAACACTTGGGGGATATAAGAAGGGGAAACATGGAAAGTCCAGTAGCTTCCCATTTTATTAATTCACATAATGGGAGTGTTAATGGTTTTTTATTTAGCGTGTTGGCTAGACCCCATGTTTGTGTAGAGAATTTCAAGACTGCATTATGTAGGTTGGAACATAAAATGATTTTGGGATATCACACGTTATTTCCTAGGGGTATGAATTTGGAGAGTGGGTTAGTAATATAAAATTGAGTCTTTTATTTAAATTTGGACATTTTAGTCATATTTATGTGACATATAGTCATTATAATCTTGAAAAAATGAATTTGAGGATATATTTATCGTTATTTATATACTAAATTTATGTATTCAGCAGCAATATATTAAAGTTATGTGGGCATTAAATACGTTTTAGGTGGAAAATGATTAATGTTTGTAAAAATGTAGCATTTACTGATCGTATTTAGTGAACACATTTAAGAAATGTATTAAATATTGTATTTATTTTGTTCTTTCATAAAACTGAAAAATGAATTCAATAATGATATAATTGACAATGTGGAATAGATTAATTGATTGATTGAAAAGTATATAAAAGGAAGATGCATGTACATGGTAAATGTTCCATGAAGGCGAATTGCCGAGGTACCAGAATGTATATTTTGTTGGATTAAAGGAATCTTCCTTTCACCTCATTTTCCTGCCTCCTGTGCTGGTGGTTTTTCTGGATAGTATCTATTTTCTGTGTTTTTCTTGGTATAGGGGTCTCCATTTACAATGAGTAATTACTAGACACAATTACTTGCTGGGGTGGCTGTCAGAATAATAGAAGAGGAGAAAGAGAACTAAAAAACATTACCTACTATGAAATTGTCTGAAATACTGATTTGATGGTTAAGGGAATGGCTATCAAACAGAATGTAGTATACAAAGTGGGAAAGCCGAAGTTGTTCTATGCAAAACATATAAATCAGGGTGTAGCAGAGGGATCAGTTGTTGGACCTCATTTATTCAACATTTATCTGAGATCAATTTCAACAAAAGCATATTTTTTGTTATTCATCCAAATGACATTAAATTGGCAAAACAATTTGTCCCGGGTTTAATAAAGGAATCATGCAGAACAGGCTAGAATACTTGACTTATTTAGCAAAGCAGAACATGATGAAGATAAACACAGGGAATACAAAGTATATATCTTCTGGGCCAAAGAAATATTTCTATGCTTATGCTATGAATGACACAGAACTATAGAAGTTAAAACTTTACAAGGATTTGGGATAAGAAGCTCTCCTGTGAAGATCATATTCAAACAATTTGTCCATCAGCCAACAACACTGAAAGAGGTATACAACAGACTTTTTTAAGAGAAGGGAGAAACATCTGATGAACGAATTGTTAGAGCAAACTGAAACACTGAGCATTAATGTGAAACTGGAATAAGGAGCATTAATGTGGCATCCACAGCATAAAACACAGATACAAAGAACCGAATATATCCAGAAACATTCCAATGAAAGAATAAAACATCTAGGCAGTATGAGTTATCATGAGAGACTGAAATGCCTACATTTATTCTCAGTGTCCTGCAGAACATTGAATGGTGGCCTTTTAATCTTCTTCTTTCAGATGTTCCTGTTGCCACAGTGGATCATCTGTTTCCATTTCTTCCTGTCCTCTGCATCTTGGTCTGTCACACCAACCACCTGCATGTTCTCTCTCACCACAGCCATAAACATTATTACAGGTCTTCCTCTTTTCCTCTTACCTGACAGCTCCATCCTTAGCATCCTTCTCCCAATATACCCAGCATCCCTCCTCAGTACATGTCCAAACCAAAGCAATCGCACCTCTCTGACTGTCTCCAAACCGTCCAACCTGAGCTGACCCTCTAATATACTGATTCCTAATCTTGCCTATCCTTGTCACACCCAATGCAAATATCAACATCTTTAACTCTGCCACCTCCATGTCTGACTCCTGTCTTTTCGTCAATGCCACCATCTCCAACCCATATAACATAGCTGGTCTCACTACCCTCTTGCAGACCTTCCCCTTTCACTCTTACTGGTACCTGTCTGTCACAAATCACTCCTGACACTCTTCTCCACCCATTCCACCCTGCCTGTACTCTCTCTTCTTCACCTCTCTTCCATACTCACCATTACTCTGAACTGTTGATCCCAAGTATTTAAACTCATCCAACTTCTCCAACTCTACTCTATCCTCACCATTCCTCTATCCTTCTCATTCACACACACACATATTCTGTCTTAGTCCTGCTGACTTTCATTCCTCTCCTCTCTAGAGCATATCTCTATGAATGGAGACCTTTTAATGCTACATACAAATTTTCAAGAGTCATTTCTGCTAGAATGTGTTGGTGTGCAAAAATCTGGAGTAAATCACTTTAGGCTAAAAAAAGTTTCTATATGAATAACACAACAGTTAACTGATTCTAAGAGAGCTGTGGGTGAATGGAATAACTTCCTGATGATTTAGAAAGTACAGCTGATACAAACAATTTTAAAATAGACTGGAGATGCACATTGGTGACTGCTTCATATCATGAAGACAGGTAAAATGGATCAGTTCTTTTGATTCCTGTCTGTACACTGTCTTGTCTTTTTACGTTTTTGTACACATTCAAAACACGTTAAATAAAAGTAATTTTTCACTCCTTATTATCATTTGAAATTTTCAAAAGTCCATATATCTATATGGGTTCATTGATGCTCTTCAATCTTGATACACTTTTTTCTAATTTCTCCAAGTATTTTCGGTTTCTAATACCATGATGGGAGTGGACCTCATTCCTGAGTCAAAGTATAATTAAAGTTCATAAAATTAGTATTGTTTCCCATCTTTGATGTCAGCCAGAAGTGCTCTTCACAGCATCCGCAATGTGCCAAGTAATGACTCCCTCTGCAAGTCGTATGGGGTTACATGCATTGGTAACATCTAAATAGGATTGTAGATTATTTTTTATAAGACCCATTGTTCCTACTACTATTGGAACGGTCTGATTATCTTTCTTCCACACTGCTCTCATTTCTGCTTGCAAATCCTAATACTTTATGATTTTTGTCTCTCTCTGTACGCAAGAGATTGTAGTCACTGGGTGTGGCAATTTTAATGATCAATGCTACTTTTGTCTTCCTTTCAACTATATGGGCTCATCAATGGTCTTCAGTCTCGCCAGAATTTAAAATGACTAATTACAACAGGCATCCGATATTCCACTTAGGACAGTTCTTGCTGCTCTTTAGCTTGTCTTGTAGGCACAACCTCATGAGCCTTTCTGTACCTCTTACTACTATAATCTTCAGTCCCTTACTTCTTATGACAGCACTGGTAGTGACATTACTGGCTGTGCTTCCTGGAACTTTAAAGTATTCCTCTTATAAATGTCTGTAATGCTTCTAAACAATTTTCCATCTTCCTTATTAACAACACAGATCTTGATTGGGCTGCTTTACCAACTACTTCAGCTTCATGCTGTAGTCTGTGTCATGGCTTCTGTAGTCCTACACAGTCTTCAGACTTGAAATCTGGTAGTATTCTGTAGTTTCTGTAATAAGTGTGTTTTTTCTCTGCAGAGCTCTTTCCAGGATTTCCTTTATTTTATGATAACTGTTCAAGTAACAGGAATATATCTGAAACGGGTAATATGCTTTTCAGCCTTGTACCATTTAACAGGTTGGCTTAGGTTCACAGGTTATTACTAGACTAATGATCCCAGGGAATTAGTTTAAGCCTAGGCAAGCATTCCAAATGTACCTGATAAGTTGCTGATACCTAAGTTTATTTCAAATAGTGCATGTAGGCTTGGGCATGGGTGGTCAGGCATTTACAGGCTGCCTCTGTTTACTAAAGACATAGGTGCCAGACCAGCAGTACATTTCTGATTTCCCATCAACTGGCTAAAGTTATGTCTGAATTGGGTTAGAGAAGAACCCTGCTTTACATGGATTAAAAGCTTGTTCCATAGAAGAGATGCAGTCTCCAAGACACATACATATCCCTACAACATGTCCTATTTATGTTGCAGATGAGGTTTAGTTCCCTAGATCAGGTAATTCTGATGTTATTTGTTTTGTGAAAGTGCAACAAGTCCAGCAGAGCAGGATTGGAGATTGCTTTGTAGGCCGGGCATAGATTACCCCCTCAGCGGTCTGTAGGAGACACAGTACAGGGATAGGACTTTGAGGTGGTCTGGGTAGGACATGTTTATGGCCTGCATTCACCTCGTGAGGAATCTCTGTGAATGCTCCAGTTGTTGCATATGCCAGGTCAGGTACATAATGAAGGGAGCACTGTATTCAATGGTTTGATGAAGGTACAGCACAATGGAAGAATGACACCTTGGACCTAGATACCATACTCTTGTTTATAAGTTGTACAACATAGAATGATTTCTTTACTACCCCAGACACTTGATGGTCAAAGGCCAGGTTACTATCTACTTGTATTCTCAAATCAGTGACCACTGGGTTTACTCTTATGGGTGTATTATCAATATGGTAGTTTTCAGGGGTAGCCATCTTCCTAAAATATACTAATATGCATTTCTATGCAATGACATTTAGACAATGGCTCTGGGACCAGTTATTAGTCTGCGTCAGGCCTTCTTGGGGGGGCTATATGTGCCTTTGGGGGATTCCGTGACTACATGTACTTTGCAAGTGTCTGCAAACTTGGTCAGCCAGAAGTCACTGATGTTGGCCTTAACTTTAGAAAAATAGATGCCAAAAGAAGAGCGCTCCCAACACAGAGCCTTGAGAGACTTGACTAGTGATTAGTCTCTTTGTGGAAGTAGACTCCACTGTTCTAACTTCTTGGGTCCTGTCAGCCAGCTGGCTATCCAATGGCTGACATGGAGTTTATACCTAATTTCATGAGTTTGGCTACAATGGAGTTTTGTGTCGAATACTTTGGCCAAGTCAAGGTAGGCAGTATGCACCAATCAGCCCTTGTCATTTCCTTCTTTAAGTCGTCTACCAGACTGAACAGGCATGCGCTGCCCTTGACAAAACCAGACTGGGTTAGATCCTGTGTTTGAAGGTTTCCTATGTCATTGCTTATCATTTCTATGATAATTCATTCCATGCCTTTACATGAGACTAGCTCCATCTGTTGATGACCCAACCTTGTGAAGAGGGATCTCAGATGCAGTCCGCCATTCACTTGGCACAAAGTCTGTCTGGAAGCTACAGTTAAACAGTGATTTTAGTGATGCTGACAGGTCGTGTTTCATGCTATTAAGGAGGTATCCAGGAATATTATCAAGACACATGAATGCAGTATTTTTGACCTTGGAGAGCAGATCGATGACCTGTTCCCTAGAGATAGCTGGGGAGTTATGGTTGAGGGTATTTCCTGAGGGGTACGCAGGGGAGGAGATGGGAGTAAAAAAAAGAAGTTATGTATTCCATAACATTCCATTTATGTTGTCCATTTTCATTCTTCCTCACTGATTGATCTCAAATTCAACCCCTGGATCTGACTTAGCCATATTTCCAAGACTTTGGCTCCTAGTCTCAAGCTCCTCCATCTTCTCATAAAGCACCACACCATTCCCAACTCCTCAGATTGAGTTTGCTGCCTAATGATGTTTGAAGACAGGACAGATGAAGAAAAGATTAAGTCTCAAACCATTAAAATGAAAGTTCCTATATCATCTAATTTCCTTCCAGGAATGACAAGTCCGGGTGATATAGGGGGGGAGGAAATTCCAAAACATTTGGGAGTAAATTAGTGAAAACATAGTCAGTAATCTACTTGGCCAGGGTAATTCTGGAGATTGCTTAACATAAGCACTCAGTAGAAAAAGGACATAAGCAGCTGGTCAGACTTTCTGTACTGTTTGGTCCCGTGAAGTATAAATGTAACTGTATATGAACATCCAGAAGGTGTAACATATGCTAGCAGTGATTAGAAAAATTAGAAATAACTGGCAATTGTATGGATTGATTAATGTTCACCACTGTGGCTACGTTGGTTATAAAGGAGGGAATAGTACGAAGGAACACCCTATCTTTATAGAACATAATGTAAGAAGGCTTGGCAAACAAGGCCTGAAGCTCGGAAATTTTTTTGTCGATGTAAATGCTGCCAAGAAGAATATTTTCCATGAAAGAAATTTCATATCACAGCTCCTTGCCAGTTCAAGGGTTTTTGTGTCAGTCCCTAAAGAATAAAAGTAAGATCCGAAGGAGAAGAGGGGTCTTTCATGGGAGGTTTAAGCAGAAACATTCCTTCAGGAAAGCTTTACATAATCTGGAAGACATCAAGGAGAAGAATTAGTTTCCAGAATGAAAAATGGATATAGTTGCTAAAAAGACGTTGTGTACTCACCATAACGTTCCATGCAAGTTGTTCATCTCGCCTTCATTCTAACAGATGGGTCCGGAGCTGATCCTCAGCCCCGAGTCAGCCAACTACAAAGCTCAGGGTCTTCAGACAACTCAAGGTCAAATCCCTATCCCATGATGCACCTTGATTTACCTCAGCTCTTGTTTGCTGCCCCTACTTGTCTTTCAGCTTTTCCAGGTTAGGGGTCGCCACAGCGGAACTCCGGTCCGCTAATGATTGGCAGTTGATTTTTACGTGCTGGCTTGCTGGGCCTAACGCACAACCTTCAACGAAGGAACACCCATTCACGCATGTCGACACACAGAAGACACTCTAACTGAGAATCGAATGGGCAACGTCTAACTGTGAGGTGACAACGCTACCGCAGCACCAATGGTACCAAATGCCATTCTGTCACTTTTTACAGGTAAGGAACCTATAGTAAAGGAAAGACAACCATGATAAAACATGAATGTCGGTCCTCGAAAAACCTGGAGGGGGTTGAAGGGTGGGAAGTAAGAATGAAGGCGACATGAACAACTCACATGGAACGTTATGGTGAGTACACAACTTCTTTTTGTGAAGTTGTTCTAACTTGCCATTCATTCTTACAGACGGGTAGCGTCCCAAGCACCATCTTTCTCGGGTGGCTCACAGGAGTATGTTTCTTAGCACGGTAGGAGGCCCTGTCCCTAGAGGCCGTATCGACTTTGCAATGAGTGATAAAGGTATGAGGCTTTGACCAAGTAACTGCTGCACAAATACTATCCAATGGAAGTCTAGCAGTAAATGCAGAAGATGTGGACGCAGCTCTTGTTGAATGAGTCTTTATTTTGTGTTGTAGTGGTAAATTGTCAGCTGAGTAGGTGAAGGTGATGCAATCAGACAACCATTTCGATAGAGTGATTTTTGCCACAGGCCTACCTTTTCTAGAATCTGAAAAGGAAATGAAAAGTTGTTCAGATCTTCTAAATTCTTTGGTTCTATCTAGGTAAAATCTAAGTTTTCTGTGAACATCAAGTTTGTGCAGCATACACTCCAAATTACTGGTGTGCTTAGGGAAAAACACAGGTAAATCTATAGTTTGGTTAAGGTTAGCTTCAGTACAAACTTTAGGTAAAAATGAAGGATTTGCTCGCAGTGAAACTCTGTCAGCATGAAAAATCAAATACAGAGGTTTTATGGCTAAGGCCGGTAGTTCTGAAACTCTTCGAGCAGAAGTGATGGCTACTAGAAAGACAGTCTTCCAAGATAAAAATTTTAAATCGCATGAAAAAGCTGGCTCAAATGGTGGGAGAATAATGCTTGAAAGCATAAAATTTAGATTCCAGGGGGTATAAGGAATTTTAACGGGTGATCTAAGGTGGAAAGTCCCCTCGAGAAAAGCTTTGGATAGTTTGTGTGACATTATTTTAAAGCCTTCATTACCAAGATGGAAATTAGAGATCGCCGCAACTGTACATGAACTGTAGCTGGTGCAGCTCCCTTACTGAAAAGTATGGTCAAAAATTCTAATATGGAGGAAATATAGGCTTGGTAGGGGTCAATATTACTTTGAGAAGCCCATATGGAAAATCTCTTCCATTTGCTGAGGTATAACTTCCTAGTATAAAATTTATGAGAAGATATTAAGATATGTTGCGTTTCATTTGAGAGGTTATGGAACCCGGCTATGTTGGGAACTGGAGCAGCCAAACTGTCAATTTCAGGGACTGAAGGGAGGGATGAAGAGCCCGATGAGTGCTGTTCTTCCCTGAAAATGCCTCCCCCCACCCGATCAAAGAAGCGTCCGTGATCACAGTGGCCAATAGTGAGGGTAGGAGAAAAGGATGACCTATGGTTAACTGAAGAGAGGTCAACCACCACCGAAGATCCTTTTTGCATGAATTCATTAGAATGATGAGATGTGACATTTGAAGCACTTGATAAGACCACTGTGTGAACATGAGCTATTGTAGAATCTGCATGTGCATAAGACCCAATGGAATCGCTATTATTGCAGTTTCCATCGTCTCCAACAACTTTAGCACTTCTGAGACTGGCACCTTGTCTCTGGATATGACATTCAGAATTTGCTGATGAAGTCCTGATATCCTTTCTGATGGAAGTTTTAAAGTAGTGGTGATGGTGTACAGTTCTGCTCTGATAAAAACAATATGCTGTGATGGCGACAAGGCAGATTTTTCTGAGTTTATGGTAATCCCCAGTTAAATGCAAAGATAAGTGTGGTGTCCCTGGCTTGTATAAGCTGATGCCTGGTGGCGGCAGTGAGGAGCCAATCGTCTAAGTACAGAAACACCTGGAATCCCAAATGCCTCAGGTGAGCCGTGACCACTGCCATACATTTGGTGAACACTCTCGGGGCTGTAGTGAGACCAAAGGGCAGGGCTTGAAACTGGTAGTGATTGGCTCCCAAACAGAAGCGCAGATGATCCCTGGATGGTCTGGCCATTTTTGTGTGGCAGTACTCATCCTGGAAATCTATCGAGCACATCCAATTGTCTTTCCCTAAGAAGGGAAGTATCGACTGTAGCGTGACCATCTGGAACTTCTTTTTAACAGATCTGTTTAGTCTGCTGAGGTCCAAAATAGGTCTCTAGTCCCTGTCTTTTTTGGAATGAAAGAGAGTCTTGAGTAAGTTCCGGATCCTATATGGTCTGCTGGGACTGGTTGGATGACTCTTTTTCTAGCAATCTTTGGACCTCTACTGTTGCTTCTTCCCTGTAACTAGGTGGAAAGTCCGGGATTTTTGTTACCAAGGGTGGAGGAGTGGCGAAGGGAATAAAATATCCTCTGGAAATTATGCTCTGTACCCAGTTGTTGTTTGTTATTTTTAGCCAGGCATCCAGATACAAAGATAAGCGACCCCCGACTGCCTCTAGAGTAGGACAGCCAGGCCTCCTTTCAGGAGTGCTGGTAGGCTTTCCAAAGAACTGGTCTCTGTCGCTCTGATTTTTCAGACCCCCTCTGCCACGAGGGCAGCCTCTTCCATTATTGCCCCCTCCTCTGCCCCTGGAGGGGAGTTCACAACGTGTGTCCAGAAAGGCTCCTTGGGTTTTTCGGAATCATATCTTTCCTCCCTTTTGTCCTTTGGGGTAGGGTCTAGCAGGGGTGGAAAAATGGACTCTGACGGCAGAGTCTTTCCTTCCTACTCACACCTGGTAAGAGTTTCCTTAACTTTAGGCCCGAAAAGAGACAAGCCATCAAAAGGGGTGTTTACAAAGGATGACTTAAAGGCCTCTGCAAATGAACATAGGCGCATCCAGGAGCATCTCCTAAGAGCAAATCCTGTACCCACTGCCCTACTTGTTCCATCAGCTGCATATGAAACCAGACGCATGGAAGAGTTTACTACAGAATTAAGAGTAGCAAGCTGGGAAGCAACCTTGTCTGCGACTTCCTCAGCTACCGAACAACATAGAGCATCTCCAAGCTCTTTTAGGAGATCTCTTTGCAGTCTTGTGAAATGTGTAAGGTAGTTCAGTGAACGCATGGCAAAAGTTGCTGAGCTAAACATGCGCTTCCCCTATCTATCCATGATCCTAGAGTCTCTGTTAGGAGGATGGACAGACGAAGAAGTTTTCGACATCTCCTTTTTGATGGCTGCCGCCACCACCATGGCATCAACTGGTGCTCCCTTTTTAAGGAAAGTCTTATTGTGAGGGGCAGAGATAAATTTATTGGGCCTCCTAGGAACAGGCTCCATGGTGTCTGGAGACTCCCATGCCCTTCGTGAGGCCACGCTCAATAAGCTCGAGGGGCAGAGACACCCAAGAGGTGGAGGGCTGAGATCCAAAAGCTTTCAGGAGGACCAACTCATCCTCAGTAGGGTTGGTGGACTTCCAACCACCCTTCTGCTTTAGGATTTCTAAGATATCTGCAAATGAGATATCCTCAGAGGGGGACCGCTTCTGACTTATCCAAGTCGGTGCTGGAGGTGATAGATTCCTGTGGGGAGTCTAGATGTTTCCTCTTGCAAATTCTCTTCCTGGGAATCTTATCAGTGATAGCTTCTGGTGAGGTCTCGGAAAAGCAGGGACCACCCATTGGAGCTTCCTGAGGCTCAGGGTCTCTACGCTTTAAAGGGATCTGTGAGGCAGAAGTAGACACAGGCGCTTTAAGGGAAGAGGTAGTTGGTCCTGAAGTTGTGGATGTCCTGGGGGACATTACTCTCCTCATGGCCTCAAAAGCACCTCGACTCCGGTGGGAAGGAACCCCTGGATCCGAAGAAACAGATGATTCCCTCAGCACCAGAACAGTGGGCTCCGATCCAGAGGTAGGAGCCGAACTCATCTGAGCCAAAACCCCAAGAGGTAAAGTCGGAACTGAAAGACCGGTGCGACTGTCCTCCCCAGTGACGGCTCCTAGACTCCTCAATGGGCACAGAGGAGGTCCGAGTAATTGGACCCAATGGCACTGGAGCAGGCATTGGTTCCAAAGGCTCCACAATCATCAGCTACAACTCCTCTGGCTCTGAAGGACCGGTATGACTTGGTGGAGGAAAAAAAGATGATGGAGGAACAGTTTTCAGTTCCAAAACTACTAGGGTCAGAGCCGATAAAAATTTTGCAAACGCCGGTGCCTGTAACAACTTCTGCACCACAAGATCCACATCCAAATCTGATAGGCTTATTGAGGACCGAGATGAGTGGATCAAGGGTGCTGCTGATGGTAAGATTGGTGAATTTAGTACTGCGGAGACCGGTTCCAGGTCTGGGGGCCGGCTCTGAAAGGTTAAAATGCTCAGCTCTGAAGATTTTGGGGATTTACCAGCTTTATCATGGTCACCCAAAGCTTCTTGAAAAGATGATTTTAAAAGTCCTCTGACAATTAGCTTCCTTTTTCTTTCATGTAGGACCCTGCTACTAAAAGAGTGGCAGATAGAACAACTCTCTTGCAAGTGCAGGGCACCCAAACAGTAAACACAATTGACAAGACTATCAGTTGCAGACATTTTCTGTCCACACTTTGGACATTTTTTAAACCCAGACTTGGGTTGTTTTTCCTTCTCCTGATCAGTCATAAGAAGAAAAATTTAAATACATACAAGAAAAAACTATTAATAAAGGTATTAAAGCCACACAAAAGTGTTCAACAAGTCCAAACAACACACTGGTATTTTAAGCAATAAGTAGCTTTTAAAACAAACTGCCTCTATAATACTAAACAGAATCTATTAAAACTGTAACAACACACTCTTATAAGTTATAAACTACTGACGTCCTACTAAACACACTCTACTGTACTAAACACTGTTATTAATACACTTCTAAACTGTAAAAAGGCACTCCAGAAAAAAGAGAAGCAGATTTCTAAAGTCTTAATAAACGAAGGCTATAAAATACTACTGAAAGTTAAGCTAAACACTAGTTTTGATAGTTCTAAAGATATAATTTGAAAGGAAGCTTAAGCTATGTTGTTTTATATATATATATATATATATATATATATGCATATATATATATATATATATATATATATATATATATATATATATATATATATATATATATATATACATATATATACATATATATATATATATATATATATATATATATATATATATATATATATATATATATATATAGTTATATCGGAGTTCTGTAACACTCCTTAAGGGGGGGCGGGTCACATCTTTCCAACTACATGGAAGGGACCAGGAAAATGGAAGTTTCCAAAAATGTGGAAGTATGTCTAAGGTATGAGTAAGAATATAAATCTGACATAATGGTTTACCTTGTGCTTGTCTATCAGATTACTTGAAGGAACTTGGCATAATAATCCACTAATACAAAACATGTGGCTGCCTTGATTTGGAAAAGAAAATATGTACCCACTTTGCTTCACTGGGTATGTCACCATCATCTTTCGTTGGACTACCATCCCAACTGCAGACAGCACAAATCTGTACTGCTTGTTCTATTTGACCTGACAAGTCTGGAAAATACAATGTTATCACTTGCTCACTCTTTGCAATTTACTCTCCAGAGATACAATTCCTCTGTCATCTCATTTTCCCAGATGACTATGAATTATTTTTTCAGCTTGGAAAATTAACCTTGAAGAGCTAATATTTTCCTCAAAAGAAAAAAATATGACTGACTTTTTTCCTTACTGATGATTTTACTGAAAAGAAGAAAGAGCGAGTAACATACCTCTCTCAACTGTCCAGATTTTCTCAGAACGTCCAGATTTTTTCCTCAGCAGAATGTTTCTTTTTCCTGAAGGGGATGATGCTTACTTCTTGGTGTTTAGTTTGAGCTTTTTCTCCGCACCAGGAATAACACACATACATACACACATACATACATACACACACATATATAAAAATAGAGTCAGATGCAAAATTAAGGTGGGAGATTTTCTCTCTACCAAAGCTGATCTTTCATTGAAGACTGCCCCTCCTCTTTGCCTATATTCCATCAAAAGTCCCTGGTGCAGTAAGTCTTTAAGCTGCAGATCAACCTTCTTAAAATAACCTACTCACATTGTACGCTTCTGATACAGAAGAAAATAACTGGGAGTAGAGTCCTGATTACGTGATTTGTTCTTCAAAGGGTGCATCATTTTCACCAACAGGTCAGACTAAGGCAGAAAACAGACAAGATAATGACTTTTTTCAGAAAAGATGCCTTTGGTAATCAGTTTTGAAATGTGACCGGATTTCCTAAATACAGTAGTCATGTGATGATCACAGGAGGGAGCTATCGCAACATCTGCAGAGATCCCTGATCACTCTGATCACTACTTTGTATAGTAAAGGGGTGTGTTTGATGCAGTAGGAAGCAGAATGTTTCTTTTTCCTGAAGGGGATGATGCTGTACTTCTTGGTGTTTAGTTTGAGCTTTTTCTCTGCACCAGGAATGAACTTCAACTTGTTCCTTATGGACAGTACATATACCGAAAGGGGATTCAGCAATCACACCCAACTTGCAGGCATCAGCAAACTCTGTTAACCAAGATCACTTATCAGTATGGAGGCATGAAAAACAGATGTCAAACTGAAGGGGAGCCAGCAAAAATGCTGGGAAGGGAGGAGGAGGACACAGCACTGGTCACTGTCTCTGTCTAAAGAGGCATCATGCACTAAGACAAAGTGTAGTTCATCCTTAAACCAGCTGGCTAGTCATGTCAGGATTTAGGTTTAAGGCCATTAACTTATAAGCAATTATTTCCTGTGGTACAGTATCAAATGGCTTGGCCAGATCAAGGTAGGCAGCATGGATGGTGTGACCACTGTCAACCCTCTGAGTGACCTTCTCAAAGAAGCTAACGAGATTCAACATGCAGGAACTGTTCTTTATGAAGATGAAATGCTGTTGCTCTAACTTAATCAAGTCTTTGATGTCATGATTTATGAGATCAATGTCACATTCCATGGCTTTATACACAAGACTCATAAGGATGATGGGTCTATGGTTCCCTAGGCCCTAGACTTAAATATAAAGGAAACCACCCAATAACACAACCCTTGTGGCATCTATACCAAGTATCATAACACCAGTCCAAAACAATGAATCAATAATACTGTCAACTATAAATCAGCCATAAATGTACCATCTGTTCTAAGTGGCTATTACAGGGAGCACTCAGATTCTTTCCATTTTTATTACCTAATATACCTTCTTTTTACTTAATATACTTCCTTTTTTCTGTTACATCTTTACTATCTGCAGCTGTAACTGTTGCAAATAACGTTTGCTGAAGTTCTGCTCCAAAAGACTTCTTCTCCAGCATTTATCCAGTCATAGAAATTAAATAAAATAATTGTTTTTTTTAATCTAGAAAATAAAAGCACAGCAGCAAATGATGTACTCAAGTCTGACCCCGAAGAGATGAAAACATCACAATCATATATAATTTCCTCAGCTGAATAGCACTGAAGAAGCTACAGAGTGATTTACAGTTGTTAGCTCAATTTTCCAGGTCACCAGATAGTCATTTAGCTAGACTTGGTTTCTAAGAAATGTAGTGCACAATGCTAGGATTTTGAAACCAGATGCCACAAACAAGTGGCAAAAATTAGACGAGTGTGTGTATAATATACTTCTGCAACCAACTACGAAAAAATAGTACAGTGATCAGAGAACCAGTTTAACACATGCTGGTGAGGGGAAACTTGTCAAAAAAGTAGTTATGTTCTCACCATAATGTTAAATCTGTGTTGTCCATTTTCATTCTTCCTCACTGATGGGTCTTGGATCACACTATCTAAATCAACTCGGCCGCACTTACAAGAGTTTGGATCCTAGTGTCAAGCTCCTTCCTGTTCCCATAAAGCACCACACCATCCCTAACTCCTCAGATCGAGTTTGCTGCCTACTGCCTACTGATTTTTAAAGACATGAAAGAAAAAGAAAACCTCAAACCAGGAATATGAAAGTTCCTGTATCATCCAAGATCCTTCTAGGAATGACAAAGCCAGGAGATGGCTGGGACGGAAGGTGAGGAAGAATGAAAATGGACAACACAGACAGAACGTTATGGTGAGTACATAACTGCTTTATCTGACGTTGTCCTTTTCATTGCTCCTCACTGCTGGGTCAGAATCCCCAGCAATGCAACTCTTGGGAGACCGTCAATGAAGGCTATCCCAGTGCACTACCTTACTAAAGGAAGCTCTGTTTCTGGAGACAATGCCCAACTTGTAATGTGCCACAAAGGTACGAGTCTTTGAATAAGTGGCTGGAATACAGACAACATCGATAGAAGCTCTGGGAAAAAAAGTAGATGCTGTAGCCATAGGATGAAAAGGCAATTCCAAACAATTTTGGGAATAAATCAGCAAAAATACAGTCAGTAACCTATTTGGCCAGAGTAATTCTGGACACTGCTTAACCTAAGTGGTTAGTAGGAAAAAGATATAAGCAGCTGGTCAGGCTTTCTGTATTTTTTAGGTTCCGGGAAGTATAAACATAATGATATATGAACATCCAGAAGGTGTGACATGTTAGCCGTGATTAGAAAAACTGGGAAAGAATAGTTGTGTAAAATCTTACCATAACCATAGATGTCCTTCTCTTCCATGTTGCAGTATTCTTGGTGTGGGATTTCCTTCCTTCAGGCGACTTGTACGTCGGCTTCAATACAAAAGCTTCAGCTTGGCTGTTGCAGCTGCATGGGACGTCACACATAGGGCCAAAAACCAGGTACCCTATGTGTAACATCTGCATGCACAATCCTCAGAACTTGAAGCTAAGAAGGCAAAGTATATTGCCCAACAGGATAGGCTGCCAAAGGTGACATGTATAAGGCCCTGGGTTTCTTCTGTAATGGAGAGAGGCATCAGGGAGCAGTTAGATTGGTACAGTCAGTGAGGGGGAATGGGGGCTGGGAAGGAATACTGAAACATGGAAGAGAAGGACATCTATGATTATGGTAAGATTTTACACAACTATTCTATGTCCTTCTATTCCTATGTTGCAGTATTCTTGGTGTGGGAGAGTACCACAGCTTAGTTTGATGAAAGGGTGGCGGATGCAAAAGATGATTCCACAAAGCCTTGTAGGATTGACCTGGCAAATCCTGCTCGTGCTTTAGAGATTTGGTCCAATTTGTAATGTTTGGTGACAGTATGGATAGTGGACCATGTAGCTGCTTCCATAATGGAAGCTGTGTCCATGCCTATTTGGAAGGTATTGGAAGTGACCACTGCTCTTGTGGAGTGTGCCATAAACCCCAAATGGAGGTTTTTTTTCATGGTGTGAGTAGCAGAAACCGATTGCATTTCTAATCCAGGATGCAATGGTCTTGTTTGATGACTGCCCCTGCCCAATGCCCTGGGGTGGAAAGATACAAAGAGTTGTTTGCATTTCCCAATGTCTTTAGTCTTGTCCAGGTAAAATCTCAGTTGTCTGTAGACATCTAGGGAGTGGAGTATCCTCTCTCCTTGGTTAGAGGGAGAGGGGAAAAAGTTGGGTAGGTGAATGGATTGATTTAGAGATAAGTCGCTGACTACCTTGGACATGAAGGAAGAGTTAGTTCTCAGTGTGACCCTGTCACTATGAAAAATGGTGTAAGGTGAGCATGCCATTAAGGCTTGTAGCACGGAAACCCTTCTGGCAGATGTAATAGCCACTAACAGTGCTGTTTTCCAAGTACAAAACTGTAGAGAGGCTGGATTAGCCAGTTTGAAGGGGAGCTGGGTGAGTTTTTCCAGAATGAAGTTCAGGTCTCATGGAGGAGGAATAGGCTTCTTAGGTAGTCTGATGTGTAATGAGAAGTTATGTACTTACCATAACGTTCCATGTTAGTTGTCTTCTTCTCGCCTTCTTTCTTGCTGGATGGGTTCGGAGCCGAACCTCGGCTCCGACTCGGCCTAATACTAAAGCTCGAGAGCTATTTTTACCGGCTCGAGGCTATACTATGTCCCATAATGCTAGGTGTGATATACCCAGATCTCGTTTGATAGCTAACACTATGGACATACATGTCCCACCACAAGAGAGAATATATTTAACAAATATATCTAACCTCCTCTACATATAACCCTTACAAGGGCTACCAAAGGGGAGCAAGAGAGCTAGCTGAGGAAATAACTCTGGTGACAAAAAACACCTCGCACATGATACTCTAGGTCTTTCCAGGCTAGGGGGATGGAGGGTGGGACGCAAGAAAGAAGGCGAGAAGAAGACAACTTACATGGAACGTTATGGTAAGTACATAACTTCTCAATGTTAAGTTGTCAATCTCGCCTTCATTCTTGCTGGATGGGACAGCGTCCCTAGCACCTTAGTCCCGGGTGGCTCAATGGAACAGACTCTTGAGTACAGTGGCACCAAAATCATCCCGACTTCTGGAGGCTATGTCCAGTTTGTAATGAGAAATGAAGGTATGAGGGGAAGCCCATGTGGCCGCTGCACAAATAGAATCCATAGGTAACCTTGCTTGAAAATCTACTGAGGAAGCTAATGCTCTAGTTGAATGAGCTCTAGGCTTTGCAGGGAGCTCCTTATGCCTCAATTGATAGATTAATGTGATAAGAGCGGTCAACCATCTGGACAAGGTTACTTTAGAAACTGGCCGGCCTTGCTTTCCTTAAGCGTAAGACAGGAAGAGCTGTTCTGATTTTCTCGTCTGTTTAGTTCTATCCAGATAGAAACGTAGTTGACGGTGAACGTCCAAACAATTTAATCTTCTCTCAGCTCTATCAGTATAACTTGGGAAGAAGACTGGGAGATCAATGGTCTGCTTCAGATTTTTTTCAGAGAGTACCTTAGGTAAAAAAGATGGATTAGTCCTAAGAGACACTCTTTGTGAAAAACAAGATAATGGGGGCGCACAGAGAGTACTTGTAGTTCCGAAACCCTTTTCGCTGATGTAATGGCTACCAAGAAAAGTGTTTTCCACGAGAGCAGTTTCAATGAGCAGGAAGCAGCTGGCTCAAAAGGAGGAAGAATTAAGGAAGACAGTACCAAATTTAGATCCCACGGTGGAGGAGGATCTTTAACCGGGGGCCGAAGTAATAGGGTTCCTTTCAGAAAGGCTTTGCAAAGCTTGTGGGACATAATACTGGCCTCTGACAAGCCAACGTGGAAATTTGCAATAGCCGCCAACTGGACCCTGATAGTAGCTGAGGAAGAGCCCATTTGGAAAAGTTCTGCCAAAAATTCTAGAACTGTTTGGACAGGAGCTGTGAACGGGTCAACTTGATTTTTCCTTGCCCAAATAGAGAACCGTTTCCATTTACTAGCATACATCCTTCTGGTGTTAGACTTGTGAGAGGCAAGGATAATATCACGTACTGACTGCGAAATTAAGGGAAGCCTGGCTGGGGTTGGAAGTGGAGCAACCAAGCTGTGAGGTTGAGAGATGGAAGGGATTGGTGCAGCCAGCCCGATTGATGGGTCAGAAGGTCTGGCGCTGGGTCCAGATGCCAGGGCTGCTCCAGCAGATGACATTGCAGGAACGGAAACCAAACTTGTCGGGGCCAGTAAGGGGCAATGAGGATCATCCTGGATCTCAAGGCAATTGCTTTCTGGACTAATTGAGTAATTAAGGGAAAAGGGGGAAAAGCATACAGAAGACCCCGGGGCCAATCGTGGACTAGAGCGTCTCTGGGAGGGAGACCCGGAAGAAGAAAAAGGGTGAAGAAGTCCTGACACTTGCTGTTTTGAGGGGTTACGAAAAGGTCGGAGCAAGGCTGACCCCACCTTCTGAATATTTGTTCCACTACTAGCTGGTTGAGAGACCACTCGTAGGGCATGAGAATGGCCCTGCTCAATCTGTCCGCTATGACGTTGGACTTCCCGGGAATATGCGTTGCTACCAGAAACTGTTGAGAAGAGATCGCCCACTGCCAAAGTCTGAGCGCTTCCCGACATAGGGGGTAGGACCTGGTTCCGCCCTGCATGTTGATGTACCACACTACAGACATATTGTCTGTCTGAACTGCAATCGTCCCGGTGGGAAGAGAGTCCTGAATGGCCTGGAACGCCAAAAGTACCGCTCTCATTTCCAAGACATTGATGTGCAGGTGGCACTCGAAGAGTTGCCATGTGCCCTGGACTGTCCTGCCCTGAAAATGCCCCCCCCCCCACCCTATCAGGGTGGCATCCGTAGTCACAATGGCAACCGGAGGGGGGAGAACAATAGGTTTGCCTTGAAGCACCTGAGGCGAGACCATCCACCAAGAGAGGTGTCTCTTGCACGACTGAGTGATGAGAATGTTGTGTGACATGGGAAGTTGCTGGAAGGACCATTGGGAAAAAGTATCCACTGTAGTATCCGCATATGAAAACGAGCTAGGGGGAGCAAGGTGATTGTTGCTGCCATTAGACCAAGTGTTTTTAATACAAATCTGGCTTGGACTCTGTCCTCCTGTAGTAGGATTTGGACATGGCTGTGAATGTTTGAAACTCTTTGTGCAGGTAGTTTTGCTGACAACTCCACCGTGTTTAACACGGCGCCTATGTTGTGGGGTGTGGATGAAGGGGATTCTGTAACCCTCGGATATGATCGACCATACCCATTTGTCTTGCGTGTGGGAATGCCAGGCTTCTGGGTACAGTGAACGTCTTCCCCCGACTGCCTCCGAAGGTGGACAGTCGGGCAGCTCCTCAGGGGTGCTGGAAGGGTTTGTCAGAGAAAGATTCTCTGCTACCCTGATTTTGCGGACACCCCCCCCCTGCCCCTAGGGCGGCGTCTGTTATTGTTCCCTCCTCTGCCTCTGGAGGGAAGCTCACCACGTGCGTCAGGCAGTACTCCCTGGGGTTTGCGGAACCACATCTTTCCGCCCTTTTGACCCTTAGGGTACGGTCTAGAAGGAGTGGAAAAACGGACTCCCACGGCAGAGAGAGTCTTGCCTTCCTGCTCGCACCTAGTCAATGTATCCTTCACTTGAGGTCCAAACAAGGCAGAACCGTCAAAGGGGGTGTTAGTGAAGGACGCCTTGAAGGGGTCAGCAAAGTTGCAAAGCCGCATCCAGGCGTGTCTCCTTAGAGCAACGCCCGTGCCTGCGGCCCTACTTGCTCCATCGGCTGCATAAGAAATGAGCCGCATGGAGGAGTTGACAATCGAGTTCAGGGTTCCCAGCTGGGAGTTGATCTTCTTCTGAGACCCCACAGCTGTTGGGTCCTGTAAGGTATCACCCAGTTCTTTAAGAGGTCTCTCTTAAGACGGATGAAATGGCACAGGTAATTCAGTGACCGCATGGCAAAGGTTGCTGAAGAAAACATCCGCTTACCATACCTATCCATAGTCCTAGATTCCTTATTAGGAGGATGGACAGGTAACTGAAGGGTCAGCCAACTCCTTCTTAGTGGCTGCCGCCACCACCATGGCATCAACGGGGACGCCCTTAGAGAGAAACTGCTTGTCTGCAGGGGCTGTAATGAATTTTGTAGGCCTCCGGGTGGTTGGTTCCATAGTATCCGGAGCCGTCCACGCCTTCCGAGCCACCACCTCCATGAGTGGGTCGAAAGGCGGGGACACCCAGGAGGTGGAAGGGCGAGAACTGAACGCATCCAGGTACACCGACTCATCCTCGGAAGGGTTGAGGGCGGACCAGTTCCCCCTCTGTTTAAGGATCTCTAGGATGTCAGAAAAGGAGACATCTTCAGAGGGGGACCTTGGGGACCCTTCCGAATCATCCAGGTCAGTGTCAGATGTCACTGACTCAGGGGAGTCGACATGCTTCCTCTTGTAAGTCCTCTTCCGAGGGGGCTCCCCCACAGGATCAGGGGAGGCCTCGGAAGAGGAGGAAACGCCCAATGGAGCGGCCTGGAGTGTCGGTTCTCCGCGCTTGGAGGGTAGGCAGGGGCCAAAGCAGGCACCATGGAGGGAGGGGCCGACGAGGCAGACGTGGAGCCGGTATGGGAGCCAGCACGCTCCTCATGACCTCAAAGGCACCCCCCTTTCACGCAGGGAAGAGGGACCCAGCTCCGAGGAGATGAGAGCTCCTCCCGGCATCAAGAGGGACGGCTCCGAGGCCGATGTCGGGGCCGAACTCACCTGCGCCGAGGCTCCGAGAGGGAGAACGGGGTCGGACAAGGGTCCGATGCCACTCGCCCCCTCGGAGCTGACGAGGGAGTCTTGTGCCCAGATCCCTCCAGGGACGGAGCCAATGAAGGGATTGGAGCCGACGAAGGAACCGATAAGGGTGGAATCGGTTCCGACGCCCCAACGGTAGCAAGCCAGACGGCCTCCGGCTCCGAGCTCGAAGGAATAGTCGGAGGTGGAACTTGAGCAGGCATTGGGGTAGCCCCTGTCTGTTGAGATGGGCTATGCAATAATTGGGCCAGCGCCTGCGACTTCAAAAGCCTACTGACTACCCTCTCGAGGTCATGGTCCGAGAGCCTGGAAGACCTAGAGGAGTGAGACCTATGGCTCCGCTCCGACAGCAAGGGGGATTTCGGAGCTGATCTAACAGACTCCAATGAAGGAGACCTGGAGCGCTTTCGACTTGGGGACGGCTCTGACACCAAAGTCGGAGCCGACTGAGGCCTCGATGTATTGGTTCCAGCCGGAACCGATGAGGCAGAAAGAGGACCGCTCGGCGCCGGCTCCGAACATGGAGCAGACGATTTGGTGGGCTTTGAAGGTTTTCCGGTCATAGGCTTGGACGGAGAACCTTCAGGCTTTAATAAGCCTCTGAGAATGAGCTTATTTCTGCGTTCCTGCAGGACTCTAGGGCTGAAAGCGTGACAGATGGAACAAGAGTCCTGCAGGTGTAGAGGGCCCAAACAATACACACAAGAAGTGTGACCATCTGTCAGAGGCATCTTCTGACAGCACGAGTCACACTTCTTGAATCCTGATACCTTGGTATCCTTGGACATGATACCACAGGGGGATACAGTAGTCTAAACACTTACACTAACACACGAAAAAGACACTCTCAACAAAAATTTTTTGTAAAGTAATAGTAAAATTGAGACAGAAATTCCACACACACACACTAAGGGGAATCTGTACTAACTACTAAAGGGAGGGTTAGAGGCCCGACCACCTTAAGGGTGGAAAAAAGGTAGGGAAAAACCTACAGAAAAAGGGGGGAAAACTAGTCGCTATCTCTCTAAATACTAATTAAATAAACTACTGAGAAAAAATCTATCAAAAAACTAACTATAGATACAACAATTTAGAATATGACCTGGAGCCGGTGAAAAACGCAACCTCGTAGCTGAAGCGGCAAACAAGATCTGGGTATATCACGCCTAGCATTATGGGACATAGTATAGCCTCGAGCCAGTAAAAATAGCTCTCGAGCTTTAGTATTAGGCCGAGTCGGAGCCGAGGTTCGGCTCCGAACCCATCCAGCAAGAATGAAGGCGAGACTGACAACTTAACATGACCCCTTTAAGGAAGAGTTTCATATGTAGCCTGGCTAACAAGGTGGGATCTAGAGGTAAGCAGGCTGATAATGTGGAGAGGTGCACTTTCAATGATGAATAGGAAAGTCTACCCTTTATAAGTTGACACATATATTAGAGGACTAAGGGGGTGTCAGCCTCGTAAGGGTCCCTTTCCTTTCCCGGACACCACTGAATAAATCTTTCCCATTTGGCAAGGTATGGTTTTCTAGTAGTGGATTTCCTGGCCTCCCTCAGGACTGATAGCACGTCCTCTGAATAGTGGTGTCTGAATGGGGTTAGTAATTTATCACCCACAGAGTCAGGGATAGCATTTGCAAGTGTGGGTGTAGGAGAGTTCCTTTGTCTTGTGTCAGAAGGTCCATCTTGTGGGGTAACTTGCAGTGATTGCCCTTGGCTAAATTGTATAGAAGGGGGAACCAGTGCTGCCTTGGCCAGTAGGGAGTCACTAGTAAGATTTTTGGTTTGTCCTTTCTGATTTTCAGAAGGACTTTCTGAATCAGAGGGAAGGGGGGAAGGCATACAGGAACTTCCACTCCAAGGTGAAACTGAAGGCATCTACTCTCCAAGCTTGGGGGGAGTAAGTCTTTGTGCAGAAGATCTGCAGCTGCCTGTTTTGGGGGGAGGCAAACAGGTCTATTTGTGGAGTGCCCCACCGATGGACTATGTCTAGAAAGACCGTCCTGTCCAGCATCCATTCGTGTTGTGGAGAGGATGTTCTGCTCAGGAGGTCTGCTTGCTTGTTGTCCTGCGAAGGGATGTAACTGGCTTGCAGGGATAGGTTGTGCTGGTATGCTAGGTCCCAAATTAGTAGGGCTAGCCTGCAAAACTGGTATGCCTTGGTACCTCCCTGTTTGCTGATATACCACTTTACAGTGGTACTGCCCGTCACTATCAGAAGAGGACCTGGTAGCAGTAGTGGTAGAAAGGTCTGCAGAGATAAAAGAACTGCTGTCATCTCCTTTACATTGATGTGTTTGGTTATCATGGAAGGTTGCCACTGGGCTTGGACTCTGTAAGAGTGCAAGGTGGCTCCCCAGCCTGAGTCTGAGGCATCTGTATGCAATATTTGTGTGGGATGAGGGGGCTGCAGTGGAAGTCCCAGATTTAGTTGTACTTGTTGGATCCACCAAATGATTTCCTTCTTTAAACAGGGAAGAATGGGGATAACTTGTTGCATGTGATTCTGGTGTTGTGACCAGATATTTTTTAGGTACCATTGCAGTTTTCGCATATGCATTCTGGCCAAAAGTAGCATGGGAATGTTTGCTGCCATCAATCCCAGGAGTCGAAGCAATTGCCTTGCAGTGACTGTCTGGGAGAACAAGACTTCCTGGAAGTGGGAAGTTAGAGATAGAACCTTGTCCTGTGAGAGAAAGGCTTTCATTCATTCTGTATTGATTCTGCAACCTAGGAATATCTTGTCCTTGTCTGGGTTCAGGGAGGACTTCTTGAGGTTTGGGGTGAACCCTATACTTTGTAGAAGGGACATAGTGAAGTGCAGATGCCTTAAGAGGGAATCTTTGGACTGTGCTAGGATAAGAATGTCATCTAGATATGGGTAAATCTGGATTCCCTGGATCCTGCAGAAGGCAATGGTTGGAGCTAGGAACTTTGTAAACACTCTTGGGGCAGTGGATAAATCGAAGGGCAAGGCCGTAAATTGGAAGGGCAAGGATGGGCCAGAGAAACTCAGGAAATGTCTGTGTGAGGCCCTGATGGGAATGTGCAGGTAAGTATCTTTTAGGTCCAAGGTGACCATGAAAGCATTTGAGGGAATGAGGTGTAAGAGAGTGGGAAGTGATAGCATTTTAAAGGTGGGTACCTGCAGGTAAAGGTTTAGGAAGGAGAGATCCAAAATGAGTCTCCAGGGACCGTCCTTTCGAGGGACTAGGAACAGACGGGAGTAGAATCCCTTTCCTTCTTGTCCTGTGGGAACTGGCTCTATTGTGCCTTGTTGTTGCAGGTCTGACAGAATTTGTGAAAGAAGATGGAATTGTTTTTTTGGAGGAAATGGAATGCCCTTCCAGGGGGGAATTTGTTTCCAGGATAGAAAGTACCCTTTTTGAATAATGGTTAATACCTATTGGTCTATAGTGATTTTTTGCCAGAAGGGGAGACAGTGGGTAAGGCGAGCATAGAGGGGCAGATGGGTAAGACAGTCACGCATTATTAGGGCCTCCCCTGTCCTGAAAGGGTTGTCTAGGATGAGGAGGTGGGCCAGTAGGCTTGGATGAGGAATGTCTTCTAATTCCTCTTCTGGGTCTGGAGAAGGAGGCAGCAGAATGCGGGTTGCGCCTAACAAAGGTAGTCTTAAGCTGGGTAGTTCCTATAAAATTTGGGTATAGGGGATACCAGGAGATGTTTTATATCCTGCAATTCTTTGCTTTTTTCTTGCAGATTCTTAAATAGGTCTGCAGATTACTTTCCAAAGAGGAAGTTGTAATCCGGGGGGCGTCCAAGATTTTGGACCAAGTCCTCTGGCAGATTCTGTAGTCTAAGCCAGGAATATTTCCCAAGGACAGATGCTGATGCTGCAGAGCGAGCAGAAGCTTCTGTAGCATCGTAGCTGCATCTTATGGAGTGTCTAGCCACTTGTAGGGCTAAGGACAACTTGGAGGAAATATCCGTCTTAAATGGACTGTCAGGGATTGAAACCAGCAAAGAGGTGGCTTGGGATACTAAGTCCAGGGCATACTTGGTCATGTATGTTTGATAGTTAATGGCCCAGAAAGCCAAAGTGGAGGAAGTGTACACCTTCTTGCCTATCCTATTCATGGATCTGCTATCTTTATCCATGGGCAATAGGGAGGCAGAAGGTAACAACCTAGACTGTTTATCAGAGGCAGTGGCAATCACTGCTGGGTCAGTTAAGGGCAGCTTTACAAGGAATTTTTGCTCCTCTGGCACCTTGTAGAAGTGGTCTGGGTACGTAGGTGCAGGAAGCTGAGAGCCAGGTGTTCTAGAAGCTGCAGTAAAGGCATCCAAGTATGCTGAAAGAACAGGGGGTACAGCTGTAGGAGAGGGGGACTCCACTTGCAGCAGTTCAAAGTATCATGTTGGGGTTTCTGTCACTTGGGAAGTATCCCATTTGAAATAATCTTTCATTTTGGTAATGGTTTCACCAAACGTAATGTCTTCAAGTGGAGAATCCCTTTCCACAGAATCCTCATCAGGAGAATAATATTCCTTGGGAGAAGCAATCTGGGATGCACAAGAGAGGGATTCATCCCTGGAAGAGTAGGAAGATTCATGTTCTTCTTCCTCAAGGAGGGGAGCCATGGGGATGGAAGAAGCAGAGAGAGGCCTAGGGCTTAGCAGATGCAATGTAGTTATTGGTGAGGTAGAAGGCCTAAGGGCCATAAAAGCCTGCATAAGCGAAGAGGTGAAGACCTCCCAATCTGCAGGGGCTTCAGAAGCAGGAGTAATGTGTTTTGTTTTCTGCTTCTTTTTGGTCGGAATGGCCTTAGGAGTCGGTCTAAAGCCGGGTTTGGCAGCAGCTGTATCTGAGGTCTGGATCCTGGTTGAAGGAACCACCAACTTTGGTTCCCCCTCGACATCGACAGGTTTCGGTGTCTGAGAAAGCTCCGTGGACGTGCCAGTTGTCGGCTGTGCAGCGGCCTCTGCGAGGGAGGTCGATGGAGCCAATGGATCCACCGAGCGCTCCTCAACTCCTACATCGGCAGTTGGCAGGGCATCCAGGTGCGAAGCGGCAGGCGATGAAGGCCTAGGCATCTTGGCCTTCTTACGTGGAAGTTCTTGGGCAACCTCCAAAGCGGGATCCATCCTGAGAGCCAGCCATTTGAGGTGTTGATTTTCTAAGTACAGATTTAAAGCTGCAAGGCAGCTACGCAAGGTCTTAGGAACAAAAGATTTACAGATAGGGCAGGTGTTATGGTCATGTTTCCGGCCTAAGCAGAAAATGCATTTGTCATGGGCGTCCTTATGGGGAATTTGGTGCCCACATTGGCACTTTCCCTTTTTCCCTGACTTCAGCTGAAAGCTACAACAGCCAAGCCTAAGCAATGCGCAAGATCGGTAAAATATTAGAAATGCAAAAACCCAATGGGTTACTGATCTACAGTCAATTTGACATCTGGAGAGCGATCGTACGATGCAAAGTCGTCTGAGGCTGAAATGTTCTTTGGATTGTGCGTGCAGACGTCACACACAGGGTCCCTGGTTTTTGGCCCTACGTGTGAAGTCCCACGCAGCTGCAATAGCCAAGCTGAAGCTTTTGTATAGGAGCCGACGTACGAGTCACCTGAAGGCAGGAAATCCAACACCAAGAATACTGAAATATAGGAATAGAAGGACATCAATAATTATCAATCATATGGACTGATTTATAAAGGAGGGACTTGTCCTAAGGGACAACCTCCCTTTATGGAACATAATGTTAAGAAAGGCTTAGCAAACAAGGCCTGAAGCTCAGAAATTTGTTTTCTCGATGTAAATGCTACCAAGAAGAATGTTTTCCACAAAAGAAATTTTAAATCACAATTGCTCCCCGATTCAAAGGTTACTGTGTCAGCCCCTGAAGAATAACCGTGAGATCCGAAGGAGAAGAGGGTTCTTTCATGGGAAGTCTAAGCAGCAAGATTCCTTCAGTAAAGCTTTACATAATCTGGAAGTCATTTCCAGGAGGAAAAATCGATATAGTTGCTAAGTGAAGTTTAATAGTAGAGAAACTCACCTTCTCCTTAAAAGGGTTGGGCAAGGAAAGGAAGGATGGAAGTAGTAGTAGCTGAGGAAGAGCCAATGTTCTGATTGGAAGCCCCTATAGATAATCTTCTCCATATGCTTCTATAGGCTTTCTTAGTAGATGGGGGGGTAAGCATATTGGAGGTCAAGGGTCCAATCTTGAGCCAGAGCAAGCATTATGGATTCCCCTGGAGGAGGAAATCATACTGGAGTGTTGTAATAGTCCCTTGGGGGGGGTGGGGCTCCTAGAAGGCTAGCAACGTTAGAAGAACCTTTCTCGTGTCTGGGACAATGGCAATTGATCTTTGACCTTCAACGAGGGACCACATGGCTGGATCATCATTCGCTTAATATATGCTCCCACCATTGCTGGGAAGCGTTCATGGATACTGTAGCAAATAGATGAGGAAAGAGGACAGTTTGCCCCAAAAAATGTCTTTTGAAAGGGTCCATCAATGAATACAATGTTTGCAAATTTGGGTGTGTTTTATAGGAGAAGACAGAGGGTGGTAAAAAAGTCTGTTGTACTGTCAAATCTACTGAAGGATTTGCATGAAAAAATGTAGCTAGAAGAGCAAGATTAATGGAAAAAGTGACTCTGCTCAATGGTCGACAACGACGGTTTTGCTAAATGCAACATACAAAAGACAGTAAATCCTACACCTGGTTTATCTAAATGAGGACACACATGAGTCGAGGTACCAAACTGTGCTCCTATGAAACTTCTGGAATCTGTAAGGAGACTGTTTTTATAGGATCATAGAAGGTTACTAGGCTACTAGCCCCAGAGCCTTTACAAGCCTAGCCATGTTTTACCCTTGTTCCCTCATAGACTGAGAGAAATAGCCTATTATCAGCACACAAATTTATGATCAGCACTGACTGACCCTATCCAAGAGGGACAGAGATGAAACCCCTGGGGTGAATTTACAGTTTCCCATGCAAATGTTCAAGCTACGCTTAAATATGGTCGCATTCAGGAGCTCTGTTTAACTTGAATTGGCAGTTTGTTCCAGAGGAGTGGCAGTCCCTGGAAGACATGTCTGTCTCTCCAGTAAGTCCTGTTTATGTTGTAGGCTAGGTTAAGGTTCATTTGGCAACACTTTCTGCAATGTTCCGGGATTTGGACGGTGTATAAAACAAGTAAAACATGGTTTGTAGAAACTGATGTCTGGCTAGGGGAGTGAGAAGCCAGCCATTCGTATATGAAAAAGCACTTTGAATCTTACTAGTCTCATGTGAGTTGCCATGACCACCCAATATAATGTAAACACTTTGGGGTCTGTGGTGAGTGTAAAGGGCGGGAATCAGAATAGGAGTGACTGGCTCCCAGTCAAAAACGTGGATTACTTCCAGAATGCCTATGTATTTTAATCTGGAACTGTGCATTCTGGAGACGTATGGAGTACATTCATTCAACCTCGCCCATAAGAAGCAAGATGGACTGAACTGTAAAGCATCTGGAACTTCAACTCCTTACATACTGATCGAGATTAGTTAGATTTAGGGTTGGTCTCGGGATCCCCATATTCTTCTTTTCTGTTTTCCTGCAGCAGTTTTACAGCCTATTGAACTGCAAAACTCTTTCTGACTGGATAAACGTCGGGGGATCTCGTCCAAGAGGTAGATGGAAAAAGGGCATGCAGAAACCTCTTATATTTGGCACCCCAAGCATTGGTCAGTGAGGATGCCTATAGTTGAAGAAATCCTCCCCTGCCTTAGGAGGAAGCATTCTCACATGAATCCTGAGGGACCCCAAAGGGGCTGTATCCACATTTTCTTACTCTCTCTGTTTCCTGAAAATGTACGTCAAGAGGAGAAGAAAAATTTTGATTTCAGCAGTAGCCAGGGTCCTGCCCTCCTGTTTGTTAGTTGCTGGTGAGCACATTCTTCATTGATGCCCTGAACAGAGAGTAGCCATCAATGAGGGCATTAAACAATAATGTCTTAAGGAGTAACTCAAAGTAACATAGCATCATGCAGGCATATCAGGTAACGGTTGAGTCAGGGCTGATTGGCTGCAAAGGGTCCTCCCCACTGAAAGAGGTACAAGTCTCTCTGAAGTATTAGCAATGGGCAATAGGGTAGCCAGTTGAGAAGAGACCTTTCTGAAGCCCTCCACTGAACTGGAGTCAAAAGCAAGTTAGGACGGGATAGAGGGCATCTTGTGGATATTTGCATAGTCGTATCTATGCATGTCTTGCTGCATATGAGATCAGTTTCTTTTTTGAGATCTTCCATAGACACGGAAATTTGGAGAGTACTGAATTTCCATCTCACAACCATCGAAGGACTAGAGAAGTGTGCAGGCAGTAGGCGACCTAAGTGTGGAAGTATCTTTCGTGAACTCATGCTATCCAAATCTGTCTATCGTTCCGGACTTATTGTTAGGTGAACCGATAGAGGGACTTTGAGCACCAACTCCTACTTAGTGACATCTGTCATTACCACTGCATCCAGCAGAACTCCCACGCTCCATAGAGGTCAAGGGAAGGGGCACTACAGAGGAAGTAGGGGGCAGGATCCAAAAGCAGAGAGAATGGCCATCCCAATATAAAGCAAGTCCTTGCCAGTAAAACAAAAAGGTGATCGACTACGGAAAGATCCCCCCCCCCACTAAGCTGCAACCTCTAGGAAGGGGGGCAGGGTTCATTCCCAAACCCTAGTCCCAGGGAAGAAAACAGACTCTACAGTGGAGTATCCTGTGGAGGCTGAACATATTCAGGAATACCTGCCAGACAAACCAGATTATGTGAACCTCCATGTAGCTATGATAGAGAGGAAATGAGAAGACCTCTATGAAGGATAAGGAATAGGGCATAGAAACAATTAACAATGAAGCCACTGGATCTGAGGAGTGCTTTGGATCTGAAAAAAGCTACACTGGTCTGGTAGCTTTGGATCTGAAGGTGATGGATCCAGGAATTGCTTAACTCTCTGTGGGTACCTGGTATCTGTCAATCAAGTCTTTGGAGCCGAAGAAGAAGAACTGTTGAACTGATTGGATCCGAGGAGGGGAACTTAGAATCTGAACGATTCTCCAGATACTTCTGATCCAAGGAAGTTGTCTGAAACCTTGTGTCTCCAAGAAAACCTTTAGTCAGCCAGATCTGAAGGCTTATGATCCGCTGAATATTAGCAGATAAGTCGAAAACATCACAGGAACCGAACCTGTCAGATCCAAGGAGGACTTGGGATCTGAAGGAGGCCTTAGAAACAAGATCCTCTTTTTCTAGTGCCGTTTCTTTTTTTGAAGGATTTGAAGTCTGAAACTAAAATGTATGTCATTATTTAGTGACTTCAGTCCTCAGATCATCCCTGTGACTCGTCAGAAAACCATACATTTAATGAGGAATAGACCAAATATACAAGTCAAAAATCTGGACAGTTGAGAGGTATGGTATGTGATGTACCTCGCAAATCTTAAGAAATCTTACCAACTTAGAAAGTTGATAGAATAACAGGTTTGCATTAGCATGAGTTTTTTTAAGAACAAGAAGTCTGAAAATCAAAAATCCGCCAACATCTCTTGACCTCAGTCCACAATGATTTGCCAGTGAACTACAATTTTATGGAAACAAACCAAAAACATGAGACAAAAATCTGAGCATTCTGCAAAAATTTGGAGAGCTGAAAGCCACGGTTCGTACTCCTTACAAATGCAAAAATTCACAACATAGGATGACAGTCAAAAACTAACGTACAAGTCTATACACTGTGAAAAGTCTTAATGATAACCAGAACCACAAAACACAAACATTAAAATATTAGCCGCAAGCGGCTACTGAGGGAGGAAAGAAACACCAAGAAAAGATAGACAATAGGATTTAGATAAAAAAATTACATAAATAAATCTTACAGCTTGAGATTAAGCATCCTCTCTCACCATGATGGTGGCAAATGAGATCTAAGGAGTTAGGGATGGTATGGTGCTTTATGGGAAGAGGAAGGAGCTTGATACTAGGATCCAAAGTCTTGGAAATGTGGCCGAGTAAGATACAAGGGTCAGCAACCATCAGTGAAGTATTAAAAAGGGCACCAGCAACTATATATTTAATGACAAAACAAATAAGCTTTTAATTAGTTTATTACATGTTTGAAACTCCAATGCAGGATAACATGGATGAAAAGCTATAGTACAACTTACCTTGGGGGAAGGGTTTTAATACAATACCTTTGATGCAGAAGAAAACAACTGAGAGCAGAGTCCTAATTACCTGTTTTGTTCTTCGAAACATGGCTGCTGGGCTACTAGGGCAGCTGACTTTTGGGGAAACTTTACATCCATTACGTTTTGAGAACCCTTCAGGACTATCAAAGAGCTCTTGAGTTAATACTGGAAATCCACTGTACCTGTGAAAATAAAGCAAAACAAATCCCCCACAAGACAGAGTTAACTAGTAATATACTTTATTGATTTAGAATTAAGGGTTATAAAACAAGGAATATTCTAAATTAGTAACAATAATGCCACATAACGTCTGCTACAATGACTTGCTTAACAAATCTGTGCTTCTCCAACTGGTTATCAAGGTATGCAGAAACAAAGTCCAAGCAGGTATTTCATCTCACTACAGATGCTGAACATTTGTTTTTACTCTTGTACTTATGAAAATTATACTTCTATAAATCATTTAAAAAGGAGATTATAGCCTTTAAATGCATGCACTCTGTTCTGCAGCTGCATATTTTACATGCATAACTTCAGACTTCTGATGAGAAATATTTTTCGCATAAAATGTAAAATGCAGTTAAGCTACTTCCTGTTGCTGATGATTTGATTCCCCTCATTATCTTCTTGCCTACTGTGCAACTCTGAGGACACCTAACCAAAGAGTATTCCTGAAAAGAGTCTAGAAAGGTCCATGTTGATCAGTGCTCTACCCTGTTTAGCAAATACAACTATATAAATAAATAAAAATAAAATAAATAATTCTGTCTGGCAGTTACAGCAAAGGATTAGTACTGTTAGAGTTATTAATGAAATGCTGTCTGCAGTCCAGGGTTTGATTCCCTCAGCCTTTGTTTACCTACTGTGTGACTTAACCAGACAGTGTTCTGGTTAGTTGGGGAAATTGGGCTAAGCTCCTCAGTGCCATTATGGGCCATAGGGCTAAGAGCTATCTAAGAACCTATGCACTTTTATGTTAACAAATGCGTGTTTAAACAGTCAGAATTACCCTGCCTGATAAATATGCATACTTATAATGCACTATAAAGAACATACAGATGACAGGTTGCTCACCAGGATAACTCTTCTACAATACTCCTACTGAATATGCAGATACAGTTACCATTTATTCTAGTGTGAAAGGTAGTCAATGTAGTGCAATCAAACAAAAATTCTAGATACTTTTGCACATAACTCGTAGGGCCACTAGAAGTTAATGATTTCTAGTAATTTTATTTTAGATATAAAGCTTATTTGTTCCCTGGGTGCTATTTGTAGCACAGTCATACTTTCATCTTATTGACTAAAAGAATGTTGTTGCGTCTTTCGGCTTTTCCCGGTTAGGGGTTGCCACAGCAGAACTCCGGTCCGCTAATGATTGGTAGTTGATTTTTACGTGCTGAGTTACCAGCCCTGACGCACAACCTTCAACGAAGGTACGCCCATTCATGCATGTCTCCACGCACAAGACGCTCTAGCTGAGAATCGAACGAGACAGCGTCTTACTGTGAGGTGACAAAGCTACCGCAGCACCACCAAAGAATGCTCTCTAATAAATTATACCTGACAGACATCTCCCTAGCATATGCTGAACACCAAATGATCAGTTAAGCAGATAAAAATCGAGAGCTTCAGAGTGCTCTTTTTTGAATGCAGGAAACAGGCACTGTGAAAGCTGAGAATTTTAGATTTTATTTTAGATGAAAGTTACAACTATTTCTGAGAAATTAGCAGTTAAAAGCAGACTGCTTAAGACAGCGGACTGCACAAAAATGCATTTAGTGCAAGAAACAGCAAGAAGGGTGCATCTTTATATTAAAGTCACATACTGTAAAGACATGTACCAAATAAATGTTTATTTTTACAGAAAAATATACATATCAGTGGCACACTGTGAAATGAAGGTTTTGAATTGATTCTTTGGAAACAACATCACACATTCAAAGGAAATATTTCAGATTTTGGTTAACAAAGCTCATACAGTAGCCTAGAGCAGAATGTTAAGTTTCATACACAATTCATACAACAACTGAAACCTGAACTATGCTTATGTATACTGCAATAATTTACTTATCAAATCTCAATCTGATAATGAACTTCAGAATATCCCAACCTCCATTTTGATACTCTTAGGGAATAAGATAATGCAAGAGTACATTAATATTGCTGCTATGCACAATGTGTAGCGATGGGTTAACAAGTGCAAGATAAGGTATTCCATATATTAAATTTATAACCATTATCAGATAGTAACACAGGCGACGAAACAATGCACATCATTAGAAAAGAAATTAAAATGTTGGATCTGACAGAACTGCTATAATAATGCTAAAAGCAAGTATTTCCATAGTATATGTTTCTGTGATGCAATCGGTTAGTGCATTCAGCTAACTGAAAGGTTGGGGATTCAAGCCCACCACAGATGCTTTCATGAGAGGGATGACATAATGGAAAAGGTCTTAACCTCACAAATACAAAATACAGGGTTTAATTCTGACTTCTGGATAATGGCTAGGATTGTAATAGTCTGCATACTGACAGCCTAGTATTTGTATGTGAATTGCACCTATAAACCTGTATAAGTGCAATTCACATACAAGACTAGAAGCCAATAGAAACTAAGGTGACAATTTCACTAGTCTACAATATGTCATTACCAAGACTACATACAACAAGGGTAAAGTAATTTGTATTGATCTGTAAAACGGCAAGGGATTTCTTATCAAGCACATATTACAGTATGATACAGTCTGACCAAAACTTAAAACAAGTTTGGATTGTAAACTGCCTTGGCCCGACAGATTTTTTTTAAACACCTTTATTAAATTCTTTCACTGTAGACAATGTTGTAGGTACACATACAACAACAGAAAAGAAAAAAAAAACACAGCAACCATTTTTCATTGTCATGCTTTCTACATACATGTTGTCTTCTAAACAATCATTAAATCCAAAATTACATAAGTTGCTCAGTTATTGCCTTCACTTAAATCTCACTCCTCTACCAGATTGTTCTAATTGTTAATTCAATGTAATTTGCTCCCTTCCTAAACATCCCATATCTAGCCCTTTTATCTCCTTTACATTATTCAGTAATTCAATTATAATCGGTTTAGATATTGATTCCCAACTTTTAGTAACTGTTTTTTAGTCAGACTAAAGCATTAAACTTAATAAGGTCTTACCACACCTAGACAATTCAGATCCTATAACCCTATTCAAAAGAATCATTTTCTTAGGCAAAACCATTTGCACCCTCACCTAACACTTAAGCAAAGTACTCTGGAGGGAATTTAAAAAATCTGCCAACTCCTTGCATTCCCAAAACTAAATTCTCAATTACCACTTTTTGTCCCGTCACAGCAACAGCATTTGCTATTTACCTGAGGAAAAATTTGCAAATATCCTTAATCTTCTGAAATGTATTGCATATTTGAGAGACATGCAGATGTTTTCCATTTGTTCTTTTATATACAATCTTTCCAGTCTCTCTTCCCAATCTTTTCTAACATCCTCTGATTGATTCTTATAGTTATCATACAGTATTTTACACCTAATAAATTCATTCCTGGCTTGGCACTTATGTCTCTAATAGACAAGGCAAACTGTAAATGGTTCATTTCCCAGGCCCCTGCTTGTAAATATTTAATCTTCCAAGCCCCTGATTACACTTATCAAGGGTACCGGAACTAGTCGGAGATTTGGGATGCATGGCTAGTCTTAAAAAGGCCCATGTGGTTGTTAGCCTAGTAAACACCTATGAACCTATAAATGAAAAGCGCATATGTTTAAGTCAAGAGAAATTAATTTCTCAGATAGGTTTCTCCCACTGGTACCAGTGGATATGCAACACAAAACTTGAATTTAAAAAAGTAAATTACCCAACTAAAATCCAAATCTTCTTCCTTACTGGTAGGTACAAGTAGTACAATATAGAACACTTGCTTTTTCATTTACAGCACTCAAAATACTTATACACATCAAATAGTGCTTAAGTTATCTGAGGGGAAACAATGTAATTTATGTACTTACTGAAACATTGCAGGGACTGGTGTCTTTGGCACACTCGAGTGACATCAAACTCCCCCCAAATTTTGGGGTCTCTTCTTACCTATAGCCCCTTGCTCCTTTCTCCAAATTGAGAATGCCAACATTAAGCATAAAGCTATACGTAACTAGAGAGACAAAGAAAGGAAATTAAATGACTGTCTACTCATAGATCTTCCAAAAGTAGGAGTTTTGTGGGGGGTAGGTTGTTCCAGTGTCAGGACAGGGACCAGAAAAATCTAAAGTTCTGGTAAGTTATGTTTTTTTTCTCAGCCCCTGTCCAGACATTGGAATAACAGGACAAGTCCACAGTTAACATGGGTAGTCTACCCTAGAAAACTTCTAAAAATGGTCACTCCACAGGACACTCTTATTCTAGAAATTCAACTGAAACTAATGTTTAGCAAAGATGTACAGAGAAGACCAGACAGATACTGCTGTTATCATATCAAGCAGATATTACATAGGAAAGCTGTTGCTGTGGCTTGAGCCCTAGCAGAGTATGCCTTTGGTGGGACAATCCTCTGCCTACCTGCTAATGTGTAATACAATAAAATACAACATGAAACTAGATAATCTTTTAACAAATTCTAGATACTGACCTGCCAAAAGCTGTTCATCCTTCTTAAAAACCTTTGTGCAATCCAAGTAAAACTTTAGTTATCTGCAAATATCCAAACAATGCATTGAGTTCTCGTTTTTATTAGTACATTTATGAAAAATAATGGTAAGTTGATGCACTGATTTAGATTAGCATGGGTAGCTCCTTTGAGAAAAATTATAGGTTTCATCCTAAGATATATCTTATCTTGATGAAAAACAATATAGGGGTACTGAGAAGACAGGACCTGAAGCTCAGAAACTCTTCTAGCAGAGGTAAGGGACACCAGCAGGGCTGTTTTGCACATTAAAACTTTAGATCAGAAGAACAAGCTGGTTCAAAAGGAGATCTTGTTACGATCTTAAAGCACAAAGTTAAATTCCCAAGCTGGAGCTGGTCTGACTACTTGGGGGCCTGAAATAAAAGGTCCCTTTGATGAAAGTCCTACATGAACAGTGTGCACCCAGTGAACATGTTGGAAAATCCTCATGGAAGCAGGAAATTGCCGCCAAGTGGACTTTAACAGGATTATAGGTAAATACTAGGCTAGCTGCCCTTGAGAGCCACTGTAAGCCTAGTTAATTTCCCTTTTTGTGCTTGAAGTAACTTATCCCATTTGGTTAGAGATAAACCTTACCCATCCTATGGTCAATAATATATTGCCTCTAATGAAAATAACTGTGATCATACCATAGATAATTTGAGGGGACCCATGCATAGGATAAAGCATTTAGCAGCTACCTCTGTCCATAGGTAGTACAGGGGTCAGCCTTGGGGAAGGTTTTTCTGTTTACCATCTGTAGATCCAAGCAGCACTTGAATATGGCCAGGGATGAACTTTGTTTTATGTTGATGGGGAGTTTGTTCCAGAGTAGCAATAATATCTTCTGCGATGTATACCTGCCCCTCCAAACTGTTCTCTTGATGTCGCAGAAGTTTACACCCCTAGATGGAGCATTTCTGATACCATTTGACTTGCTGATGTTCAGTAAATCCATCAGTATTGGGTAGGAGGAAGCCTTGTATGCCAAATACAGATCGCCTCTCAGAATTCTGTAGGACACCAAGTATAGTGACAAGGCTTTGAGTTGGTCCATGTAGGAAATGTTGTTTTGGGCTTGTACCCTTTTAGTAAGGTATTTCTGTGGGCGTTACAGTTAATGCATATATCTGGACAGACATATGCCAAAAGGGGGCATTATATTCATGATTGCTGAATAAAGGGGGACAATGACATCCCTAGTTCTACACACAATCCTATTGTTTATAAGTTGTGCAATATAGAAGGACTTTCTTACAACAATGGACACATGCTGATCAAAAGTTAGATCACTGTCCACCATAAGTTCCCAAACCCAGAACAAGTGGGCTAACTTTCAGTGGTGCATTGTGTAGAATATAAATGACCAAAGTATGTGTTTAAGGAAATTGAGTACGTGACAATCTGTATGCATTGAGATGAACTTTATACTGTGAAATCTGAGTAAACTGTGAACAGTGGAAAGCACTGAAAAACAGGAGCCTGCTTGAAAGCAGGAAATGTGCCTTATATGGAAGTGTATCCAATTTTCTTTCTCTGCCTAGAGACGTAGTAATGTGAACTGCTTTAAGCCTATGAGTAAACCATTGATTGGTTAATTGTCTTGTAAACTAATTTAATTGGTCTAGTTTATATTTTTGTACTGTCAGCAATATCACTAGTATATAAGCTTATGCATTCCTTTGTTCGGGGAGTCTCCCTGGTACTTTCCATGAGGCTCCCACACGTGTGTAATAAATACCACTGAAAGAGAGGAAGAAGTGTCTTGTCTTCATTTAAGATAAAATGTTAAATACAACAATTGGTGCCATTTACTCAGATCTGAATTGACAACAGCTGCGGTAGTTGGGGATTGAAAGAAGTACTGCTAGTAAAAGGGCCCATGACAGAATTTTCTGTTCTGGTAGTATTTCTTTCATTTCCTATACTTGCCTGCTTTAAAATTTGGACTATATCATTTTATAGAAAAGTGATAATTCTTCTCATTCAGTTGTTTTGAGGTAAGTGGCATGCAATTTTTTTTCTGCTATTGATTGTGCAGTATGAGAGTGGGTTAAAACGAAAAACTGGCGACATAAGAGTGAAAGGAGATACGAGATTGGGAAAAACGATGTTTTCAAAACGTCACAGCTACATACATAAAATACAGTATAGCTTATTGCGTGAAAATGGGAGAGAGTGTGGGAACCATAAAGGAGCTACAAAGAGGTACACCAGCTGGTTATATGTATTTTTGTGTGTCCCGGGACAGTTGTATGTTTATAAGTCAGTGGGTTGCCCTCATTAAGGGTGATGGTAAACTCGCCTTAAAGATGGGGGCTACCATCTTCTGCACTGCTGAAGGAGTATATTTACAAGTACCTTCAGATAAACAAGATAGTATTTTGGCTACTTTAGATGAAAATGTCACTCTGCAGACAATGTGTATGCAGTCTGACCTCGATAAGAATAAGCACATAAATTCATTACCCTCTCATCTATGGATCACTCATGAAAATGATGTTGGATTTCTGACTTCAGCCAGTCCTGTCAAAATAACTTTAAAACCCGGAGCAAAGTTACCTCGGGTACCACAGTACTCTTTGACGGTAGAGGCCACATCTGGGATTGCCCCCGTCATTTCTGCCTTAGTACAACAAGGAATTATAGTACCTACAACAAATCCATGTAATACTCCAATTATACCGGTAAAGAAACCTGGTAAACAAGCTTACAGATTTGTGCAAGACTTGTGGAAAGTCAATAAGGCTGTCCTGCCTGTTTTTCCAATCGTACCAAACCCAGCTACGATTTTAATCTGTATCCCACCTACAGCATGTTGTTTTGCGGTTATAGATATCTCATCAGCTTACTTTTCTATCCCAGTACATTCAGATAGTCAGTATTTGTTTGCATTTACTTATAAGGGCCAAAAGTATACTTGGACCCGACTGCCCCAAGGATATGTAGAATCTCCAACCCTATTCTCTAGAGAGATGCACAGGCAACTGCAGGATTTACAGTTACCACCATGTTTAGTATTGGTCCAATATGTAGATGATACTCTTATAGCTTCACAAGATACCAAGTCTTGTACTGAGGACTCACTTTTAGTTTTAAAATTTTTAGCAGAACAAGGCTTTAAGGTAAATAAATCTAAACTGCAGTTCTGTCAAGAAAAGGTACAATACCTGGGACACATCATTTCTATGGGTTCACGTCAAACACTTCCAAGTAGAATTACCTCCATCCAGACTGCCCCCAACCCTGTAACTCAGAGATAACTCTGGGGATTCCTCGGCTTAGCAGGTTATTGTAGACAGTGGGTGCCCAATTTTTCAAAAATTTTGGCCCCTCTGTTACAGCTTCTAAAAAAGGAGGTCACAGACCCTCTGCCTTGGTCCCCTAAACATGAAAATGCCATTCAGGCTATTAAAACGGCACTAGTAAACCCACCTGCTCTGGGGGTCCCAGACGATTCTAAACCCTTTATTTTCTTCTGTTGTGTAAGAAATAAAACTGCCCTGGACCTGTTGGCGCAAGCGCGCACAGGAGGTTATCGACCTATAGCATATTACAGCACTCAGTTAGACCCTGTTTCTTCTGGTTATCCACCTTGTTTATGAGCAGTGGCAGCCGCTGCTGTTTTGATCGATATGGCAGCACCATTTACATTAGGACATGACACTATACTAGCAGTACCTCATGTGGTGCAAGCGTTACTTTTAAAAACAAAAACACAGTATCTTTCTAATGCTCGCCTCACTAAATATGAGTTAAGTTTATTAACTAATCCCACTGTTCAAATTACACGTTGCCCACCACTAAACCCTGCTTCATTAATTCCAACCAGTGACGAGGGCGAACCACAGACTGCATGCTTGTAGTTAACACTGTTCTTTCTCCTAGGTTGGATTTGCAAGATGTTCCTTTGCTTAATCCTAGTTTAGTTCTTTTTGTAGATGGATCCTGTTTACGAAATAATATTGGCGAACTCCAGGCTGCATGGTCAGTCTGTTTGCCATCCGCAGTTTTACAAACTGGACAATTACCAACTGGCACTTCCGCACAAGCCACGAAATTAGCAGCACTTTCGCATGCATGTAAAATGGCCAAAGACAGATCTGTTACTATTTATACCGATTCATGTTACGCACATGGTGTTTGTTCATCATTTTGGTACCTTATGAAAGGAAAGGGGTTTTTTGACATCCTCTGGGGCACTAATTAAAAATTACCTGTACATTGATCACCTCTTACAGGATTTATTATTACCTTCCAAAATTGCTGTTGTCAAGTGTGCAGCTCACCTGTCTAACGACTCCCTAGTAGTGAAGGGAAACAATTTGGCTGATTTTGCTGCCAAGCAGGCTGCTCTTTCACATTCTGTTCAGGGACAATTTTTGCAGCCTACCTTACAAACGGTTACTTTTGACACTACTGTTTTGAAAGCTTTACAAAGTGAAGCATCAGAATCAGAAAGAAAACCATGGCTGGCCCACAGTTGTTTCCAACGCTCTAATTCAATTTGGCAACATCCTGATGGCAGATTAATTTGCCCTATATCTACGTTAAATTCTCTTATAAAAGCATATAATTTACCAGCTCATGTCGGGGTACAAGCATTAATCAAACAAATCTGGAAGGACTGGTTTGCCCTATGACATTCTGCTTCTGTGCAACATTTCTTGAGCACGTGCTCCATTTGTTTACAGCATAACATTTCAAAGGGCACTCTGGCTCCCGCTCAACCGGTACCAAAACTAATGGGACCATTTTGTGCTTTACAGTGGGACTTTATTGAACTCCCACCTTGTACTCGTTTTAAATATGTTTTGACTATTGTCGATATTTTTTCGGGGGGGGTTAGAAGCTTACCCATGTGCTAAAAATGATGCTATTTCCGTTGCAAAAAAATTGTGTTAAGAATTGATACCTCGTTTTGGTGTTCCTTGTGAAATATACTCTGACCGTGGAACACATTTTACTGCTAAGTTAGTTCAATCATTGTGTGCAAGGCTAGACATTACTTTGAAATTTCATTGTCCGTATAGACCACAGGCATCAGGTATTATTGAATGCATGAACCAGACTTTGAAAACTTGACTTGCTAAAGTCACTTCAGAAACAGGCCTAACTTGGGTGCAGGCCTTACCCACTAGCCTTACTTTCTATGCGGTCACAACCGCATCCTACTAAGGGTCTTTCTCCACATGAAATTCTCATGGGTTGCCCTTTGCATATGCCCATGACACCACCACCACCCTTTTCTGAATATGATGCATTTGATAATGATATTCTTTTATACTGCAAATCTCTAGTTTCTTTCCTACAGTTTCACCACCGACAATCAGCAGCTGCTCAACATCTTCCTGATCCTTTTCTGGCATCCACCCTACAACCAGGGGATTGGGTCTACGTTAAGTCCTTCTCTAGAAAAAACGCGCTCCAGCCGTGCTGGAAGGGGCCCTTCCTGGTTCTTCTGACAACGTCATCTGCTGTGTGACTCTAAGCATCTCCAACTTGGATCCATATTTCACACGTCATAAAAGTTGTGCCGTCTGAAGATCAACAACCTTTACCTCTTTCAACTCCAGATTCTCCTCCCATTGCTACTCGTACTCGAAGAAGAACTGTTCCAGTACCTGACGATGCCTAACTTTTACCCTTTTGAAAACTCCAAACTACTGACACTCCGCAGACTCAACAACCACTTCCACAAAAATATTGGACAGCTATTTTGATGATCATTCTTGTTGTACTGTTATTTTTAATGTGGACATTTTTATTTCCTGCTCTATCGACGCATCACACCAAGTGAGCTATTTGGCATCCACCTTTCAACACCTACCAAGCTATTAAATTTGCCTATGCATCATCCCTCAATGTCTCGGACTGTTGGATCTGTACTGCTTCACCTACTGTTCATGGGAGACTGATGCTAAGCACAGTCCCTTTAGGGGCTAATGAAACCTGGATGAATCTGATCTATGACAATTCAAATGTCACTTCAAAAGACAGGATAGCATTACATCTGTTTAACCGTTGAAATGGAACTGTGTGTTTTCAGAAATTTGGTAAAGTCAAGGTAGGATGGAGTTTTTGTAATGTGACAGTTCCCTACAGGGGTAACAATAACTCCTCCTACTGTAACACAACCTATGATTCATTTTGTGAACTGGTGCATAAAACATACGAAAAGTTAAGAAATAATTCCATTCTATACCAACAGCTAGGATTGATCGATAAGAAGGTGTTTCATTCTGAACAAGGTTATATAAACAGTAATATCACCACTAAGGTGGAAGATTGTTACTTTGTGTGTGGTAGAACAGCCTATAAATGGCTACCAGGAAACTGGTCTGGTAGCTGTTTCTTAGGTTATTTAGTCCCAGCCATTCGACATACATTTGCTTTACCTCAAGGAAAAACTTGAATATTCGAGAAGTCAAAAGGCTTGCCAATCCGGTAAGCCAAATTGACGCTTCATGGATTTATCATCATGACTTAGCTCATGCTGGCACCAAAGGACTATCTCATATGGACTTGGATGATGACATCATATCGTGGGCTAGTATAATTCCAGCATACGGAGCAGTAAAATCAATTTGGGAATTGAGAAAACTGTCTAAATTACTTGAAGTATCAAGAAATGCCATATTTTCTGCTTTAGAACTAGTGACTGACGAAATGACTGCCATGAGAGCTGTAGTCCTACAAAACTGTATGGCTCTCGATTTCACCCTAGCGGCGAAAGGCGGAACTTGTGCTTTAATTCAGGAGGAGTGTTGTACGTTTATTCCTGACAATCAGCATGAAATTAAAAGCCATCTCGAACTTATTCAGAGAGTCTCTGAACTCTCTAAGGCCAAGGAAGCCGATAACTCAATGCCGGCATGGTTAACCAACCTGTTCTCAGGTTGGGAAGGTGGACTATTAAAGTTAATTTTATTAATCGCAGTATTAGCTTTTATTGCTTTTCTTGTTGTATTTTTAATCAAAGCATTAATTTTGAAATTAATGTCTTTTAAGACCACTAAAAAAGTGCCAAAGTTTTATATGCCTGCAGTTATGAATATGGTTGATGAAATACAAATGTGTGACAAAGTTGAAGGAACCAGCCACATGGCTATGTTAGATTTAGGGCAAATGTATGACCGACTAAATGGTGATGCTTACACAGCATCAAATGGGGGATTGTAGAATATGAATGACCAAAGTATGTGTTTAAGGAAATTGAGTATGTGACAATCTGTATGCATTGAGATGAACGTTATACTGTGAACTCTGAGTAAACTGTGAATAGTGGAAAGCACTGAAAAACAGGAGCCTGCTTGAAAGCAGGAAATGTGCCTTATATGGAAGTGTATCCGATTTTCTTTCTCTGCCTAGAGACATAGTAATGTAAACTGCTTTAAGCCTACTGGTAAACCATTGATTGGTTAATTGTCTTGTATACCAATTTAATTGGTCTAGTTTATATTTTGCAGTATCACCAGTATATAAACTTATGCATTCCTTTGCTCGGGGAGTCTCCTTGGGACTTTCCGTGAGGCTCCCACACGTGTGTAATAAATACCACTGAAAGAGAGGAAAAAGTGTCTTGTCTTCATTTAAGATAAAATGTTAAATACAACAATTGGTAATGAAGTAGTTCCAGGGGATAGAGCACTTCCCAAAGTATACATTAATGCATTTTTTGGCAATTAGTTCCAATCTATGATTTTGGCACCATTATTTATTTGGGACAAACCTTCCTGCAGGATGCTAGGTCATCTGGGAACTTAATAACTGCTCCTAGTTTGCAGAAATCTGCAAACTTAGTCAGCCAGAGACATTTGATATTGGCTTTTACTTCAGAAAGGTAGATTCCAAACAGGAGAGGTCTCAGCACAGATCTCTGGGGGACTCCACTGGTGACTGGTCCCTTTGTAAAGATAATTTCCCCTATTTTGATTTCCTGCATCCTGTGAGCCAGTTGGCAATCCAATGGGTAAACAAAGGGGTTTATTCCTAGTTTTAGCGTTTCTACTAAACCTGAGTGGGGAATTGCGTCAAAAGCTTTGGCTATGTCAAAGTACACAGTGGGTTCCGCTGTTTTTCCTTCATCCACTGCTTTTGTGACCTTTTTAAAAAAATTCAACAGGATGAGTAAGCTTGACCTGCCCTTGACAAATCCAAACCAAGACAGGTCCAGTGTTTGGAGAATCACCATGTCCTGACTTGATTAGTTCTATGGTAAGTCTTACCATGGCTTTGCCAACGAAGCTAGTCATCAGACTTACTGGTCTGTAATTGCCTGGGTCTATGGAAGGTCCTCCCTTATGTAGGAATATGAGTGAAACTGATCTCCATTTGCTTGGTACAAAATCTGTATGCAGGTGAAGATTGAACAGTGATGTTATGAGTGTGGATAAATCGTGCTTCATGCTATTTAAGATACATGCAGGGATACTGTAAGGACTCATCTATGCAGTATTTTTACCTTTTAATAGCATTTTAGGACTTGGTCTTGTGCGACAGCTGGAGCCAGGCGAGTTTTGAGTATATCTTGATGGACAAAATGGAGGAGAATTGGGGTAAAGTTGCAACTAAATATATTGGTCAGTGGGTTTGCTGTAACAGCCACAGTGTATATAACATTGTTCCCAATCAGCTGTGTGCATTGCTGTGTTGTGCTTTTAAGATTATGAACATAATTAAAAAATACCTTGCAAATGTCTTTGCCTTGGGTAGGTATTTTAGCTTCAAACTTGGATTTGGTGGATTTTATTAAGCTCCTGAATTGTTTATGTAAGTGACAAGGAGACTAATATTCTGGGAATTACTCTTCTTTTTTTGTCAAAATGTTTTCTCTTTATTAAAAAGCTTGTGGATATTATGGCTCCACAATATAGCTAATTGAGAATTAACTGGCTCCTTTGTTGTACAATTCTGTTAGATAGGCTCATACCTCATTAAAGGGTGCTGAAATTGGTCAGTTGTGTCTGCCAAAAGTCCACTCTGAGAATTTCGTCCATTTACCCTTATAAATCCTTCTAGCTGAGGTTTTCTGAGAAGCAATAATTACTTCAGCAACTTCAGGAAAAAATGAAAGTTCAGTGCCATTACTGGAACGGAGAAGCTATGCAGTTCCTCAGTCAGAAATACTGTATGCCCAGATGAGACCACCCAGAAGGGTGACTTATCAGAGCCAATCACTGTGGGAGAAAATGAAGTTATGTACTCACTGTAACATTCCATCTGAGTAGTTGTACTTCATTTGTCTTCAACCTGTGGGTTACAGATCCGACTCAGATCTGAGCCGGCAAATTTACAAGCATCTGCGCCGAGCTCCAGGCTACTCCCCCTATCCATAATACACTGCCACCACCTTCCTTCCCTCAGATCGAGTTTGCTGCCCATAATAACTCAGAACCCGATCCACCAAAAACTCTTCACATCCAGTTTCCCAACTAAGCCAAAAAGGCGTACTCTGCTACATACTAAGCCAGCAGGTTCGGGGGAAGAAGTGGGGATGGTTGAAGACAAATGAAGTATAACTTCTCAGATGGAATGTTATGGTGAGTACATAACTTCTTTATCTGAAGTAGTTTACTTCATTTGGTCTTCAACCTGTGGGACAGAGTCCCCAGCTACCTATACCCTAGGGTAGCCCTGATGGAAGGATATTCCAGAACACAGAGGAGCCAAAGGATGCCCGGCCTCAAGATACCAAATCCAACTTATAGTGGGAAATAAAAGTATGGGATGAGGACCAAGTAGCAGCAGAACAGATATCATCCAAGGATACTCTGGACCAGAAGGTCGCTGAAGTAGCAATGGACCTGGTGGAATGGGCTCTAACCTGACCCGGAAGAGACAAGCTCTTATCCTTGTACACTTAAAATTCATTTAGCAATAATCACCTTGGAAATGGGTTTACCCAAAAAATGGTTTAAAGAAAGACACAAACAACTGATCAGACTTTCGGAAAGACTGTTTAAGTAAAAACATAATTGTCTATGAACATCTAACAAATGCAACTGGTATTCACCTTTATTTTTGAAATTCGGTAAGAAAATGGGTAAATTGATAATCTGATTTATGTTTGCCTCAGAGGCCACTTTGGGAAGAAAAGAGGGGTTGGTACAAAGAGACACCCTGTCCTTGTGGAAAACTATGTACAGAACCTTGATAGACAATGCCTGGAGTTCTAAAACCCTCCTAGCCGAGGTGATAGCCACTAAGAAGACTGTCTTCCAGATTAGGAATTTGAGGTCTACTGTTGCAGCCGGTTTGAAAGGAGGAGCAACTAAAGCTTGTAGCATCAAGATAAGGTCCCACGGATGAGTGGGATCCCTGAATGGAGGACATAAGAGAAAAAGTACCTTTGATAAAAGCTTTGCACAATCTGGAAAAGGCCAAAGTAGTTATATTTTCACAAATGTGAAAATTGGAAATGGCCACAATTTGTACCTTTACTGTAGATGAGCTGGCCCCCTGTTGAAAATGTTTGCCAAAAATTCAAGAATGGCCGGAATTGGAGTCGATAAGGGATACAAATTTCTCTGAGAAGCCCAGATGGAAAAGCGTTTCCTTTTGCTACGGTAGATTTTTCTGGTGGAGGGTTTAAGAGCTGCCACCAGGATAGACTTAACAGAAGAAGACAAACCGGGAGTCCTGGCAATTAGGGGAACTGGAGCAGCCAAGCTGTAAGTTTCAGACTGTCCAAATTTGGATGAGGACCCCTGATGGGTGAGATATGAGATCCGGGCAGGGATCCAAGGAGGAACTAGCAGATGAGACCAGAGGAATGGGAACCAAACCTGGCAAGGCCAAAAAGGGGCAAGGAGGATGACTTAGCTCCCCAGTCAACGAGCTTTTTGTAAAAACCTTGGAATAAGAGGTAATGGAAAATAAGCATACAGAAGACTGGGAGGCAAGGCATGGACTAGAGCATCTCTGGGAGATTCCCCCGGCAGGGGGTTCAGAGTGAAGAACTCACTGTACTTCACGTTGGAAGGAGATGCAAAGAGATCGCAGCAAGGCTGACCCCACTTTAGAAAGATCTGCTCCACTACTGAAGGATTCAGAGACCACTCGTAAGGCATCAGGATGGAACGGCTGAGCCTGTCCACCAGAACGTTGGACCATCCCAGAATGTGCGTTGCTACCAGAAAGCGACTGGTAGAGATTGCCCATTCCCAAACTCTCATGGCTTCGCAACAAATGGGGTAGGATCTGGTCTCTTCCTGTTTGTTGATGTACCAGACCACCGACATGTTGTCTGACTGAATTGCAATTGTTCCCAGAGGAAGGGAGGCATGAAGGGCCTGCAACACTAAAACGACCGCTCTCATCTCTAGAACACTGATGTGAAAGTAGGTCTCGGTTGGGGACCACATGCTCTTGGACAGTCCTTCCCAAGCAATGTCCCCCCCCCACGCCTTAGCTGGGAGGCATCTGTGGTCACTGTGCCTTGGGCTGGGGCTGCAACAAATGAGCGTCCTTCGAGAATGTCCACAGAGTGCCTCCAACACAGAAGGGACACCCTGCAGGCTTTGTTTATATGAATCGGATGACTCAGTGAAGATCCAGCAATGACTATTGTACATCAATAGTCCACTGTAGAACTCACATATGCAAATGAACAGACGGAAGAAGTGTAATCGTGGCTGCCATAGAGCAGAGGGCTTGCAACACTGCCTCCACTGGCGGGCGATATGAGTAAGCAATAGCAGTGACATGAAGTCGCAGATTTCAAATTCTCTCTGGGGTCAGGAAGACTTTTGACTGCAAGGTGTCTATCTGTACTCTGATAAACTATGACCTGAACAGTGACTAGGCGAGATTTGGCAATGTTGACTGTAATACCTATATGATCTGCTAGGTGTATGAAAAAATCCCTGGCTGACAAAGCAGATACTTGCTGGACGCAGCAAGGAGCCAATCATCCAGGTACAGGAAGACCTGAATCCCCTGTAGTCTCAGGTGAGCCGCTACTACTGCCATAACCTTGGTGAACACCCTGGGGGCTGTGGTGAAACCAAAGGGTAGAGCTCGAAACTGATAATGATTGGCCCCTAGCCAGAAGTGGAGGACCCTCCTGGAGCTTCTGTGTATCTTCATGTGGTAGTAAGCATCCTGGAGGTCTAACGAGCACATCCAGTCCATCTTTTGCAAATAAGGCAGAATGGACTGTAACATGACCATACGGAACTTTTCTTTGGCAATGGACAGGTTCAAGGTTGACAGGTCCAGAATGGGCCTGAGGTCCATCTTTTTTGGCACTAAAAAGAACCTGGAATAGAAGCCCAATCCGGACTGATCTCAGGGGATGGGTTTGATGGCTCATTTCTTTAGCACCTCGATAACCTCTAGTCCTGCCGCCTCCCTTTGCACGGGTGGTACACCAGGAGGTGTTTGCATGGAATGGGGGGAGCCACAAAGGGAACTGTATAACCTCTGGATATAATTTGCAGCACTCAACGGTCTGATGACATGGACTCCCATGCCTTCAGGTGCAACGACAGGCAACCCCGACTGCCTCCAGAGCAGAGCAGTCGGGCAACCCCTCAGGGTTGCTGTGAGGGCCTGTCCGAGAAAGGTTCTTGAGACCCAAAATTCCTCGGACCCCCACTGCCCCTGGGGCAGCGTCTGTCCTGACCCCCTCTGCCTCTAGGGGAAGATGAGTAACGGGCATTCTGGGAATACTGAGACTTCCGGAACCACATCTTCTTTTGCCCTTGCTGACTCCGAGAAAATGATCTTTGAGGGTTCGAGAAGTGGATCCCGACGGCAGACAGTGTCTTCCCATCTTTCTTGCTCTGGACCAAAGTGTCACGGACGGTCTTACCAAGAAGCGAAGAGCCGTCGTAAGGGGCATTCGCAAATGATGCCTTGAAGGGCTTAAGAACTGACACAATCTAAACCAGGCATGACACCTCATGGCAACACTGGAACCAAACGCCCTAGCCACACCCTCAGTGAGAGAAGGCGCATGAACGTTTTTGATACCGCTTTGAGCGTGGCCATCCACGCGGAAAATGTTTTTATCCTCCTGCGATGTGGACCCAGGGGGCGACTCAGAGAGTTCCTTAACCAGGTCGCGCTGCAATGGAATAACGTGGGCCAAATAGTTCAACGGCCTTATAGAAAAGGTTGCTGACGCATACTTACGCTTCCCTAGACGGTCCATAAACCTGGACTCTCGGTCGGTGGGATGGACCGAGGAACTTTCTTGGGCCAGTTCCTTCTTGGTGGCCATTGCTACCACCACAGCGTCTACAGAGGACCCTTTGTTCCATGCCAGTCTGTCGGGGGGGGGGGGGGTTAAAATTTTGTCAGGATGCTTCGGAATAGGCTCCACTGTGTCCTGTTCATTCCAAGCCCACAAAGTGATTAAATCCACCACAGGGTCTGTGGAGGGGGGGACAACCAGGAAGTAGATGGGCCTGCGCCGAAGGCCTCCAGGAACACCGACTAGTCCGAGGAAGGTTTTGGGGTGGACCAGCCAACCCGCTGGCGTAAAAGTTCCATGATGTCTCCAAAGGAGACATCCTCGGGAGATGATCTGGGGGAACCTTCCCCTTCCTCCAAGTCAGTGTCCTCAGTGAGGGACTCTGGGGTGGAGTCCAAGTGCCTCCACTTGCATGTATGCTTGCAAGGAACCTCTCCGGTGGGGCTCTCCGGAGAGTGCTCGCAAGCCGCCTGATGTTCCTCTAGGAAAACCAGAACCAGGGGGAGTCAGGGTGGAATCCAAAGAAATGATCAGGGGTCTCGATCAAATGGAGAGAACCCTTTCCACTACATCAAACGCCATAGTAGAGCAAGCCAACTGGAACTCCAGCATGGTAGCTGCTCTCCCCAGATCCGACAAGCAGATCGGAGCCGGTCCCAAAGGAGATGGAGCGCCGAAGGGATGCCCCGGAGCAGACAGTTGAAGCCGATGAAAAACCGTCTACCCCCTCGAATCGGATGCCCAGGTTACGGCTCCGAGAGCCGCTCGGATCCGAACTAGTCAGATCCAACGTGCACAAGGCAACTGCCGGCGTCGAGGAAGCACGTACCATCGGTGCTGACACCCTGACTCCAAACATCCTCGGATCCAGATACTCCGAAGCGGAGGGTTGGATTGGAGAAGGAGAAATTGGTGAAAAGGAGGGAAGTGAGCTAACCCCTCCAGAAGGAGAGGAAGCTGGCAGGACTCCCATCTGGATCTGCGTCCGAATAAACCTCCATCATTTTATCCATGTCTGAATCCGAGAGACTATTCATGGATCGCAATGAGGCGATGAACTCCAACCTAACTGGCAGGTGTACCGGTGCCCTGGAGGAAGACATAGGCTCCTTCGGCTCCAGAGAAAAACATGGCGATCGTAGCCGAGGGGAGGTAGGTTTAGTAACCACATGAACCTTAGGAGGAAGCCCTGCTGGGGTGGAATGATCCGGGGGACCTCTTCCTATGTCTTTCAGTCTTGTGTTCTTTCTCGTGTTTCTCCTGGCAAACAGAATCCCCTTCCCCAGGCCTAGAAGAGGGAGGTTGAGTTCCGGCCTTGGAGGGAGAGACAGACAGAGGAGTGACAGAGACCGAAGGAGCGGTCAAAGCCATGATGTAGAAGTGGCTGCCTCAGAAGCAGGGAGAAGTCCCTTCATAATAAGCTTTGCCCTGTTGTCCCCTCAGGGCTTGCGGGTTAAAGCCCGCCCAAATACCACATTCAGAATAAGGGTGAGACATACCCAAGCAGACAATGCACAGAGTGTCTCTGTCGGCAGGCGACAATTTGTAGCCACACTATTGTGCATTTTTAGGCTGTTCAGTCATTATCCACAACAAAAAGCCTAAGACTACCTACTAGACCACACACACACACACACACACACACACACACACACACACACACACACACACACACACACACACACACACACACAGGGTGAGGGAGGAATTACTTTTTTTGAAAACTTTTTAAACTAGAAAAAGCACGGCGCACCAGTGAGGGGAGTGGAGAGGGAAACTAACTCACCTAACACACAAACTGCTAAAAAGCGTTGAATCAAAGTACTCACTATACCCAGAGCTCGGAGATCACAATGCAATCGCAAATGCAACAAACGAGATCTGAGGGAAGGAAAGTGGAGGCAGTGTATTATGGGTAGGGGGAGGAGTTTGGAGAGATGAGCAGATGCTCGTGAATTTGCCGGCTCGGATCAGAGTCGGATCTGTAACCCACAGGTTGAAGACCAAATGAAGTAAACTACTTCAGATGAATGGTTTTCTTCTTCAAGATAGGCCTCAGCAAGGGGAACTAACTCTGGCAGGTCAGAAGGGTGCAATAACAATGACTTGAGTCTTGCAAGTTTTGGCTTTTTGTAACAGCCTTGGTAACATGGGAAGAGGGGGGACAGATGAAGAGTAGACCCAGGGACCAATCGTGGGAGAATGCATCTCTGGGTATCTGTCCTTGGGAACTATGCTGAAGAAGTAGGGACATCTGGCATTGAATGGGAAAGCAAGGTCTCTACCACTTGTTGAACATGCTGCACTCTACTCTGCTGTTACAAGACCATTCATGGGGTAAGCCGAATCTGTCTGCTCAATTTGTCCGCAGTCATGTTGGTAAACCCAAAAATGTGCATTGCTATCAGAAAACACTGCAAAGCTATCACCCATTTCCCATACTCTCACTGCTTCCCTGCACAGGCACTAAGACTGGGTTCTCCCTTGCTTATTCAAATACCACACAACTCCCATATTGTCAGGTTGCATGACAAATGCACCTCGAGGGAGCTCTTCCTGAAATATCTACAGTATGTTTATTAGCACAAAAACCTCCTCTGAAATCTACAAACCTTGTGCAGTCTTGCCCGAGAAGTGCTCCCACACCCCACTCGAGGTCAGATGTATACGTGGTAACCATTGTAGGTTATACAGATTTGGTGAAGGGAAATCCGCTCAAGAAGTTGTATGGATTCATCCACCTGATCAGATTTTGTCTGGGTACGTGAAGTAATCTCATCCTGTTGTAGTACTGGCCGAGAGGATTGGTCCTACTGCATTCAAAGACTCCACTGTAAAATTCTCATGTTCAGTCTGGCATTGAGAACCATTTGTACTGATGCAATCTTGAGATGCAGAACTTTGAGGACATGAGCTGCTGCAGGCTAATCATGCTGAAGCAGGCATGAGGCCTTGGAAACTCTTCCTTGTGGTAGAATGGGCAACTGTCTCTGGGTATCCAACCAACAGCCTATGAAGGCGAGATCATGTGAGGATTCTAATTGAGACTTATCTACTTTTACTTTTTATCCCAAAAGACAGGCAGACTTGGAGCAATTGTTATCCTGCTAGCACCAACTGATTTACAGATGGAGCTGCCAGGACACAATCAAGGTAAGGAAAGATTAATTCTTCTAGATGTCACATATGCCATGACAGTAGTCATACATTTGATGAACAGCAGAGGGGCTGTGGTGAGACCAAACAGTAAAGGCTGAAATTTAAAATGATTGGCACTGACCTAGAAGCTGAGAAATCTTCTTGATGCCCTCTCCACTTCTGTGTGAAGCTAAGCATCTCGAAGATCTACAGAACACATGTAATCCTCTGTTCGAAGGCATGGAAGTATGGATTGCACAATGACCATCCATAAGGACTTCTCCTTTATGAAATGGTTAAGCATACTTAGATCGAAAATCGGCCTGAAGTCTTTGGTCTTTTTGGGTACTAAAAGAATCAGGAGTAAAATCTTGATCTTCTCTGGTGTGGCGTGACACACTGTGTTGCTCTCGAGGTGAGTAAGCACCTCCCTTAAAGTTTCTTCCCTTTGTCTGGGTGGCACAGGCGGTGTTAGGAAACTTGGAGGTGTAGTAGAATATAAAATGTAGTAATCTCTGGATATGATTCTCCTTACCCATGTTTCAAGTGTGCTGGCCATCCATACTAGAGTGCATAAGGAAGGATACTCACCCCAAAGTACCTCCAGAGAGGAACGGTCAGTCAAACCTTTAGGTAAGTCCAGGAAAGGCACCGCTACTTTCATGGCTGTTAGAAGAAACTCTTCCTCTGGCTAGTGTCTGGACTGAAATTACCCTGTAAAGCAGGAACATCTGTCTGCTGCTGTCTGCACTGGGGCTAGTAGGATTTGCAAAACAATACGTTTCTTGTCCCTTTCTGGATATGTTGAAGGTTTTTTGTGGAGTGGCAAATTTAACTCCCAGAGCAGTTTGCAGTTTGCCTTCCTTCTCACAGAGTCTCTCTTTCACCTGATGCCCAAACAGTGCACTGCCAAAGGGGGCATTGGCAAATACCACTTTAGAATAATAAGGGAAAAATCAGTGAGCCGCATCCAAGCCTGTCTCCTTAGTCAGGTGTGACACTGCTGCCCTAGCTGCTTCATCCATCGCATTATATACAAGACACATAGTGAGAAAGGAGACAGTACTATTGTAGCCTCCTGGGTCTTCAGTTGGGACCAGAGTTCCCTGCCTGGCAGTTGTTTTAGAATTTCAGATACATTTTGGATAATCTACCTATGAAAATGAACCACATGCAGCACTTAATTCAATGTCCTGACCACGAAAATACTGGATGCACAGACTCGCTTCCCTAGCTTATCCATCATCCTAGAATTTATATTAGGGAGATGGATAGCCTAGGTGTCTTATGAAATGTCCTTCTTGGTGGTTGCAGTTAGCACTATGGAGTCAACAAGAGGCCCCTTGCTCAACTAACTGTCTTTGGGAGTACAAATAACTCTGCTGGGCTTCCTTAGAATGAACTTATCTAGATCAGTCTCCTTCCACACTTTACTGCCAACCACATCGACTGGTTTGTCTAGGGGAAGCATTATCCATGCAGCTGGGGCGAGGGGACATAGGCCCCTATTAAAAGATCTGTTCCTCCAGCAATCATCCCCCTCTGCCTCATCATTTCCAAAATTTCACTGAAGGAAATATCCCTGGGGAAGTTGGGGGAGAGGTTTTGGAGAAATTCCCTCCTCATCAAAATATGTATTTGGACAGGGAGACCACGAGGTTGGAGTCAAACAGCTTACTCTTACACTTTCTCCTTCCTATGGGGCTGTAATACAAATCCTCATCTGAGCTTCCTTAGGAAGACTGATCTTCAGATGCCACTAGGCCTAGAACTCCTCTGGTAATGTGGGATCCTGGATGATCACTGACTCAAGGTCCAAACCTCAATGGTGCCTTGGGTTGAAATAGATCTCTCTGACACAAAGGGCACTAAAGAGCTAACAGTAGCTCCATTTTGCACTGTAGAATCCACTGAAATGCCCTAGGCCCAGAACCACAGATGAAGTCAGAATTGGTGCAGATATGAACAAGTCCATGCTGACCACAGCCACTGAGGAATCCAGTGCTCATATATATACACATAGGATGTTCAGTCCTGGAGATTAGAATGCTGGACATTCCAACACTTGAGAATGGCACCAAAGCTGTTGTTACCAGCCCACTGTCTGGCCCAAAACCAAGCCCAGAGGAATGACAGGAATGGAGGTAAGTGAACTTCTCAGCCTGCAGTGGAAACTGTTGGGGCTGAGATAATACTACACCAAAGCTGAGCATTGACAAAGGCTGACATCATGTACTGCCAACCAACTTGCACGGCACTCCTGAGTGATCTGTGAGGCCGAACTAAATCAACAGAAGCTGGTCTAGACAAAATCAGATTCAACAGCTCTCCCTCTCTCAGAAAAAAGACTACTAATGCACCATCTCAGTGTCTAGTACTCCATAGCATCTGAGGACTCCTGTAAGACAGGGTAGATAGGTTTCATAAGACTACTCAGACTGGGTGTTTTCTCTGCAAGGAGAAGGTGTAGAAATCCGAGGCGTCTAAGCTGAAGATAAATTCTCTAAAACAGGCTGATCCCTCAGCCTTCTGCTTCTCTTTCCTTTTCTCCTGCACAGACATTGAAGAGGATCTGGTCTGTGCAATGCTGGAAGACAGAATACCCTCGACCATGCTGCAGGAGTTCTGAAACCAAGTTTTAAAAACAATGCAGTTACTTGTCACATGGGCTGCCCCCTACACAGCCCAGATACAAATCATGTGGATCTTGAAGAATGATCTTATGCCCACAAGTCTTACTTTTTTAAAGCCTGACTTGCCTTCTCTTTCCTTTGTCAACAGCACTTGCCAACAAACAACAAATAATCCAACACTAGAAACCAACAGTTCTTGAAAGAAAGAAGATGAAGAAAACATTGTCAAACTTGCCTTGTAATTGTCAACTGTCAACAGTATCAACAAAAAAGGAACTCAAAACATTGTGTTAGTCCATAGAAGGACCAACAGCCCAAGTTATTACTGGATGTTTGAGGGGGGTGAGCAAAAGCACAGCAAGGGATGGGGGAAAAAAAAAGAAACCAAGCAATAAAAGATTAAACTAGCGTAAAGCACAACATAAGAAAAAGTTCAACGCAGCTACCCAATAAAGTAGTAACCACACTAACTAATTGTGCAAGCTGAGTAAAGATACTATTGTCTAAATTGCGGCAAAAAAAAATTGGAGAAGGCAGCATGAACAAGGGGTTACAGGTATTGAGGAGCTCAAGTTTGTGAGGAGTTTGTTGCCATCAATAGAGAGTTCCAAAGGCACTAGTCATGCTATTCCAGGGTCTGGACAAGACAAGGGAAACAAATTGGTTGCTTAGTTAATTGGCCATCCCCACTGCCTAGGATTTAAAATTTAATGCTCCCTAATGGTTTACACAAGTAATGACTTCCAGTTGCTATACAGCACTTAGTAGTAAAGGAGGTTCGTCCTCTCCTCCACAAAGTAGGGCTTTACATGACAAAATCAACTATTAAAACTTTATCTTTTATGGATTACTTGCATATTAGCAGTTATTCTGTTCAACACAGAAAATGATATCAGGTCACCCTGATGGGTAAGATTCAGAAGTGTTAAAGCCAATCAACAGAATGGATGGCAGTTCCATGGGAGACAGAGAAAACAAGAATTCTTCTGAGATGCGGTCTGCTACTGCTCAAAAAAAAAAAAAAAATGAAAAAAAGCAATACAGAAGCTTGCCTCCACAGGATGCAATAAACACAACATGCAGACTTGGCAGAAATAAAACATTCTTGCAAAGGATTGACTGAAGAGACAACACAGACATTTTGTCATGACCATTTTGCTGAAAGAAACATCCTTTACCACAGAAGCTGCTCACATTTAAGGAGAGAGACTGCAACCTATCACACAGAAATGTGAAGGTATGACATTTTCATCGCAAAGAAAAAATGTTTTTCTCCATTTGCTTTTTGCAAATGATTTGCTAGTCAAGTAAACATGAAATAAAACCAAGATGGAATGCACTATAAGATAATTGTCAAAGGAGATCTCATAGACGAGACTCTATTACTTTAGTTGTACAGCAGGTAGTATTCTAGCCCTACAGTGAGCAAGAAGATGGTTTTCTTTGGGGAGATGAATAGATCAGTGTTATCTCTATCTGGTCACAGAAGTGTGAAGGTATGAAACTTTCATTGCAAAGAAAAAAATGTTTTTCTCCATTTGCTTTCTGCAAATGATTTGTTAGCCAAGTAAACATGAAATAAAACCAAGCTGGACTGCACTATAGGATAATTGTCAAATGGAGATCTCAGACAGACTTGATTACTTCAGATGTGCAGCAGGTAGTATTCTAGCCCTACAGTGAGCAAGGGGGCGTTTTTCTTTGGAGAGATGAATATATCAGTGTTATCTCTATCTGGTCTGTAATTAGCACAGACGTAGCAACATCCCTTACATGACCAGATCTGTAAGAATGCAAACAGTCAAAAATTACTTCTACTCAAATAAGACAGAGGTGGGTAAGGACCATGGAACAGAAATGAGTGCCTAAAGTTTGCAATGATAATTACCCACATATGAAAAAAGTGAACAGGAGCAATGCTTATTTCATTTCTCAACATTAAACATGCGAGTCAAGGTAGCCATTGTACAGGTCCAAAAGGAAGTCAAAAGGACTACCAGACCTAAAGCTAAGACCCAACTTCTGTTCAAGCACGGGATACCCTAATATCTTTTAAGAACATTTTCAAGTGTTCTGATTAAGATTTTAGCAAATACAGTAAGCCCCAGCTCTACTACACAATCTTACAAAAATTATTATGGCCCAGTCTTAAGACTCTGATTCACTGAAATTTATTTTTCAATGCAATGTAACAGCAATGGCTGAGGCAACTTGAGAAAATAAAAGTTGACAAAAAAGATACCTGACTGACCAACAGTGAACTTATCCACACACACAAAAGATGATGACTCATTCAAAAATTTGTAGTCAGACAGTAGCTACTTCAATGCCTGTTACTATAGCTGACACAAAGCAAGGAGTGCTCAATAAAAAAAACACCACTGTGTTTGATGTCAAGTGCTGTGCCAATGAATGTTACGCTCAGTTTAATTTCAAATCTTTTGGATATCTAATACCATTATGGAAATGGATCCCAGTCCTAAGTCAGGGTACGATTAAGTTTGATGAAATTAGTACTGTTTCAGTCTATGATGTTAGCCAAAAGTGCTCTTCGCAGCACCAGTAACGTGCCCAGAAAAAACTCCTTCTATAATTCATATGGAGTTTCATATATCTGTAACATATCTAAATATTACTGTAAATTCTTTTTTATTAGAACTGTAGCTCCTACTACTGTTGGAACTGTCTGGGTGTCCTTCCACATTGCTCTCATTTCTGCCTGCAAATCCTGGTATTTTATGACTTTGTGTCTATCTGTATGCAAGACATTGTAATCACTGGGTGTCTGAATTGCAATGATCAAGGCTTCTTTTGTATTGTTTTTTTCTGGACTAAAACATATCTGTTTTTCTCGCATCTATTTTTTTTTGAATGGTTGGTAATGGGTGATCCCATGTGATACAGAAAGACTTCATCATTCTCTACAATGTTTTGTAGTCTATGCTTCTCAACTACTCCAATTTTGCAGGGTTTATATAAATCCCCAATGCAACAATCCTGTCACACTGTTGTGTCTTTCAGTATACTGTCCTCCTGCCATGAGTGTATTACATCCAGCAACAAGATGTGTGACTGTTTCCATTTTTTTAACCAGAACCTGCATTTGTCCATTTTTCCTACAAGTTCAATGGACTTTGTGAACCAACATGAACATAGTCCACTATCCCAGGTTGCCATTATTAACCTTTTATCTCTTGGTTTCAGTTCACCTCGTTAACTATTCCTATGTCAAACCCTGATCAACATGAGGTTTTCCCAAGAGATCTTTGCCCTTGCAACAATATTTATGCCTTTTCCACATTTCTTTTCTTCTCATTATATTCTTTTTTATTTGCACATTTGGTTGCTGCCCGATTTCCGTCTACTTCTGGTTTGATTTGCATTCCTGCTTGACACTGATATGCTTATGCTAAACTATGCAGGGAAGTCATCTTAGACTTCTTCTAATGTTTTAAGACTTTCACTATATTTGGATCTCATGAGGCCAGTAGATATGCATGCAATCTCAAGACTGCAGATGTATATATGCAATCAGTTTTGAGGAGGCCCATACCGCCTTCAGAACTAGGAACATATAATCTTGCATATAGTGATTTTTTTATATTATTTGATAAGCGTGAAGCATTTTTCTTTTTTTCCTGTCCAACTGATCCAATACCTTCTGGGGCCAATCACCCTACAGCTGTAATTTAGAAGAGGAGCAGCAAATTGGTTTACAGCTTGGACTTATTCCTAAATGTCAATACTGTTTTCAGTATTAGATTAGACTTCTGAAGTATTGCTTACTGAGCTTTAGTGATGATCCTTCATCAGTCCAAATATTTATATACTCCCTCCTGATCAAGTTCCTTTATATCACACATTCCTATCCCAGATTGATATTTTCTTGGTACTGCAACTTTCCTGCTTTAAATGTTGCTTTTGCACATTTATCAAGATCGAATGACATTCTTAGATCATCTCAGAGAGTTGTAAACACTTGAAGATGTGTTTTCAACACCTCATCTGATGAACTATGCTATTTTAAGTCATTCACAAAAAGTAGATGAGAAGTCTTTAAACAAAGTTTTTTTTTTTCTGGGGGCCAAATTGTAATAATGACTTAATCTGTCAAGTAAACAGCTTAATGGGTTAAAGGCAAGACAAAACACCAGTGGTGACAAAGAATCACCCTAGAATATCCCCTTTTGAATTTTTATACCTGGGATAATAATTTGCTCTCTGTCATGGCTTAACTGCAAACTAGTTTGCCACCGTTTCATGGTCACTGCAATGCAACTGATTAATGCAGGATGTATCTGATGCATCTGCAAGCACTCCTTTATCCATTAATGTGGGATGCTGTCAAGTATTTTTTATTACCTATCCATGACCATACTCAGATTCTTCCCTCTTTTACAATTCTCCATTATGGCTTTATTTAGCAACAAATGATACTATGTTCCATATGACCATCTTTTGTTTCTCTTTTGCTCTGTTTGCCATGTTTGAGTTTTACTTTTAAATGGTTATACACTCTGTCTGCATCAATATCAGTACATATTTTGTTCGTTGTCGGAAGGCAGTTTACTGGTCTATAGTTTATTAGGATTGCTTACAGGTTCACTCTAAAGAAAAATCATTTTTCCTGTTATTAACCAAGTTGGTATCTATTCAGGATGCCTATATAAGTAATTCTTACTCTGGGCTAAATCGTTGTGTAAGGATATTAATACTTTTAGCCAACAGTTAGCGACTGCATCTGGGACTGGTGTTTTCTAGTTAGGAGGTTTCCTTAATTTTGTATCAATTTCTCTGGCCATTACTTCATCCCATTTCATATCCTTTACATTTGAGCTCTTTACTGTTTCTTTTAATCTTTCTATCCATTCAGCATCTTTGTAGTATTCCAAGGGGTCTTAATAAATATTTCTCTAAAATGTGCCTGTTTCTTCTTTTTTAGTGACATTTCAATTCCTTTTGCTTTGCTTCCCAGTTCTCTACAAAACTTTAGGGGTCATCACTGAATTCCTTATTTTGCACTTTTCTTTTATATTTATCTGCATATCTTCTAAGTTTTTCTGCCTGTGCTGATATCTTTAGTTTATTATTTGCAATAGTGTATGATGGATCCTGGTCTGCTTTGATACTTTGCATTGCTCTGACCACCTCTATTTTTCAAAGTATTTTGTTGATCTGTTCCCTCTTCTATATTCTTCTAAAAGTGACACTTCTGGGTCTTAACTGCTTTATGTTTTCTCTGTTTGATGCTTCTATGGTAGCATTTTATTTCTTTCCTTCCTTTCCCTTATTGCTCTATTTTTGTAGTAAGACTTTATCTCTTATTAATTTAGCTGCACGACAATATATCCTATTTACTTCTGTTATACCACATTAATTTCACTTAATCTTCATTACAGAGATCATCTGTTTTATAAGACTTCCAACAGTTCAGGTCTTATTTACTTTCTATAATATATTTCTTTCAATGATCTTAATATGTTTATCAATCCCTATTAAATCATGCAGCTCTTCCCTTGGATCTTTTTCGTCTAAACAGAGAGCACATTCTTTTCTCTCGATTTCCTGTGGGCATTCTACAGAAAGTTCCAGAACACCATCCTATGACATAGCCTCTTCAGATATCACTGTTTACTGCTCCTACCCTTGCTATGCAAATTCAACTCAACTTTTGTACTGCTTTCCTACAAAAGGCTCCAGAGCATCATCATGTGGCAAGCCTTCAGATGCCTCCTGCTCCACATACTTCTCTATTATTTGGAGACTCATTGTTCCATTAAGCTGTTTAGATGCTTTACGCTAAATCCTTCACTTTACAGGTAATCCATAACTTCAGTTTCTATTTCTTTAACTTTTCCCTTATTAATCCTCTTTTCTCCCTTGTTTTATTCTTGATCTGTGAAATTTTCAATATCTGGGTGCATCTGGTTATATTTCTCTTCAAATATCTTTGGTGCTGCTTTTTGATAGTGAATAGTTTTGTTTTCTCCTTTGAATAAATATTGCATCATATCAAATCTCTCTTTATTTCCCCATGCCCACATTTCTTCTTCAGATGCCTCCCATTAATTTGAGGATTCATTGTTCCATCCTGCTGTAACATCATTTGTGTTGCATTTTTTTACACTATATCCTTCACTTCACAGGTAATACATAATATCAGTTTCTATTTGTTTAACATCTGCCTTACTAATTCTCTGTTCTAGACTCCCCATGCTTTCTTTCTTTTTTTTTTTGTATCGTGAAATTTTCTATACGAGTGTGCCTTTGTCTGTATTTCTCTTCAAATATCTTTGGATGTGCTTTTTTGTATTGATTAGTTGGGCTTTGTCCTTTGCATAAATATTGCACCATATCAGACTTCTTTTTCTTTCCTGTGTTTATGTTTTTTTATACAGTTCAAAAACCACTGGGTTTTGCTGTTTACATTTTTGCACTTCTTATGTCGCTTCCTTTTCTAAGCAGCCTAATGTTTCTTTGTCTATGTAACGTTTTTAATTGCGCTGTTGTATTAATGAATGCAAATTTTCATTTAAACCTTTTTTTGACAGTTTTTCTTGTGCTAGTGTTTTCTTTCTTCTAATTAATTTCTTAATATTTCTGAATATATTCTATGTGAAAATTCTGGGCTTGTTGCATAATAGTAACAATACATAATTACTTCCTTATCCTCATAATCTGCTCTGTCATCTTTCTGGCTCTTTTTTGGTGCAACGTTTTTTGAGGACTACTACTTCTTTCTACAACACGGGGGCACCCACACTAAGCCTGGGCTAATGCCATTGCAGGAATGCTTCCATGTTTTGAGGAATCTAAACTGCCATTTTTTTCCAGTTCTGACTTCAATGACTGCACTAGGATTGGGGACTTTTTTTATCCTGGGACCTATGCACCCAGCTGTCTTTTTCTTAACCTACCTCTTTCCATGATATACTGTGTGCTATTTAAGACAGATATATATCAGTGTCATCTTGGTAAGATTTTGTGAAAACAGGGTCCACTACATGAAGGTACTCACCAAGGGTTGACCATGAATTCACTTCCAGGCATACTAGTCTCTCCTTTTCTTGGTGATTTTATCATCTCTTTATTTTTGTATGGTCCTTGACAATAAGGTTTTTAATCCATAAACAATGGCTGCTACTGCAGAGTTTCATATAAGATCTCTCAATTATGAAATTTTGAGGATAAATTCTAGCTAAGTCCCTTACAGATTCATGACACCTCATTGAAAGTGGCTTGACAGAAAAATTAGAAAGCAAGAATTTTTGAAGGCGCTCATTCTTATGCTAGAGGCTTCATCACCCACTCCTTTTTATTTAAATTTAACAGTAAAACACCAATACTGGTACAAAAGGGCATCTTCCAAAATGCTGCAGTTTTAATGAGTCAAAACCACAATAAGTTTTCATGTTCCCCACTTTAAGCCAAATCATTATTTCTCCACAACTACCCTGCTATAGTCAACACCACGTTTAAAAAACGCATTCTAAGGTCACTACCTACCACGGAGTAAGGAAGCTATATCATCATAACCTGTATGAACAAACCAGACAAAGTTACACACTGTTTTGCCACAGGATTATCTCGATAGATGAAGCATAATGTTGTCTATTTCACACTACCTACAAAAAATAATTTTATTACAACATATCGTCAGCCACACTTTAATGTGTATAATGGTGCCTGCTCTGCTCACAAGAAGGTACACTAAACTACTGCATTCCCAAAAACCAACATTAAAATACAGCTCTGGCCACGCCCCCTTTTAGTTCACCTCATCTATTTCTACAATATCAGCATACACACACACACATATATATATGCTAATACAGTTACCTGCAAATATAAGTAGAGTTCTGTACAATTACAATAAATGTAGATGTTCGAGTGTGTTCACTGTTGCAGTCATAGCTGATAGGATTTCCTGCTGTGACAGCCCCTGGCTAGCTTGCCTACCAGAGAATTTTTCACCTCCTCCTGAGGCCAGTGGACATCCTGACTGATGTCAAGACATTTGGGCAAGACCTTTCAGCATAAAGGGAGTCAGCTGGCGCCATAATTTCAGTGCTTTCTTGCCTCCAACAGGTAGGAACCCCTCTAACAGGTGCCTAAAGCCAGGGGCCTAAGCTCAAACTCCAGAGTATGTACAAAAGAAGTGGAAGTAGGCAGGAGAATATCCACCCCAATCCCACACGGCAAGAGGGAAAGGAGGGAGGGAAAGAATACTGCAACAGTGAATACACTCAACCATCTGCATTTATGGTAAATGTACACAACTTGTACTGTGTACTTCATGTTTCACTGTTGCAGTCAGTCACAACTGACGGGGTGACTCCCAAAGCTAAAAGGAGGGCAGATGGAAACAATTTATGGAGAGAAAAGGATGCCCTGCAGGATGGCAGTGGCAAACCCCGCTCTAGACTTGGACAAGGTTGGAAGGTGATAATGTTTGGTGAAGGTATGCACAGAGGACCAAGTAGTGGCTTCCAAAATGTCCTTAGTGGACAGCCCTTTAAGAAAGGCTGTAGCAGTCGCAGCATCCCTAGTGGAGTGCAAACTCCCAAGGTCTGGATGTTTCTTTCCGTGCTGAGTGTAGCAAAATAGGATGCAGTGGGAGATCCATTTGAAGATAGTTTGTTTAGCAACTAGTCTCCCCACAGACCTACAGGCAAAGGTCACAAAAAGCTTGTCAAACTTCCTGACATTCTTTGTTCTGTCCAAACAGTAAAGCAATTTGCCTATGAATATCCAAAGTGTGGAGGATTCTTTCTCCTTTGTTTTGAGGATTAGGAAAGAAGGTAGGCAAGTAGAAGGTTGGTTTAAAGAAAACTCTGTAACCACTTTAGTCATAAAGGAAGGGGTCCTTAGACAGACTATGTCATGGTGGAAAGTGATAAAAGATTCCACATACATAAAAGACTTGGTGCTCTGAAACACTTTTGGCTGAAATAATGGCTAGCAGGAAGGTTGTCTTCCAGGTCAGGAATATGACATATGTGGAGGCAAATGGTTTGAAAGGTGGGCTGGTGAGCTCTTCTGGAATGAAACTAAAGGACAGGAGGTTTCCTTGGGAGTCTAATGTGGACAACCCCTCTCAAGAACTATTTCATGAGAGGATGTGAGAAGGGACTGGTTGAACAGGTATAAAAGCTGAAAATGCGGTAGTGTGTATCTTAATAGGGGAATAACAAAGCCCTTTGCCAAAAAGGTCTAGTTCTAGTAAACTCCATTCTTTGGCTACAATAGGAAAAACGTCCCGATGCAGTTACCACTAATGAGGATCTGATAGGCTCCTGCTTAGGTGATCTGCCAGTTGAGTGGTTTCTCCTGGTAGGTACTGTGCCATGAGGTGCAGATCTAACGAGTTTGCTACTTCCCAGAGGTCCATGGCTAAGTGAAACTGAGGGTAAGAGTGAGCCCCCCCACCTGTTTATGTATCACATAACCATGGTGTTGTCTGTCTTCACTATGAGTACTCCTGGTTTCCATTGGTCTTTGAATGCAATCAGACCTTTTCTGGATTGCTATTAGTTCTTTTACGTTGATGTGTTTGTACTTGAACTGAGTCCCATATGCCCTGAGTCTGTAAGCTGCTGTAAGAGTTTGGTCCTGGGGAATGAACCTGAAGGGGAGGCCTAGGCTGATGGGGCATGCTCAGGCCCACTCGGCAAACTTCTTTCTGAGACAAAGGAGAAGCTTTACCTGAAGTTGAGGAACTGAGAATGTTGACAACACATTTCTGAAGTACCACTGCAGCTTTCTTAAATGTTGCCTGACTAGGGGAACATGAGGATGCAAGAGGCCATGTAACCCAAGGCTCTGAGGACATCCCTGGTTGTGAAGTAGATTCTGAGAAGGAGCTTTTGGAAGTGCACAGCTAGAAAGGCAACCTTGTCTGGAGGAAGGAAAGCTTTCTGAAGTGTGGAGTCCAGCAACAATCCCAGAAACACAATCCTGTTTGTGGGGATGGTTTGGGAAATGTTGGTTATTGATGGTGAAGCTGAGTTTAGTCAGGACCTCTTGAATGTAACAGAAATCTACTCTGAGTTTTTCTAGATCTGTTTCCTAAATGAGGCAGTTGTCTAAGTAGGGATAAATCTAAATGCTCTTTGACCTGCACAAGGCTATCACCTGGGCTAGGCATTTTGTGAAAACCCTGGGTGCAGCAGACAAGCCAAAAGGTATAGCACAGAACTGACAATGCTTCACACCTGTTCTGAAGTGTAGAAACCTCCTGTGAGATTTTTCTATGGGGATGTGCAGGTATGTGTCCTTTAGATCCAAGGTTACCATGTAAGCTTTGGGGTGAGATCATGGGCAGCAATTGTTGGAAGGTTAGCATTTGAATTTTGGTACCTGCAAGAATCTGTTGAACCTTGACGGGTCTAGAATTGGCCTACAGGTACCCTCTTTCCTGGGGAGTAGGAACAGCCTTGAGTAAAATCCTTTTCCTTGTAATGGTATTGGTAATGGTTCCACAGATTCTTGGGTGCACAGAAGCTTTACTTGATTTTAGGCCTCTGTTTGTTGGTTTGGTGGTTGGTTTGGTCTGGTAAACTTGATCGATTTAGAGATTGTTTGAAGAGGAGTTTGTAACCTCTTTGCATGATTTTTAAGAACCACTGATCCCTGATTAAGGGTCCTTATTCTTTAAGATGTAGGACAGCTATCCTCCTAGTCGGAGAGGGGGTAGGAAGGAAAGAACAGGACTGGTGGGGAGAGGGAAAGGAAGTGTCATGGGAGAGTCAGGACTGTTCGCCGCTGGTTCCCTGTTGGAGGGATCCCACAGGCCTATCTGTATCTGCTTGTCATTACACCCTTTGACTCCTTTCCCTACAAGGTCTCCTATGCCTAGGTTTAGACTGGGAGGCCGGAAAGGACCAGTGTTTGGTAGGGTAATTTCAAGTGAAGTGGAAGCTGAATCTGAAGGAAGTCCTTGACCATTTGCATGGACTTGGCCTTATCCTTCATCTTCTTAAGTACAGCTTCAGCCTTGGGGACAAAAAGGTAATCTTTGCCCAAAAGGCCATCCAAGAAACTGGATTTCACATGTTCAGAAATGGACTGTTCCAACAACCAGGCATGTCTTCTAATGACAGATCCTGTAGCTGCTGCCCTACTGGAAGCTTCTAGAGTATCGTAGCCACAGTGCAAGGAGCGCAAGACTACTTGAGAACAAGAATTGCACAAGTCCAGCAACTCCATGAATAGGACCTTATTTTCAATCCTCGACAGTTTTTGCTTCATCTGATCAAAAATGGATTCTTGATACTTGACCATATGAAAGTGGCAATTCAAAGCCCTCATAACCAGGACAGCAGAGGCGTAGCTTTTCTGTCTTCTAATGACATATCCTGCAGCTGCGGCCATACTGAAAGCTTCTAGAGTATTGTAGCCACAGTGCAAGGAGCGCATGACTACTTGAGAACAAGAATTGCAGAAGTCCAGCAACTCCATGGATAGGACCTTATTTTCAACCCCCGACAGTTTTTGCTTCATCTGATCAAAAATGGATTCTTGATACTTGACCATATGAAACTGGCAATTCAAAGTCCTCATAACCAGGATAGCAGAGGTGTAGCCTTTGTCCAAACCCGTCAAAGGCTCTGCTTTCTTTGTCAGTTGGCAGAAGATTTTTGGAAGCACTGGCATTGGCTTCCTTAGGACCCTGAGTCACCACTTCAGGATGTACAACAGGATTCTTGAAAAGGTGTCTGTGGGAATTCAGAACCCTGCAAAATCTGTCAGGTTTCTGAGGGGCAGGGGGTGGGAATCTGGTTATAAGGAAGAATCCAGCAAGACATCATCCACCACCTCTAAGACTGAGGGAACAGCAAAATAGGGACTCCTGATCCAACTAACAAACTAAGCCCTTCAGCTTGTGCAGAAGAGGAGGGATCCAATGGCATATCAAACTCTGAATGTGTCTTGATAGAGGCCTGTGCCACAACCTCAGTCATCAGAGGAGACTGCAAAAGTGTCTCACCTTCTTCAATGATCACTAGTCTAGCTGGACTGGGTGATCACAAATGAGCACTGCCTGGTACCCTAAAGTCTTGGGTCCTTCTCCTTCTTACACATAGGGAGATCAACTTCATCCTGACTGGTAGTCAACACAGTACAGGAGGGCCCTGGCGATTTGCTAAAATGCTTAACTAAAATGTCAGCCCTGTGCTTGATAGTCTACTGTCAAAGCAAGCACAGAACAGACAGTGAGGTATGTTGTGTTCTGTGCCCAAACAGGTCACATAAAAGGAGTGACAGTCCTGGTGTGATATTTGTTTGACACAGCGGAGACAATTATTAACCTTCTCTGACATTAGTCAAGAAACATATGAAAAGCTCCCCAACAGGGTACTTAGCTTTAGACATCATCTTTCCCTGGTGCAGACTGACCAATGTACTGACTAGCACTCTGCTTTGGGCTCCGACAGCAAGAAATAATTGAGGTTATGGAGCTGGCTGTCTCCCTTTATACTCAGACGTCTTGATGTTGATCAGGTTGTCCACAAGCTTCATGAGGAGGGGAAAACTTCTCTGGTAGTCAGGCCAACCAAGGGCTTCCACACCAGAAAATCTCATCAGTTATGACTGCAACAGTGAAACATGAAGGACATCTATACTACCTTACCTTTTGACTTCTTAATTTGCAGACCTTTTTCTCTTCAAGTTTAAAGTAGTGGTATGTCTTAGAATGAGAGCTTAGATTTTGAATCATTACTACCACAGGTTATTATTTCAGCCATGCTACTGGACAGTTGGTTTGGACTACTACAGGCAACTTTGTACTTTGACTGCCAGTATTTAATACAATATGACAGCACATTTAGCCTGACCTCTAAATTTGCTTTTTGCCAAAGATCTTGTCTAACAAACAGTCCATTTTTAATCAGACCACCACCCCAATTAACACACTAAAATGAATTAATTAAAAATAAATGTACCACAGATGTTTCAGATGAGAAAACATAGCTGTCCACTTAGAAAGCAGACCAAGGAGAAACTCAGAAAACATGCAGCAAGCAAGTTCAACTAGAAACATAAATCTAGTAAGTACACAAAATGATCAGACCCAAATACCACCTAGCTGTACCTGTATTTTAGTGGGTGCTCTTTTCCCTCAGGTAACATGGGTAGTTCTGGCGGAGTGATGAAAACAGTGTGCTCACTTCGGTGAGACTCATCCAACTCAATCAGGCGAATTTCATCTGTCCTGTCAACATCTACCTATATTCATGTCAGATCACATGAAAGTAGTTACTGATAAAACCAGACATAACACAATAGGCATGAAACACTACAGTGAACAGTCTTGTTCCTCCAGCAATACAAATTTGACACAGATGTTTAACAGAGAATAAATACAAGCAAAATACTTGAAATGAATGCTTGAACTGGCAATGATATCAACATTGAAGTAACCAGGAGCAGCATGGATACCCTTCTGTAAGGGTAAGGAATTAACCTAGTGATTCCAAAGGGAAAATGTACACTTGCCTCAGCTTTTGCTTTTCACATATTAACTTTGCCATTAAGTCTCACTGATGGGGTTTGTCTGACCCAAATATGCTAGAACCTCACGAGATACAAATTTTAGAGTATTATGACACCATGCAGACATTACTGCAAACTAGATCTCATGTAGCACAATTCAGTTCAGAAATAGAACAGACTCTGCTTTTACTGTTTTTTTTTTTAATCACACTAACAGAAATTGAACATTAAGAATGCAACATAAAATTTTAGTGCAAAAAAAAAGGAAGACTGAAAACAAAGATGGCAAATGAGAGGGAAGGAAGAAAACTGCGTGGGAAAAACAACCTATGACGACAAAAACATTTTTGATACACAGCTTTTATATTATTCTGGAATTACTTGGCTTCTCCCATACAAGGGGGCAACATATGAAGTTCCATGCAAAACAAGATGCAAAGTCTGACATGCACAGCCAAAATAAAATGCTGTAGATAGATATACATTGTATTCTGGTGTACAATGCATTTTATTTTGCCATCTGAGAGACTTTATCAAGAGTACAGTGCGATTCCTGTTACCTTTATCACTTTTGGAAAAACATATTTTTAAATTAAAAATTTCATATGCTTGGCCCTTTATTCTCGTCTGTTCTGTTTCTCATTCCATGTAACAAATGACTATGACTGTATAAAATGACAGATTGACTTGGGAGGATCTGTTTCATAACGTGCTTCCATTTGCAGCCCATAAATTAAGTAGGTCTAATAAAACTAAAGCTTATTTCAAAGTACTTTTGCAATGTGTATTTACTATATGCGCTGTAATGGCAACTCTTCACCACAACCAGTGTATCCAAACTCTGAACTAAGGAAAGAGCTCATAACACTAGATGCAGTACTCATTTCCTTGTGGAACTGAGTCACCAGGTCACTATGTCCACTGTGAAATCTCCAGAAAATCTGTTACACCAAGGCACAACCTTGCTCTTAACATTCACATATATGTAAATTCAATCAGCCCTGGATGTTTGGTCTCCATCTTACCACCTGAACAAAAAATAACTGTTGAAATTTAGCTTCTTTTCGTTCTAGGGTATTTCTGAAAGTATTAACCAACTCGCTCTTTCCTCTGGATTCTCCTCTACTGCACTACTTAAGTGCAACCTTGTATACCAGTTGATTACTTATTACCAAAATTAGGAAAGCTCTTCCCAGCACCTATGTTTACCCAGTGGCTCCCTGGTTAGTTTGAGTCACCTCAGTCTGCTGGTGGTAGTGGTGGTGCCTTCTTTGAAAAGGGCCATGAGGTAAGTTATGTACTCACCATAACTATACATCAGTGTTGTCCACTTTCATTCTTCCTCAACATAGGGGATTAGGGATCTGACCTTGGATCTGACTCAGCCCCATAGAGCAGATTTTGGATCCAACTCTCGAGGTCCTCCTCTACTCATAAGGCCCCTGTCACCCTACAACACCTCAGATTGAATTTACTGCCTAATAGATCCTAAGATAGAGTAGGAAGAAGGAAATAACAGTAATGCTAGGGCTCAAACCTAGAACAAAAGGTTCCAAAATATCCATCAAGTCATCCAGAAGACGAAAGGAAGGGGGAAGGGAAGCAGGGTGGGGGCTGAAGAATGAAAAGGGACAACACAAATGCATAGTTATGGTGAGCACATAACTTTAAAATCTGATGTTGTCTTTATCATTCTTGCTCAATGTATGAGACAGAGTCCCCAGCTACGTGAATATTAGGTGGCCCGCATGGAAGGATATTCTGGAGAACTGCCAAACCCAAAAGCAGATCTGCTTCTGGAGGCCAAATCTAGTTTGTAATGAGCAATAAAAGTATGAGATTAGTCTGGGTAGTTGCTGTGCAAATCACATCAGTGGAAGTTCTAGGCCAGAAAACAGAAGACGTGGCCATAGCTCTAGTTGACTGTGCCTTAGGAGACTTTGACAGGGACAGACCCTGCCAAATATTTACAAGGTAACTTTAGAAACTGGTGATCCCAGTCTGTTCGGTGAAAAAGAAACAATTTGTCTGTTTTCTTGAAATTCTTTGCCCTGTGTAGATAAAAATGTAGTCGTCTATGTACATCTAAAAGATGTAGCATTTACTCTCCCTTATTTGAAAAATTAAGGAAGAAGATATGCAAATTAATTGTTTGATTGATATTTGATTCAAACACTACTTTTGTAAGAAGGAAGGACTGGTTTGTAAAGCAACTCTGTCTTTGTGAAAAACTCACCCAGACTCTGCTACAGAACACTGTGAGGGAAGGGTTTGATTGCTTTTGATTTCTTGTATTTTTATTACTTTATTGCCTTTTTCTACTTTGTATACTGTGATTTGTTTTCTTTACACTGTGTTTTACTTGTATTCTGCTTTTAATTGCATATTATAATGTGTAAAGAGACCACAGCTGTGTCTCTTGCGACTCAGGCAGAAATTAGAACAGGTCAATTAAGGAGTCACACAGAAGTTAGAACAGGTCAGTTACGGTTAATTATCTCTGAACTGAGGGGGTGGAGCTGGGAACTAAACATTCTATTTATGGGGTAAAATAAAACATTTCAAAGCTTTAATGGAAAAGCTCACCCAGACTCCACCAAGGCTTGCTGTAAGGCAAAGGTTAGTTTTTTTTGATTTCTTGTACTTTGTATTCCTTTATTGCTTTTTTCTATTTTGTATAATATGATTTGTTTTCTTTACACTTTGTTTTACAAGTACTCTACTTTTACTTGCATATTAAAACTTGAAAACAGACTACAGCTGTGTCTTTTGTGAGTCAGACAGAATTTTTCCCACCATCCCACGGTGTTGATGTTGTGTTCTTAAACACAACTGTCTTTCTAGTTGCCTGCCCCTTATGTTAATTTGACCACATATCTCCTTCCCTCTCCCCTTTCACTGCCTGGTGTAAGCAAAAAAATATCATTTTGTGAAATCACTCCCCTTCAACAATTTAAATTTATTGGCAAACCCCCTGTATTCCATACAGACAAAATACAAAAGTGCCCACCCCCTTCCAGTCTATCTTGTTCTATTAAAATTAGTGGCTCTCCACTCAGACAGCCAAAAAAGAAGTTATGTCTTACCATAACGTTTCATCTGTGTTGTCGATCTTCATCTATTCTTGACTGACTGGTTACGGTTATGGTTCCGATCCTTGGAAGTGATTCAGCCATTATAAAGCTGGCACCAGCCAAAAAACTCTCAAGCTAATAGACTACCCATAGTGCCCCTCTCTACATTACCTCAGATTGAATTTGCAGACTTATAAATAGAACAATAGAAGGAAACTAATCCCAAATGAAGATGCCATCTCCAAGGAGTATCCTAACAGAAAAACCCAGGACAAAAAAATCACTCAGCCAGGAATCCACCGGAGGGGGAATGAGGGTGGGACGCCAAGAATAGATGAAGATCGACAACACAGATGGAAAGTTATGGCAAGACAAAACTTCTTTATCTGATGTTGTCAATCTTCATTTCTTCTTGACTGATGGGACAGAGTCCCTGTCTACTTTAAATCCTGGATGGCCCTATGGAAGGATATTCCTGAGAAGTAAAAAACTGAATGTGGCTCTTCCCCTGTTGACCAAATCCAATTTATAATGAATAATAAAGGTATGTGGAGTACCTCATGTTGGTGCTGCACATATTTCTCTCAAGGAAGCTTTAGAATGGAAAGCAACTGAAGTAGCCATAGATCTGGTGGAATGTGCCTTCACTGACAATGGAATCTTTAGATTATTTCTGTTATAAATGAACACAATGCAATCTCTCAGCCATTTTGACAAGGTAACCAAAGAAACAGATTTCCCTAAGATTGCGGCAGAGAAGGAGATAAATAATTGTTCTAATCTCCTACATTTTTTAGTTCTGTTGAGAAAGAAACGTAACTGTCTGTGAACATCTAACAGGTGTAAGCAGGATTCGTCTTTATTAGAAAAATTTGGAAAGAAGACAAGCAAGTCTATAGCCTGATTAATGCTGGACTCAGAGACCACCTTTGGAAGAAAAGAATGGATCGGTCCAAAGTGTAACTCTTATCCTTAAGGAAACTTAAGGGGACTAAGAACATAAAGCTTGCAACTCGAAAACTCATCTTGCAGAGATGATAGCTATAAGCAGATGCGTTTTCCAAGACAGGAACTTTAAGTCACAAGTAGCTGTTGGTTCAAAGGGGGAAGTACAAATGACTGCGTCAACTGTTTTACTTTATACTTCTGATGACCTGATGTCAGTCCTGAAGCGACAGCAACCAATGCAGAAATGCTAAGCCTCTGGTATTCGGGCTGGCCGAGGGCTACCCTGGCAGGGATAACCCAAATGTGATGACTGCAACAGTGAAACACGAAGAACATCAGATGTCTGTTGGAAACAGTGATGAGCCAGTCGTCTAGACATGGAAACAGCTGGAATCCATGCAATCTCAAGTGAGCTGTTACTGCTAGCATACATTTGGTGAACACCCCGGGGTTTGTGGTGAGACCAAAGGGCAGCTCCCTGAACTGATAATGACTGGTTCCTAGCTGGAAGCAGAGAAACCTTCTTGAGCGTTTGTCCATTTTTGGGTGGTAATACATGTCTTGAAGGTCTATAGAGCACATCCAATCATTTTCTTCTAGAAAAGGATGTATTGACTGAACTGTGACCATCTGGAATTTGGACTGCTGAACAAATTTGTTTAGAATGCTAAGATCCAGAATCAGTCTCCAGTCCCCTGTCTTTCTTGGCACTAAAAAGAACCTCAAGTAAAATCCGAATCCTACATGGTCGAGTGGGACTTCTTGAATTACTTTTTCTAGCAGCTTCCATATTTCTAAGGCTGCTTGGTCCCTCTGACTGGGTGGAACATCGGGGAGTCTTGTTCGAGTTCTTGGATAAAGGGTGAAAGGGATAAGGTAGTCTGTGGAAATAATTCTTAACATCCAGGCATATGTGGTTACTAGTTGCCAGGCTGTCGGGTGCAAAGAAAATCTTACCCCAACTGCTTCCAGAGGTAAGCAGTCGGGCCTCCTTTCAGGAGCACTGATAGGGTTGGTCAGAGAAAGACTCCCTGGAACTCTGGTTCTGTGGGCCACATCTGCTTCTAGGATGGCATGTTGCATTAGAACTCCGCCTTCTGCCCTGAGGGGAGTCGGCATCACGTGTGTCCTGGAAAGGCCTCTGGGACTTGTTGAACCACATCTTTCCACTCCTCTGATTCCTGGAATAGGCTTGTTGGGGAGCAGAAAAATGTATGCCCATTGCAGACAGGGTCTTTCCATCTTTCTCACATGTGGATAAAGTTTCTTTAACTTTATGGTTGAACAAGGAGGATCCGTAAAAAGGAGCACTGACGAAGGAAGACTTCAATGGTTCCGCAAATTCACACAGTCGCATTCAAGCATGTTGTCAAATAGCAACACCTGAACCCAGCTGAACCAGGTCACCCATTCGGCTGCATGTGTAATGAGCCTAATGGACAAATTAGAGATGGACTCCAGGGTAGCTAACTGGGAGGCCAGTTTTTCTTGGACCCCCTCAGTTACTGCTCCTGCTAGGGTATCTGAGATTTCCTTCACCAGATCCCTCTGGAGTCTAGTGAAATGTGCCATAAACTTCATGGACCCAATAGTAAAGGTTGATGATGCATGAACTCGCTTCCCAAATCTGTCCATCACCCTTGACTCCCAGTTAGGAGATGAACAGTGGAACGTTCCTCGGCCAGTTCCTTTTTAGTGGCAGCCGCTACCACCATGGCATCTACTGCTAATCCTTTTTCCCAGTACTGAGGATCCTTGGGAGTGGAAAGTACCTTATCTGGTCTCCAGAGAATCTGTTCTATCAAATCTTGGGCCTTCCAAGCCTGCTCCGTGATCAATTTAACAAGACTGTCAGCAGCAGGTGTTCCCAAGAAAGTAGATGGGCGAGCTCCAAAGGTTTGTAAGTACACAGACTCCTCAGAGGAAGGATATTTGGACTACTCTGTTTTTAGTATCTCCAGAATGTCTTCAAAGGAGATGACTTCCAGGGGGTGACCGAGGGGAACCCTCCCACTCACTGAAATCTGTGTCCACTGTGAAGGACTCTTCATGGGAGTCCAGGTGTTTCCTCTTACACAATTTCTTCCAAGGAGGCTCGTCAGTGGGAATATGTGAAGAGGGCTTGGAAGAGGGGTGATCCTTGCTTGGTACCCTTTGAATCCTTGGAGCTCGCACTCCGGGTACAGAGGTGGGTGGAAGCTCTAGATAAGCAGGGGTCAAGGGGTAAGACTCTGGTAAAACAGGGACCACCTGTGAAAAAGTGGTGGCCAAAGCCCTCTCCATAGCGTGAAAGGCAGGCCCCCCTGAGGAGGAATGGAAGCCCAGAACAGAGACAGACAAACTTGGAATTGGGCTCACACCCCGCCACAAGAGACCCACCTCGAAAGGCGGAGCCAAGGAAAGCCCCCCAGCCGGCACAGCCCAAAGCAGAAAGGTCAGCTCCGAATAAAAAACAGGAATCGACTCAAACCCTCTGGACCCAATGGCGAAGGTCCTTTCCAGGGGATTCGTTGGTTCCAATGTCACCGAGAGAGTCAGAGACATGCCCAGAACCGAAGACAAGGATGCTGTTCGCGCTGAGGCTATTGGAATCAAGTGTTCGGAGTCAACAGCTCTAAAGCCTGTGAAGAAGTAAGAGGAGGAATATATGTAGGGGTATTGTGGGAGAATTTCCCTGCTCCAGGTGGGAGAGGGGGCAGAGAAGATGGAGGAAGACTCCTAGCTGTCAGAAGCTGATCCACCAACCTCACTACGTCAACTTCTGAAAGACTCCTGGTGGAGGGAAAGTACAGTTGTGTATGCTTACCATAAATGTAGATGTTCGAGTGTATTCACTGTTGCAGTCATCACATCTGGATTATCTGCCTGTAGGTAGCCCTCAGCCGGCCTGAATACCAGAGTCTTCGGATTTCTGCGTCAGATGCTGTCACTTCTTCCATGACGTCAGGGCTATAAAACATGCAGCCGATGCCATTACATCAGTTTTTCTTGCCCCAGATGTCAGGTGCCCCCATAATAGGAAGCAATTATAAGGTATGGTACACCCCCATCAAAAAGCAAATATACAAGAAAAAATAAATATACCAAAAAAGAAGGAAAGGTAGAGCCAAGAGACATCAGGGGGCTGGAGGGGAGGGTAACCAGGACTGCAACAGTGAATACACTCGAACATCTACATTTATAAGTGTACACAACTGTACTATGTTCTTCATGTTTCACTGTTGCAGTCATCACATTTGGGTTTATTCCCAAAGCTAAGGAAGGGAGGAGGTAGTTAAAGAGCATTAGGGCCAGCTATTAAGCCCAGCAAGACTGCTGTGGCAAATCCAGCTCTGGATTTAGAAAAGACAGGCATGTGGTAATTGCTTGGTGACGGTACGTACAGAGCCCCAGGTAGCAGCTTCCAGATGTCCCTGGTAGGGACACCTCTGAGAAATGCCGTAGAGGTAGATGTAGTGCTGGTGGAATGTGATCTTATCCCCTGTGGGGTAGGTTTTCCATGGCGCTTGTAACAGAAATGAATGCAATGGGCTATCCATTTGGAAATGGTTTGCTTTGAAATGGCCTTCCCCTTTGCCCCTGCAGCAAAGCCAACTAGCAGTTGTTCAGATTTTCTGAGAGGCTTAGTCCTGTCCAAATAGAATCTAAGTTGTCTGTGCACATCCAGAGAGCGCAGTTTTCGTTCCCCTTTGTTTTATGGATTAGGGAAAAAAGTAGGCAAATTAATGGACTGATTTAGGGCCACACTAGAAACCACCATGGGGATAAAGGAAGGGTTAGTCTTGAGGGAAACCCATGTCTGCATGGAAGATAATGAAGGGTTCCACTGCCATGAGGGCTTGTAATTCAGACACTCTTCTTGCTGAAGTGATGGCTAGAAGGAAGGCTGTTTTCAAAGAAAGGAATTTCAACTCTGCTGTTGCAGCTGGCTCAAAGGGGGGAAGAGTGAGCTTTTCCAATACAAAGTTAAGGTCCCAGGCTGGAGTGGGAGCTCTCCTGGGGGGGGGGGTCTTAAATTTTTGGCCCCTCTAAGGAATTGTTGTAGCAAGGGGTGAGAGAAGAGGGGTGGCTCAGTATTATAATGTGCTGAAATGGCAGAGGCATGAGTTTTAATTGACGAGAAGGATAGGCCCTTGTGAAGCATTTCTGTTAAGTACTGTAGAATATGAGGTAAGCTGGGCACCGTTGTGCCCATCCCCTGAGCCTGGCTCCAGGAACAGTATCTTTTCAGCTTTTCAGAATAGGATTTTCTAGCACTAGGCCTCCTTGCCCCCAGAATGACATCCATCACCTGTTTACTGAGGGATGCCAGAGGAGAGCTCAAGGAATTAGCCAGGCTGCAAGGTTCAGGATTTGAAGCTGAGGGTGCAGAATCTGGCCCGCCTGCTGGGACAGCAGGGAGGGGGACTGAGGCAGGTGCCATGGTTGTAAGCAGTGTCATACTGTGCAAGAAGGGGTACCAGTGCTGGCGTGGCCAGTCTGGTGCAATCAGTATTGTCCTTGGCTTGTCCTGTTTGATCTTTAGTAGAACCTTCGAGAGGGGGGGGGCAGAGGGGGAAAGGCATAAACCGAGAGGCTTTCCCAGGTAAAGGACAGGGCATCCACTTTCCAAGCTTGACTGTGGATAGTTCTTGTGCAGAATTTGTTCAATTGGTAGTTATGAGTGGAGGCAAACAGGTCTACCTCTGGAGTCTCGATTTGTTCCTCAAGAGGTTGAATATTTTGGGTTCTAGTTTCCATTCATGTGGGTCCATGAGATTTCTGCTTAAGTCGTCTGCCAGTGAATTAGTTTGCCTAGCAGGGATTGTGCTTGGCAAGTACAAGGTGTACTTGGTAGTTCAAGGCTGTGTTCCACAGAGCCATGGCTAGTCTGCAGAGAGGGTAGGAGTGGGTTCCCCCCTGCTTGTTTATGTACCACATAACTGTGGTGTTGTCTGTCTTTACCAATAGTTGTCCTGGAAGAGTACGGTCTTTGAAGGCTGTCACAGCATTCTGTGCAGCTAACATTTCTTTTTGATTGATATGCAGGTGCATCTGTCTCTGGTTCCACTTGCCCTGAATGCACTGCCCTGTCATGTGAGCCTCCCATGCATAGTCTGATGTATCTGTTGTTAGGGTTTGGGCAGCAGGGGGTAGAGTGAAAGGGAGCCCCTTGTTGTGGTAGCAGGCCTCTGCTCACCAAAGGAACTCTGTCCTTAGACAAGGAATGACAGGAAAAAGAAGTTATGTACCTACCATAACGTTCCATGTTAGTTGTCTCCTCTCACCTTCTTTCTTGCTGGTTGGGTTCGGAGCCGATCTCGGTCATCTTCTAAAGCTCAAGAGCTACATACTGGCTTGAGGTCTCCCCATATTCCATGATGCCTGGCGCTAGAAACCCAGATCTCGTTTGGTGAGACTAACATCAAAAAAAGTAATGAAGGAATCCTATCCTATCATACCTAAGCCCAACTACAGAGACTACTAGTGGATAGTCAGAGAAGACTCAGCCAGTGTAGATCCATAGAGAAACTCTTCTCGGTCTAGTAGGATAGGGGGATGGTGGGTGGGATGCAAGAAAGAAGGCGAGAGGAGACAACTAACATGGAATGTTATATGGTAGGTACATAACTTCTTTATGTTAAGTTGTCTATCTCGCCTTGATTCTTGCTGGTTGGGACAGCGTCCCTAGCACCTAAAATCCTGGGTGGCTCAGTGGAACAGACTCTTCAGAACAGTGGAACCAAAATCAGCTCTGCTCCTGGAAACCACGTCCAGATTATAATGCGAGATGAAAGTATGAGGATTTACCCAAGTGGCCGCTGCACAGACAGATTTCATGGGCAACCTGACTTGAAAGGCAACAGAAGTGGCTAAGGCTCTGGTGGAGTGGCCATTAGGTTTAACAGGCAATTCTTTCTTCCTCAGCTGATAAATAAGGGTTATGGTAGAAGTCAGCCACCTAGATAAAGTTACTTTTGATACTGGTAGGCCTTGTTTGCCCTCTGCATAAGAGAGGAAAAGCTGATCCGATTTTCTGAAGTCCTTAGTCCTATGCAAATAAAAGTGCAATTGCCTGTGAACATCTAATTGATGTAATTTATATTCTGCCCTGTTGGAATGGTTAGGAAAAAATACAGGAAGGTCAATGGACTGGTTCAAATTATTCTCAGAAGAGACCTTAGGAAGGAAGGAAGGGTTATTCCTAAAAGCAACCCTGTCTTTGTGGAACACTAGGTACGGGGGACGGATACAAAGAGCCTGCAGTTCAGAAACTCTTCTCGCTGAAGTAATTGCTACCAGAAAAAGTGTTTTCCAAGATAATAACTTCAAAGGACAGGAAGCTGCAGGTTCAAAGGGTGGCAAAATTAGAGAGGATAGAATCAAATTCAGATCCCATGGAAGTGGAGGATCCCTAATCGGTGGCCTGAGCATAGTGACTCCTTTGAGGAAGGCCTTACAAAGCTTATGAGACATTATGCTACTTTCTGAAAGGCCAATGTGAAAATTTGAAATTGCGGCTAACTGCGCTCTAATTGTAGCAGAAGCGGACCCAGAAAGAAAAAGCTCCGAAAGAAATTCCAGGATGTGGTGAACAGGGGCTGAAAAGGGGTCTATATTCTTGGCTTCTGCCCAGGAAGAAAAACATTTCCACTTACTAGCGTAAGTTTTTCCAGTGGTAGACTTGTGCGATGATAAAAATGATTTCATGCACCGATTGGGAGATATCAGGAAGCCTGGCTAGGGTTGGAAGTGGAGCAACCAAGCTGTGAGGTTGAGAGTTTGTAGGGAATGATGCAGCCTGCCCGAGTGATGGATCAGGAGGTCTGGAGCTGGGTCCAGAGTCCAAGGCTGCTCGATAAGATGATGATGGAGGAACGGAAACCATATTTGTCGAGGCCAGTACGGAGCAATGAGGATCATTCTGCAACCCAATACGGTAGCTTTCTGAATCAGCCTGGGAATTAGGGGGTGGGGAGGGAATGTGTACAGAAGTCCCTGAGGCCAATCGTAGACTAGAGCGTTTCTGGAGGAATGTTCTGGATGTGGTAGGAGAGAGAAAAAGTTGCTGCATTTGCTGTTGAAAGGGGTAGCAAAGAGGTCGCAGCAAGGTTGTCCCCATTTGCGGAAGATTTGGTCCGCTACTACTTGATTCAGAGACCACTCGTGAGGCATGAGAATAGCTCTGCTCAGCCTGTCTGCTATGACGTTGGATTTCCCAGGGATGTGCGTTGCTGTCAGAAACCGCTGGGAAGAGATCGCCCATTGCCAGAGTTTGAGTGCTTCTCGACATAGGGGGTAGGACCTGGTTCCACCTTGCTTGTTGATGTATCATACGACTGACATATTGTCCATTTGAATTGCAATTGTCCCGGTACGAAGAGAGTCCTGAAGAGCTTGCAACGCTAAACGCACAGCCCTCATCTCCAAGACGTTTATGTGCAGATGGTACTCTTGAGGTTGCCAGGTACCCTGGACTGTTCTGCTCTGATAATGCCCCCCCCACACCCGATCAGGGGGGCATCCGTGGTCACCGTAGCAATTGGAGGGGGAAGTACAAATGGTCTGCCCAGGGGAACTGATGAGGAGACCATCCACCATGCAAGGTGCTTTTTGCATGTTTCTGTGATGATAATCATCTGAGACATGGGAAGCTGCTGGAAGGACCATTGGGTAAAAAGAAGCCATTGGAGGATCCTCATGTGAAAATGTGCCAGTGGGACGAGTATGATTGCTGCTGCCATGAGACCCAGAGTTTGAAGGACAAACCTGGCTTGAATTCTCTTACATTGTAACAAGACTTGGACATGCCGCTGAATGGCTAACACCCTGTCTGGTGGAAGGCTGGCTGAGCTGTCCTTTGTATTTAAGTTTGCGCCTATAAAGATGATAGACTGACAAGGCGACAAAGCAGATTTTTCGAAATTTATTGTGATACCTAGTCTGGATAGTATAGTCTCTGGCTTGCAGAAGGTGATGCCTGGTGGTAGCAGTGAGGAGCTAGTCGTCTAGATACGGAAACACCTGGAATCCTTGCCATCTCAGGTGAGTGGTAACTACTGCCATACATTTGGTGAACACCCTGGGGGCTGTGGTGAGACCAAAGGGCAGAGCTCTGAACTGATAATGGCTGGCTCCCAGCCGGAAGCGCAGGAATCTTCTGGCGCGCCTGTCCATTTTGATATGGTAGTACGCATCCTAAAGATCTATGGAGCACATCCAAATGTCCTGACCCAGGAAGGGCAAAATGGACTGAAGCGTGACCATCTGAAACTTCGTTCTTTGTACAGACCTGTTTAGTCTGCTGAGATCCAAAATGGGTCTCCAGTCCCCTGTCTTTTTTGGTACCAAAAAGAACCTTGAGTAAATTCCGGATTCTTGCTGGTCTGCTGGGACTTGCTGGATGGCCCTTTTTCTTAGCAGTTTTGAAACTTCCTGAACTGCTTGATCCCTTAGATTGGGTGGAACGTCTGGAAGGGACTTGTTTGACAATAAAAGTGTGTGAACAAAGGGAATTCTGTAGCCTCCGGATATAACGGACTGTACCCATTTGTCTTGTGTTATTTCTTGTCACGCTCTTGGGTACAGCGATAATCTTCCCCCGACTGCCTCCAGAGGTGGGCAGCCGGGCAACCCTTCAGGGATGCTGGAAGAGCTTGTCAGAGAAAGATTCTCTGCTGCCCTGGTTTTGCAGACCCCCTCTGCCACGAGGGCGGCGTCTGTTATTGTTCCCTCCTCTGCCCCTGGAGGGAAACTCACCACGTGTGTCCGGCAAGGCTCCCTGGGATTTCCGTAACCACATCTTTCCAGTCTTCTGACCCTTGGGATATGGTCTGGAAAAAGTGGAAAAACGGACTCCTACAGCAGAGAGAGTCTTGCCTTCCTGCTCACACCTGGTAAGGGTATCCTTCACCTGTGATCCAAAGAGAGAGGAACCATCAAAAGGGGTGTTGGTGAAAGATGCTCTGAAGGGCTCCGCAGTTACATAGCCGCACACAAGCGTGCCTCCTTAGGGCCACGCCTGTGCCCCATCGGCTGCATAAGAAATGAGCCTCTTGGAGGAGTTTACCACTGAGTTGAGAGCCGCCAGCTGGGAGGCTGCTTTACCCTGGGCCCCCTCAGCTGATGGATCTTGGAGGGTATCTCCAAGCTCATTCAGGAGATCCCTATGAAGGCGGGTAAAGTGGCACAGGTAATTCAGGGACCGCATAGAAAAGGTCGCTGAAGAGAACATCCGATTCCCATATCTGTCCATCGTCCTGGACTCCTTGTTAGGGGGATGGATAGATGAAGACGTCTCAGCCAACTCCTTCTTTGTGGCCGCCGCTACCACCACGGCATCAACGGGGACGCCGTTGGTCAAGAATTGTTTGTCCTGCGGTGCAGTAATGAATTTAGTCAGTCTTCTAGGGGTCGGTTCCACTGTATCTGGAGCCGTCCACTCCTTCCGAGCCACCACAGCCATCAGTGGGTCGAAAGACGGAGACACCCAAGAGATGGAAGGACGGGATCCAAACGCTTCCAGGAATACCAACTCATTCTCGGAAGGGCTTAGGGCAGTCCAGTTCCCCCTCTGCCTAAGCATCTCAAGGATGTCTGAGAAGGCGACATCTTCAGAGGGGGATCTTGTGGACCCTTCCGACTCCTCTAAGTCAGTATCCGATGTGACAGACTCGGGGGAGTCAACATGCTTCCTCTTGTATTTCCTCTTGCGAGGTGGTTCCTCTGAATGGTCAGGGGAGGCCTCGTAAGACGAGGATACACCCAAAGGGGTGTCCTGGAGCGCTGGATCCCCACACTTAGGGTCCGGAAGAGGGGCAGAGGCTGACGCAGGCACTCTAGGGGGAGGAGTCAATGCATTCGATCGTGGGACTGACTCTGGGCCAGTACACTACTCATCACCTCGAAGGCGTCCCTGCCCGGACACAGAGATGGCTCAGGCTCCAAAGAAACCAGAAGCCCTCCCCGCACCGAGGGAGACGGCTCCGAGGCAGATGTGGGAGCCGAGCTCACCCAAGCCGAAGCACCGAGAGGGAGTGCGGGGTCAGACAAGGGTCCGATGCCACTCGCCACTTTGGAGCCGACCAGGGAGTCCTGGTGCCCAGATCCCTCCAGGGTTGGTACCATGGAAGGGATCGGAGCCGACGACGGAACCGAAGGAGAAGGTATTGGAGCCGATGATTCCACAACTCGAACCCCAACAAACTCTGGCTCTGAGCTCAAAGGATGAGTCGGAGGAGGAATTTCTATAGCTGTGGATGGAGCCGATGCCTGATGAGGGGGGCTGGACAACATTTTGGCTAGGGCCTGCGATTTTAGCAGCCTACTGACCACTCTTTCCAAGTCACGGTCCGAAAGTCTTGAGGACCGAGAAGAGTGTGATGAGTGGTGACTACGCTCTGACTGGATCAGAGGCGATTTCGGAGCCAAATGTATCGACTCCAAGGAAGGCCACCTTGGCCTTTTTCGACTCTAGGACGGCTCCGAAGAATGTGTTGGAGCCGACTGGGAGGGAGGAACATCGGTTCCAGCCGGAGCAGAGCTGGATGGTATGGCTTCACCCAGCGACGGCTCCGAACTGGGAGCCGAAGGTTTAGGTGGCCTAGAAGATTTCACGGGCTGAGCCTTCGCCGGTGAATCTTGGGGTTTAAGTAGACCCCTCAAGATCAAATTGTTTTTGCGCTCCTGCAGGACTCTTGGACTGAACGCATGGCAAATCGAATAAGAGTCCTGCAGGTGCACGGCGCTCAGACAATAAACACAAGAAATGTGACCATCTGTCAGAGACATCTTCTGACAGCATGAGTCACAATTCTTGAATCCGAACGGCTTAGGATCCTTGGACATCCTAACAGAAGAAAAATCCGAGGAAAAAAACACACACACAAAAAGGTTAAGGTAACAAACTACAGTAAAATACCCTACAGTTACCAGAACCACTACACTACAAAAACTATACTGAACTATAGCAAAACTAACTAACTTTTTTTTTTTTTTTTTTTTTTTAAAGAGAAGGGAAGAAAAAAGGTTATCCTCTAACTGAAACGGACACCTTTAGATATAAGGTAATCCTCTAACTTAAACGGAAAACCTTAAGAGAAAGAGAAAGGGGGGAGGGGAACTCTCTAAATGACTACGAGTTTCTGAGGAAAAAACAAGGATTCAGACACGAACACACTACGATTACCAAAATCTATTCTAACGATAACTTCTATGCTAAATTTAACTAGTTTTAAGACAGAAAAAGACACAATATAAAAGTTTTATACGACCTGAGCCAGTAGAGCAACCTTGCAGCTGAAGCGGCAGACGAGATCTGGGTTTCTAGCGCCAGGCATCATGGGATATGGAGAGACCTCGAGCCAGTATGTAGCTCTCGAGCTTTAGAAGATGGCCGAGTAGGAGCCGAAGATCGGCTCCAAACCCAACCAGCAAGAATGAAGGCGAGATAGACAACTTAACATTCATTGTTTCCATGTCCTGAGAATGTTGACACCGTAGGCTTTTTAGATACCATTGGAGTTTCCTTATATGCAGTCTTGCGTAAGCAATTAGCAGAATGCAAGGGGCCATGAACCCCAGAGCTTGCAGTATTTTCCTTACAGATAGCTGAGTTTTTGTGGTCAATAGTTTGAAGTAGGTTGTCAAATAAACTTGTTTCTCTGGAGTAAGGAATGCCATCTGGGAAGTTGTGTTCAAGCTTGCTCCCAGGAATACAATTTGTTGGCAGGGTACTAGGTGAGATTTCTTTTCATTGATGGTGTACCCCAGTGAGGTTAGAAGTATCCTTACGAATGCCAGGTGTTGTAATAACAAGTCCTGGCTTTCTGCCTGAATCAGACAATCGTCCAAGTATGGGTAAATATCAATATTTCTTTGCCTGCTAAATGCAATGGCTGGAGCTAGACATTTTGTGAACACCCTGGGCGCAGTAGATAAGCCAAAGGGAAGTGCAGAGAACGGAAAGTGCATGGAGCCTGCCCTGAAACATAGGTATTGTCTGCAGGATCCTCTTATTGGGATGTGCAGGTAAGCTTCCTTTAAATCTAGGGCTGCCAGCCAGGCATCCTTGGCTAGCACAGGAAGAAGCTGTTGAAGAGTTAGCATTCTGAATTTTGGAACCACCAGAAAGGTGATGAGAATAGAGTGGTCCAGGATAGGATGCCAGGAGTTGTCTTTTCTGGGTACCAGAAAAAGTCTTGAATAAAAACCTTGTCCCCTTTGTTCTGCTGGGACAGGCTGAATAGCCCTAATACTGAGGAGGGAGAACCTGCTGTGGGGCCTCCACCCATTGATTTGGGTGGAGGTCTGGCCAACCATTTGGGGTTGGTAGTGTGTGGAAGTAGAATCGGTATCCTTGGGAAACTGTTCAAAAGTCATTTGTCCTGGGTAATGAGTTCCCAGTTTTTTGCATGCAGGGCAAGCTTTCCTCCTAAGTGAGCAGGCAGTTGAGCAGGGCTTGGAAGGGTTAAGGTTAAGTCATTGTGCCATTTTTCCGTAGGGGGGGTGGCTTACTACTCCCTGCTTTGGAAATGGGAGCCCCCTACTGCTTAGATCTGTGTGTAGCCTGAGGCTGTAGTCTTGGAGGTCTGCTGTTCTTGGGTTTGGACTGGAAAGGACCAGTTCATTGAAGGCCAATGCCTGCTGAATCTGGGAGGATGTACTTGTAGGAAATCTTTAACAGTTTGCATAGATTTAGCTTTTTTCTCCATCCTTTTGAGGACTTCTTCTGCTCTGTTGCCAAAAAGGCAGTCTTGGTTTAAGGGAGCATCCAGTAATTTAGCTTTAACATGATCTGGCAAGGTTTGCTCCTTAAGCCAAGCATGCCTTCTAAGTACAGACCCAGTGACAGCAGCCCTGAAAGATGCTTCTAAAGCATCAAAACCACATTGCAAAGTATGTTTACCAACTTGTTCAGCAGAATGCATTAAATCTTGCAAGTCTTTGTGTTCAGCACAGTCAGGAATTAGCATAATTTTCTGTTTAAGTAGTCCCATAATATGCTGCTGATACTTTAACATATGAAACTGGCAATTTAAATCCCTAATGGCCAAAGTAGCAGAAGTGTACACCTTCTTCCCCTATCTGTCTAAGGCTCTAGAATCTCTATCAGAAGGGGTAGGATTTTTGGCAGCAGTAGCCTTAATGCCTTTTGGTCCTTGGGAAATGGTCTCTGGATCCACAGTGGGATTCTTGAAGAGGAACTTGTGAGAGTCAGGTACTCTGTAGTACCTGTCAGGTTTTCTGGGAGCTGGAGGTAAAGTGTCTGGGGTAAGGCTAGATTCCAAGAAAGCATTGTCTACAATGTCCAGAACAGGAGGGATAGCTAAAGGCCTGTGTTGAGGCAGGAGTAAGAATTCCCCAAGTCTCTTTCTGGACTCAGAATAGTCCTGGATTTCCCAGCGGAAATGCTCCCTAAGGGTATGCAAGGTTTCACCAAAAGAAAAATCTTCTAGAGGGAATGGAATCCTCTGCATCAGAATCCTCATAAGTAGATAAGGGCAAATCCTGGTAATCAGAAGGAGCAGAGATATCAGATCCTCATCAGAAGAATCAGAAAGAAAATCAGTTCTAGGTCTCTTAGAGGGGGAAGGCTGGCTTCCCCTAATTAAGGTAATAAGGTCTTCAGCCATTCTAAGCATTTGTTTTTGAGGCATATGGGCCTGAGTCTGCGATTTGGTCATCGGTTTTCTAGGTGTACTGCAAGTTTTTGGCCTGAGGAATTCGATACTTCTGGATGGAAACGATGGTGTCGGTTTAATAAGAATGTCTGTAGGCCTGAATACACCCTCAGAAGCCGGTGCCTGCACACTGGCTCCGGACCCATCTAAGGTAGAGACATCCGCAGGTTCCATCATCGAAGCATCATCTCGCGGCATACCGGACTCCGAATGGTTCTCAGTAGAGGCCTCAGAATCTGTAGTAGCGGGTATCAGGGGCTGCAAAAGCGCCTCACTGAGTACCGGCGGACTGGCGACTAGCTTAACGGAAGCGTTGTCGGCAGTTTTGGACCTATGAGGTCTGTCCCTGTCTTTATCCTTATGTTTTTTCAGAAGATCGGTAGTCAGATGGCTTAACGAAGCCATTTCGGAGTGGGGAGATCAAGAACGAAAGTATTTGGCTACAAAAATAGCCCAACGATGAATAGCATTGGGCGTTGAACAAGGCACAAAACCAACAGCGAGGGACGTCGTAGTCTGGGCCTAAACAGGAGATGCAGTAAGAATGAAAATCTCTATGAGGTATTTGCTTTCCACAGGCAAGACAATTGTTAACTTTTACTGACATCGGTTAGAGCAAGAAAAAAGGATCCCCAATGGGGTACATATCTTTTTTGAAGACTTCGGGTCTGAAACTCAAAAACGAAAATTTCAGTAGACGGCCGACCAGCACTTGTGAACTGCTTCTGCTTTGGGCACCGCACGGCAAGAAAGACTGATGTAATAGCGTCGGCTGCATGTTTTATAACCCTGACTACCTGACGTCATGGAGGAAATGACAGCATCCGATGCAGAAATCCAAAGACTCTGGTATTCAGGCCGGCTAAGGGCTACCTGCAGGCAGATAACCCAAATGTGATGACTGCAACAGTGAAACACGAAGAACATCGGACAATCCAGAGGGAGATTCAGGTTACTCTATGAAATGGCTAGGGAGTTTACCCAGAAAGGGGTACATCAATGGAGACTCTCTCGTCCTAGGTGCATAGAAAGTCTCAGTCTTCGGCAATGGGGGAGAAGGTAGGAGCTGCGGAGCCACAGCAGAGGTCAGTACCGATGTGGTAACTAAAGAAGCCAGTGCAGACACTGCAGTCTTTATCAGTGCCGGTGTTGTGGTAGGTGTCAATGGCACCAACGTAGTGGTTGGTGCCGAGGACTCGTTCTCTTCCAAATTTATGGAACCTTTGATTTGGTTCCGAAGAACCACCAGCTGAAGGGCATTTATGTTTTTTAGTTGTCGGTACTGATGGGGACGTCGGCACCAAATGACTAGACTTTGAGTCAAAAGCCTTGGGAAACTAGTCACCCTTGGACAATGCTTCCTCAAAAGAGGCCTTAAGAAGGCCTTTTAGTTTTAACTGATTTCTGTGTTCTGCCAGGGATCTGAGATATTGTAGAGAGGGTAGACTGTTAGCTGGTGCGAGCTACATAATGGCTGGATCGTTTCTGAGGATTGGAACCATAACCTATCAGTCAAGAATAGATGAATATTGACATCATCATATCTTACGTTAGCCCCTTTCATATCTAACTGCTTAGAGCACACTGCAGTGTTTAGGATATTAACCAATGTTTTCATCTTACCTTTAAACATCTATTGCAAGACCACCAGTTATTAGAGAACCCACCTTAGAATTAGTGGTTCTGTTTTCTACTGGTGAGAGAAGGAGAAAAAGGCACTATTTCCTAGAAATTGCTGATCACCAGAAAGGTGAAAGCTTGGAATTTGTGCTTATATTCTGGTCGTGATGAGAGAAGGAGCAGAGTACATTGATTCCTGACTGTTTCTGGTTGGACAGTATGTGTCTGTTTTGCTTCTGGTGAGAGAAGAGGCAAAGAAGCATTGCATTCCAGCAGAACAAAACTGTGGTGAGACCCGTAGCAGCCAGGCAGTAGCTATTCATGCGACTCACTTCTTTTTATCATTCTTGACAAGCTAATTCTTTGTTTTTAGTAAGAACGGCTTGATTTGCTTCTAACTTCAGAATATCTGCCGAAATACTTCATCCTTAAATTTTAAATTTTCAGGGTGTACGCATTAGTTTCCTCTCAAGTGTTTTACAGTGCTCTGTACAGACTCAGTCACCTTAAGTGACATTTTTCCTATAAAAGCACGACTGAAAATTCTCCAATACCTAGCTGCACACAGGACAACCAACCTGCAGTGACAAGCACTGTCCCCATAGTTGCAAACCAGATACTCCTGACATTGATTGATATTCTCACTCCAACTGTCTAATCAAGGTCTGCTGCCATGGATATGAACTTTCCTACTGCCTCAGTTACCAGCTTGGTGGATATGGGCATCCTGAGGCAATCTAGAAATTGCCTCGTGTTTACTGATGACCAGTTAATTCTCAAACTGGTACGGTATATGAGAGATGTATTTACACAATGTCAGTGGCAAAGCAATAACATAAAAATACTCCTAATGTCAATAAGGTTGGCAGTAGTACACACATTGCACAGATCATACACAATTCAAAGCAGACATATGCTGAGGCACTTAAATGTAACCTTCCTAAACCACAATGACTTCCTAGACAAAGTGCACATAGCAAATACCCTCAGCAGCCCCAAAAGCACTCTTTCAAACCAACACCTACATCAACACACAGCTACATCTCATGAAGCCTCTACCTCTAGGACCATAAGGCAAGCCACCACAAAATCCAACATTCTAGTCATCGGAGACTCCATCATGGGACACACTGATGTCCTTCTCACCACACTGAGTAAGGAGAAAGTCATGCTCAGTTGCTTATCAGAGGCTAGGATCCACTACATTACGCATGGACTCAAGTCACTGGATCACAATGACTCAGTCATAGCCCACGTGGGAGTAAATGACTTGTGACGTACCTCCCTAGACTATATGAAGAGAGGCATCATGGAGCTCTCGGAATGTGTGTCTCAGGCTGGTATGAGCCTAGCATTGAGCAGCATTTTACCTTCTCCAAGGATGATGCCACAATACGAACAAACAATGATTGACTAATAACTGGCTTAGTTTCTGGTGTCATTCTAAGGGGGTGCAATATTTGTCAACAAGGAAGGAGATGGTCAACAGACCACACTTCTTTGCCAGGGATGGTCTGCACCTCTCCCCTCTAGGCTTTTGAATATTAGCTAAAACATTGTCTTCCCCCAGTGCCTTTTTTAGGCAATGCCAAACTGAAAGTACTTCTGACATAGCAAATCAAAACCAAGAAAATCTAAATGTATTACTGCTCAATGCTAAGAGTCTAAACAAAAAACTCCACTGCCTAGATGTTCTCTTCACCCTAGATAATGCTGATGTCTGTGTGGTCACTGAGAAATGGTTTAAAGCCGCCTGACAGCACACCAACAGTTCAAGGTTATAATGCGTTCCACACATTTAGACCAGCTATTTCACAGGCAGGGATTTACATAAAAAATAAATATACTTCAAGGTTGGTCAAACAGGACAATGCACTTGAGCTGCTCCATGTTCAAATCACCATAGGCAAAATCCAATACCACTTCCTTGGAAGCTATAGGCCCCTGTCTATGACCCAGGAAACCCATATCATGTATTTAAACTTATTAGAAACACTAACCATCCAACCCAATGCCATATCCATGGGTGACTAATTACCCCAGTATTAACTGGGAATCCTATATGACACCAAATGTACAGGCACAGACATTCCTGGATTTTATAAACACAAACTCCCTGGACTAGACAGTCAATACACCAACCAGGGGGTACAACCATACTGGATCTGGATCAGTAATACAGGAGAGTGCCGCACACCCCTACTGTAATGTCTTCCCTGGTAAGGTCAGACCACAAAATAGTCTCCTCTGAAGTAAAAATAAAACCTGGACCCCCAGCTAAATGCAGAATATTCAGGAACTACTCTAAGGCTAACCTCCTGCTATTAAGTGATAACCTGGCAAAATTTCAAGCCACCATAAACCCTGAGAACACTGCCGCCTATGCAGAACTGTTCATAGAAGCCCTGTACAAGCTTGTTAATAGCTGCATACAGGCTGCTGTATCCACCAGGAAGAAGTACAGAACTAATTCAAAAAAAAACAAGCCACCTTGGTGGAATCACAAACTCAATAGGCTATACAAAAGAAAGAAGAAAATAATGGCAAAAATTAGGAGGAGCAGCACCCAGCAGGACAAAAGCCCTCTCACCAAAATAAACTCAGAGGACAAAAAGTCTACCAAAGCCAAATTTCAGGTAAGTTTGTACTCCCAGGCCAAGGACAACCACAGAGCATTACTTAGCTATGTTCGCAACCTCAAAGGCAATACACAATTGTCTGCACTGCTCATTGTAAATTGAGCCACCTATAATGAGCCAGAAGAGATAGCAAACCTCCTGGCTGATAAACTGAGCTCCAACTTTACCCCTCTCTCTCCCTCAACCTTCCCTCAGGAAATACCATCAAATATAACTCCCCATACTATCACTAGGGAACAGGTCCTTAATGCTCTCTCTAAGACCAAGAACACTGCATCAGTGGGCCCAGGATGCCTTCTAAATAGCATGAAACATGACCTATCAGGGCCTCGGGAATTACTCTTTTAAATGTAGCCTCCAAACAGGCTTCGTGCCTCATCAATGGAGAACAGCAACAGTCATCCCTCTGCTCAAAGGTGGGTCATTTACAGACCCTGGAAACTACAGCCCCACAAGTCTCACTAGTCTTGTATGTAAAGCCATGGAAAAAATTATGAAAATGATCAACAGAGACATAGTAAACCTCCAGACAATGGATCCAACCCAGTTTGGTATTGTCAAGGGCAGATCATGCCTACTCAACTTGGTGGACTTCTGTGAGAAGATAACCAAAGCAATAGATGAGGGGAAAAATGGTTCACACTGCCTACCTTCACCTGGCCAAGGCATCTGACACAATACCCCACTCAGGCATTACCGACAAACTCAAGAGGTTAGGTACAAACTCTTATGTCACTGAGTGGATAGCCAACTGGCTCACAGACAGGACCCAGAAATTTAGAATTGGGGAGTCCACCTCTACAAAGAGGCCAGTCACAAGCGGAGTCCCTCAGGGATCAGTCTTTGGACCGCTCCTTTTTGGGATTTACTTATCTGAAGTCAAGGCCAATGTCAGTGGTATCTGGCTGACTAAATTTACAGATGATTGCACATTAGGAGCGGACTTTGAATCCCATACTGACACAAATGTTCTCCAGGAGAGGCTGACACAGACAAACTGGTGTCAGAGCCATGGACTAAAACTAAATGCCAAGAAATGCATAACAGTATCCTATGGGAAGTCATCCACCCCTGGTAAGTATCATATCGACAACTGACCCCTTAGAGTTGACCCAGTAGTCAGGGAGTTAGGGACACGCACAGATAGTAATCTAGCCTTTAACCATCAGGTGTTTACAGTAGTGAGGAAATCATTCTATGTTGCGCAACTTATAAACAAAGATATGGCGTCCAAGTCCAAGGAAGTTATTGTTCCACTGTATTCATCAGCCCTATCACTGAGTACAATGCCCCCTTTGGTATGTACTTAAAGAGGCATATTCAACAACTGGAACGTCCACAGAGGTTCCACACTAAAAGAATACAGGACATAAGTAAAATATAAAAAGCAGACCGCCTAAGGCCCTATTCCTGTATTCTGTCTCCTACAGGCTTCTGAGGGGAGATCTACGCCTGGCCTACAGGCCATTGTCAAAACCCACTCTGATGGACCTCCTACATATCCACAAAACAAACAGCACCACAATTACCCATTCTACAGACTTGAACCTTGCCTGTGACATAAATAGGACCTGCTGGACAGACAGGTATGTACCCGGGAGAACAACCCATCTATGGAACAGGCTCCCCATCTACGTGAAGCAGAATTCCTCCCTAACCCAATTCAAGTGCAACTTTGACAATTGGATGGGGAAACAGGGAATTCATCCCTGGTTTGTCAATTATGTCTCTAATGGACACAGGCAACCTGTAAATGGTTCATCTCCCAGACCCCTGTTTGTAAATGTGAATTCATCCCTGGTTTGTCACCTATGTCTCTAATGGACACATGCAACCTGTAAATGGTTCATCTTCCAAGCCCCTGCTTGTAAATGTTTCATCTCCCAAACCCCTGCTTACACTTATAAAGGATATTGGAACTTGTCAGAGATTTTGGCTGCACGGCTAGGCTTAAAAAGGCCCTTGTGGTCATTAGCTTAGTAAACACCTATGAACAATGTAAGGTGATCTGGAAGATACAGCCTGGAGTTTGGCTAATAGCCTCACAGATGTAATAGCTACTAGGTGACTAGTAATAGTGTTTTCCAAGAGAAAAAATTTAAATCTGTTTTGGTTAAAGGTTCAAAAGGTTGTTGCGTCAACACCTGAATATGACTGTCAAATCCCAAGGAGGCGACAGATCTTTCACTGGAAGCCTAAGTAAGACGGTGCCTTTTAGAAAAGACTTTTTTTGCAATTTGGAAGAACCTAAAGAGGAAACTTTTCTTTTGAATGAAAATTAGTTATGGCTGCTAATTTTACTGTGATTGTATAAAAACTAGCACCTTCCTGAAAAATACAACTTAAATATTCCAGAACCAAAGAAATAGGAACAGTGAAAGGGTCGGTTTCCTTTTTAAGAGCCCAAATTGAAAATCTTTTACATCTACTCCTGTAGATCTTACCTTTATCTTTGCAGAAAGCCACTACAAGGATATGTCAGATCGGGGAGGAAAGCTTGGGCTGTCTAGCTATTAAAGGAATTAGAGAAACTATGCAGTTAGTTTGAGGTCTGGAACACTGGGATGCTTCATTCTAGAGGAATTGGACACAAGGTCTGGACTGGGGACCAGTATCCACAGTGGACATCAAAGATTATACCAAAGGAAGGGGAACCACACTTGGCAAGGCCAAAATGGGCAAGGAGGACAACTGAGCTCTTCAACCAACATGCTTTCTATAAGAATCTTGGAATCAGAGTTAATGGGGGATAAGTATAAAGAAGACCCAAGGGCCAAACATGGCCTACAGCATCCTTCTGCAACTCCCTCTGAGGGGGATTAGCACAAAAGACATGCTGAACTAGTTGCTGTGGGCAGATGCAAAGAGATCGCAGAAAGGTTGGCCCCACTGATGGAAAATCTTCTCCGACACTGACTGACTGAGAAATCACTCATGAGGTAATAAAACGGACCTGCTGAGTTTGTCCACTAGTACGTTGGATTTCCCCAGAATGTGCATTGCTACAAGAAAGGGGTTGGAGGAGATTGCCCACAGCCACACTCTCATGGATTCTCGACAAAGGGGGCAAGATCAGGTTCCCCCGTTTGTTCATGTATCAGACCACAGACATGTTGTCGGCTTGTATCACAATAGTCCCTAGAGAGAGAATATCTTGAAAGGCCTACAACGCTAATAGAACTGCTCTCATCTCTAGAGTACTGATGTGCGAACTGGTCTTTGGGCAGGGGGGGGGGGGGGGGCACGTGCCTTGGACAGTCTGCCCCTGGAAATGATCCCGCACCCCAATCAGGAAGCATCCATGGTCACACTGGCCACTGTAGGACGCAGAATAAAAGGACGGCCCATGTAAATCTCATCTAACTGAATCCAACAACAAAGATGACTTTTGCACACTTGAGTGAGTTTGACAGGGAACGATGGAAGATGTTGCAGAATAAACCACTGAACAGCTACAGTCCACTGCAGAACATGCATAGAGAAACGTGCCATAGGATCTAAGGTTATGACCGCTGTCATAGAACCTAGAGCCTGAAGAATGGTTAGGCCACTATCATAGAACCTAGAGCCTGAAGAATGAGTCTGGCTGGAGAAGGATGAACAAGAATTTCCTGTATCTAGAACTTGACTGTGTCTACACAATGTGTTGGAAGAGAGGTAAATCTGACTTACTGTGTTCAGCTGGACATCAATGAAGTCTAGGCTCTCTACTGGTTGTAGCAGAGATTTGGAGATGACTGAAATGCCTAATCTTTGAAAAAGTTGAAGTAAACAGTCCCTAGACTGCTGCAAGAGGTGCCTGGTTAGGGTGGTGAGGAGCTAGTCGTCTAGATATGGAAACACTCAGATTCCCAGCAGTCTCTCCTGGATGACTCTGTCTAGCAGGTATTGGAACCTCCTGAGCTGCAGCTTCTCTGACTGGGTGTCAAGTTGGGAAGCTTTTTTCTTTTGAATGGGAGGAATCTGGAAAAATAGTATAAAACAACCTCTGGATATTATTTTTACCACCAAAAAATGTTTTGTTATAGAAGCTAAGGTACTGGGTGCAACGACAAGCACCCCCTGACTGCCTCCAGAGATAACCCATCGGGCAACCCTTCAAGAGAGCTGAAAGAGTTTATCTGAAAAGGAGTTTTGGAAACCATGATTATGCAGGCCTCTTCTGCCACAGGGATGGCATCTTCCATTTGAACCCCCCCCCCCCCACCTATGGAGGAGTTGTCCCCATGTGAATCCTGGAAAGATACCTGGGATTTAAGGAAACATTTTCTTGCCTCCGCTTAGATTCTGCAAAAGGACTGTTAAGATGCAGAAAAGCAAATCTCTATGGCAGAGAGGGTCTTTCCTTCCTGTTTACTACGTGAAAGCATTTCTTTCATAGAAGGGCCAAACAAGGATGAAGGAGCATTGATGAAAGAAGACTTGGAAGGCTCCACAAAACTGCATAACTGCATCCAGGCATGTCTCCTAATGGCAATGCCTGAAACCAGCAGCCCATGAGGCACCCTCTGCAGCATAGGATAGTAATCTCATGGCTGCACTGCAAAGAGATAATAGAGTGGCCACTTGTGAAGATGATCTCATAGTCCTCCAAAGACATGAACTCCTAGAGGGTTTGGAGAGTTCCTTGGCCAAATCCCACTACAGTCTCGTACAGTGCACTAAATAATTCAAAGACGTCAAGGCATGTGTTGTTGAAGCAAATGTGCACTTCCCAGCTCTCTATTACGGGGATGGACAGAGAAGCTCTGCTCCATTAACTCCTTTCTTGTGGCTGCCACCACAACTATAGCATCAACAGGGACTCCTTTACTCCAATGGATTCTGTCCTTCAGTGGTACCAATATTTTGTCAGAGCATCAGGGAGTTGGTTTGACAGAGTCCAGTTCCTTCAATGCCCAGCGAGAGACTAGATCAATAAGCTCGTCAGCCTGGGGAATCACCCAAGATGTAGATAGGCTGGAACCAGACGCATCCAGACTGACTTCTCTGGGGAGGGAGTATCTGAAGACCATCCACCCTTTTACTTAAGAATCTTTAAGATGTCTCCAAATGAGACGTCATCCGGTGGAGACGTTGGAGACCCTTCCCCCTCACCGAAGTCAGTATCCTCTGTGAGATTCCAGAGGAGAATCTATATGCCTCCTTTTGAACGTTCTCTTTCGAGGAACCTCCTCAGTGGGATATCTGGTGAGGTATCCCAAGAGAGAAGTTCCTCTAAGGGAACTGTCTGGATGCTAGATGGCA